>NC_045732.1:83709298-84045631 GCF_009834535.1 Camelus ferus | reverse complement strand
AAACAGCAATAAAATATAGAAGGACTTATGCTATCAGATATTAAGTCCTCTTATAATAATAAAGTAATTAAATAGGGTGATGTTGGTGTAAGGATAGACAAATAGACAAATGGAATATCACAAAGAATATAGAAACAGACTCTCACATACATAATCAACTGATTTATGACAAAGGTGTCACTGCAGTATAATGGGGAAAAGGATTATCTTCTAGTAAATGGTACAAGGAAAATTGGAAATGCACACACACAGAAACATACACATACACACAAACACACACTGTTACTTTATGCCATTTACAACAATCAATTTTTATCAATTGCAGAACTAAATGTGAAAAAGGTGTAAGTAATCTGTGATATTACAAATACAGGCAGTAGTTTTCCTTGAGGGGAAGGCATCTGAGATGCCAACAATTTATCGTTTTTATTTCTTTATCTAGGTTCTAGTTAAACAGATGTGTTCAATTTGTGAATATTCATTGAGCTGTATACTTAATAATTTTACATTTGTGTATGCCTGTAAACTTTAATAATAAAGCAAAACAAAGAAAAATATAGAGGTTAAAGATGAAGAGAAGAACAAAAGTATTAATAAATATGAAAAATAGTTTTATCAAAGTATACTTTTAACTACAATAAAAAATAAAAGCCACATTAAGCAATAATAAAATATATAGTTTACATGGACGCTCTGACAATCAAAACATGTATCAAATCATGGAGTTAAATAAAGCAGAAACCATTACAAATGTCAGAAGAACTGAAAACAATGCAGTTATACTTAACATTGGAGTATTCTTCTTCCATAATCAAATAGATCTATCAGATGAAAAATAAGAAATAATATAGAGTGATTGAATAATATAATAATATACATCTATGCACATAGATAATGTGTACATATATTAATGTGTATATAATCCCATAACTTGTTCATGAGAAAATAATATGTATTTGTGTATGTCCATGATTATTTATAAAAATAATCACTTAACAACAAAAGAAACCTTAACAAAGATTGTAAAATCCTTTTCATGTCATATTCTCTGATAATAACCCAATAAAATTTGAAATAAACAATGAGCAAAAAAGTGAAGTTGAAAAAATGGTTAATATTTAATTAAGAAAGAGCATACTCAAAATGCCTTAGATCAAAGAGGCAATCAGTACTGAATATATAAAATATCTTGAAGGGAATGAATTGTAGAACTTTTCATATTATGTGATCCAGCTAAATCTACACTAACTAGAAACATCATCATCTTCATTATTAAAGAAGAAAGATAAGATTAATGAAAGAGTACAAATTAGCAGAAAATCTAAATATGTGTATTATCCCTTCTAAAGCTTCTGTGTTGTCTTGTTTAAAAAAACACTCCCCAACCTCAATCTCTCCTTAATATTTTTATACTTCTCTTGATTTTTAAGCCTTATATACATTTGAATTTATTTTTGTAAGGTATGAGGTAGGGATTCTGCCCCATTTTATCTAAATTGATATACATTTCAACAGTATCATTTTAAATAAAAAAAATTTTCTCCTACTGAGTTGACGTACTATATAAATTACATATTAAGTTCTCAATTTGCACTGGGATATTTCTTCACTTCATAGTTGAAAGGACTTGAAAGATGTAGGAGTGGTGATTCCCAACACAACCCCACTCAATTCCCTGTTTGGCCTGTGTAGAGTACAGATGGACCTTGGAGAATGATAGTGGATTTTCGCAAGCTTAACCAGGTGGTAACTCCAATTACAGCCCTTATACCAGACGTGATTTCATTGCTTGAGCAAGTTAACACATCCCCTGGTACTTGGTATGCAGTTATTGATCTGGAAAATGCTTTTTTCTCCATCCCTGTCAATAAGGGACCACAGAAGCACTATGCCAGCAACACACATTTACTGTTCTACTTTAGGGATATATCAAATCTCCACGGCTGTGTTGTAATTTAGTTTGCAGGAATCTTGATAACCTTTTTTTTTCACAGTGGCCCATTAAATTGATGACATTATGCTGAGTAGACCCAGTGAGCAAGACACAGTAATTATTCTAGATTTATTTGTAATATGTTTGCACACCAGAGAGTGGGAAATATATCCAATAAAAGTCCAGAGGCCTTTTATCGCAGTGAAATTTCTAGGGTTCCATTGGTGTGGGGCATGTTGAGGTATCCCTTCTAAGGTGAAGGATAAGTTGTTGCATCTGGCCCCTCCTACAACCAAAAAAGAGTCATAATGCCTAAAGGATTTGGGAGGCAACATAGTCCTCATTTGGATGTGTTAGTCCAATCCATTTACCAAGTGAACCAAAAAGGTACTAGTTTTGAATGGGGTCCAGAACAAAAGAAGGCTTTGCAATGAGTCCAGGCTGCTTTGTGAACTACTCTGCTGCTTGGGTCCTATGACCCAGCAAACACAATGGTGCTTGAAGGGTCAGTGCCAGATAGGGGTGCTTTTTGGAGCCTATGGAAAGCCCCTATAGGTGAATCTCAATGCAAGCCCTTGGGATGTTGAGGAAAGCCCTACCACCGTCTGTGAAAGACTGCTTCACTTTTGAGAACCAGCTTTTGGCCTGATATTGGGCCTTAGTAGAAAATGAATGCTTAACTATGTGCCACCAAGTTACCATGCAACTGGAGATGCCCATCATGAACTGAGTGTTATCTGACCCACCATGCCATACAGTCAGGCATGAACAGCAGTGCTCCATCATCAAATGCAAGTCATATATACATGACTGGCCTCCAGTAACCACTGAAAGCACAAGTAAGTTACATAAAGAAGTGGACCAAATGCCCATGATCCCTACTCCTTTTATACTACTTTCCTTTTCCAAGCTTATACTTGTGGCTTCATGAGAAATTTCCTAAGATCAGATGACAGAGGAGGGGAAGACTTAAGCCTGGCTTATAGCTGATTCTGTATGATATGCAAACAATTGCAGGTGGACAGATGAGCACTACAGCTTGTTTCTGGGACATCCCTGAAGGAAGTGGTGACGGAAGTCCACCCAATAGACAGAACTCTGAGCAGTGTACCTGACTGTTCACTTTTTCTGGAAAGAGAAATGGCCAGATATGTGATTTTATATAGTTTATGGTCTGTGGCCAATGGTTTGACTGGATGGTCAGAGAAATGGAATGATCACAATTGGAAAATTGGTGACAAATTTGGGGAAGAGGTATGTGGATAGACATCTCTGTATGCAAAAAAAACCCATAAAGATATTTGTGTCCCATATGAATGACTCACCAAAGGGTGATCTCAGCAAAGGAGGAGTTTAATAAGTGGATAGGATAACCTGCTTGTGGATACTAGTAGGTCTCTTTCCACATTTATCCTTCTCATCATCCAGTGGGCTCATGAACAAAGTGGCTATGGTGGCAGGGTTGGAGGTTTTACATTGTCTCAGCTAATAGAGTCTTCTACTCACCACTGCTGAGTGCCATTTTGCCAGTGGCTAGAGACCAACACTGAGTCCCTGATATGACACCATTTCTGAGGATAATCAGCCATCTACCTGGTGGCAGGTTGATTGCATTGGATTACTTCTATCATGGAGAAGGCAGCATTTTGTTCCTACTGGAACAGACACTTCCTCTAGACATGGATTTGCCTTCCCTGCATGCACTGTATCTATCAAAACTGCCATGTGGACTTATAGAATGCCTTTATACACTATCATGGTATTCTACACCGGTTGCCTTTGATAAAGGGACTCTGTAGCAAATGAAAAGCAGTATTGGGCCCATGTTCGTGGAATTCACTGGTCTTACCGTGTTCCCCACCATTCTGAAGCAGCTAGCTTGACAGAATGATGGAATGGCCTTTTGAAGACTGAGCTTCAATAACAGTTAGGTACCAATACCTTGCATGGCAGGGCCAAAGTCCTCCAGAAGGCTGTATATACTCTGAATCAACATCCAATGTTGATGAAATGAAATATGATGTTATTTTCTCCATAGTCAGGCTTCACAAGTTCTGGGATTAAGGGGTAAAAATGAGTGGTACCAATCACTATTACCTATAGTGACCCACTAGTAAAATATTTGCTTCATGTCCCTGTGACTTGATGCTGTACTGACCTAGGGATCTTGGCTCCAAAATGAGGAATGCTTCCACCAAGAGTTACAACAATTACTCCATTGAACTGCTGCCTGGCCACTTTGGACTCCTTATGATTTTGAATCAACAGGCAAAGAAGGGAGTTACTGTGCTGGCTGGGTGATTGATCCTGTATACCAAGAGGAAATTGACTCCTACTTCACAATGGAGGCAAGGAAGACTAGCTTTGGAATATAGGAAGTTCATTTGGGCATCTCTTAGTATTACCATGCCCTGTGATTAAAGTCTATCTAAAATTACAATGACCTAATTCAGGCAGAACTGTTTATGGCCTAGACCCTTCAGGAATAAAGATTTGGATCATCCTACCAGGTAAAGATCCATAACCGCTGAGATGCTTGCTGAAGGCAAAGGTATTATGCAAAAGGTATTGGATAAAAGTAATTATAAATACTAGCTATGACCAGCTACGGAAATGAGGACATGCTATGAGTATTTTCTCCTTATTTTGTTATGAAAGTTTGTGTTTATACATCTATATCTATAGACATCTCCATATCAATATCAATATTTATCTATACATCAAATATCTTTCCTTTCTTCCCTCTCTTATTCCATTTTCATATAACATTAGACATGTTGATTTTATTTTATTGTATTTAAGTATTATTAATTTTCTACCATAGTATGTAAATCATGGGCTATTAAGAGTAAACATCACTCAAGGATTTTATATCCTTTTCTAGGGAAAGTATACAGCATTTTTGGTTGTACACAGGAAAGTTGTTAACTGGAATTATGATCTTGCTACTGTCTTTACTTTGAGACTAAGTATGGTTTAAGGAGATGCATACTGATTCCAAGTTGACAAGAAGTTGACTTGTGATGGCTAGTTTTATTTGTCAAATTGACTAGGCCAGGGGTGCCCACATATTTGGTCAAACATTATATTTGGTGTACCTGTGAGAGTGTTTTTGAATTAAATTAACTTTCAATTAGTAGACTGAGTGAAGTAGATTGTTGTCCTTAATGTGGGTGGCCCTCATCCAATCAATCGAAGGCCTGAATTGGATAAAAAGTCTTACCCACCTTCAATTAAGGGGGAGCTCCTACTGCCAGACTGCCTTGAGCTGGAACACTGATCTTTTTTCCCAGCTCTTCTTGCATCTCCAGCCTGCTGGCTCTTTGACTAGAGCTTACATTATTGACTCGTGTGCTCCAGATTTCAGATTCAAGCTGAAGCTATACCATCAGCTCTCCTGAGTCTCCAGCTGATCACCAGCAGATTTGGGGACTTTTCAGCCTCAATAATTATGTGAACCAATTTCTTACAATAAAGCTCTCTCTCTCCTGTATATGTGTGTATGTATGTATGTATATATATATGTGTGTATGTATACATACATACATACACACACACAATACATATATATGTATATATACACACTCCTTATTGGCTCTGTTTCTCTGGAGAACACTGATACAATCAAGAAATAACATAATTCATTAAATTGATAACGTGAATCATTGCTAAAATATGAGATAAATTTCAGCAGATATTCTCATAAAATACCTAAATAAAATATAAATAAAACTATCAAAAAGAGTAAAACCAAGTCATCCAAAAAAAATCCTGTCATCCTAAAAGGTGAAATGCAAAATTCAGTTCCATAAAATACAAAACATAACAGGAATCCCTGCTGAGAATATTATAATTTGACATTATTTCGGAGAGTCTAGAGGGAATGCAATAACAGCTCAAATAAGAAAGGATTGCTATAAATATTGATACCTGAGAGATGAAATTCTGTCTCTCTCTCTCTATCCCTCTCTCTCTCATTCTCCCTTGTTAGTGATAGAATTCCTTACTTAGAACTACACACTTACCTAAAAGACTCTCTTTTAAGTGCTTAATTAAGGTTATTTTTTTTTCCCGTTCAAAGAAAATTATGTTTATGTGTTTGTGTCTAAGAGATTAGTCAGTACCACAATGTTAATGCTTGTTTTCTTGAGGTGGTAAAATTTCAGGTAACTTTTATTTTCTTAATTGTACTTTTGGTGACATTTGGCTTTACTTAATAAGTGGAATATATTGTTAATATTGTAAAAAACAAACAAACAAAGATATCCTCATTGGGAAGAAATGTAAGTTTTATGTGACTTTTAGAATAAATTAAAGAATACAGGGATGTATAAAAATTATACCACTAACAATTCTAATCCCATACAGCTATTGTTAACAATGAGCATCCTTTATAATCATGTAAACATACAAATATATAAACTTATAGGTATGTTCTTTTTATTTGTTTTATATTGTGTGCTTGTTTTATAAAGATATAAAAAATATCCCTCAATTTTTTTGATTAATATACCATGGCTGTCCCTACATGTGTCAATATATCTAGCACTGACACATTCTTTTTTTGTGGTAAGTGCTCAATATTTCATACCATGTGTATATTTTATCCAATCATTGCCCTATATAAGACGTATTTTTGTAATTATTGAGATTTTATTTTTAGAGCAGTTTCAAGTTCACTGAAAAATTGAGGGGAAAGCTACAAAGATTTCCCACATACCCCTGCCCCCACATATGCATAGTCTCCCACATTATTATCACCCCCCCCCACTAGAGTGGTACATTTGGTGAAATTGATGAACTTACATTGATGCATAATAATCACCCAAATCCTATAATTTACATTATGGTTCACTCTTCAAGTTGTATATTCTATGGGTTTGGATGAATTTATAATGATGTATCCATCATTATGGTATCATAAAAAGTATTTTCACTGAACTAAAAATCTACTGTGCTTTGCCTGTTCATCCTCCCCCAACCCCTAGGAACTATTGATCTTTTAAATTTCTCCATAGTTTTGCATTTTTCAGAATATCATATAGTTGGAATCATATATTATGTAGCCTTTTCAGATAAGGTTCTTTCACTTAGTAATTTGTAATTAAGGTTCCTCTCTGTCTTTTCATGTATTGATAGCTCATTTCTTCTTAGCACTGAATAATTTTCCATTATAAGGATATATCACACTTTATTTATTCATTCACTTACTGAAGGACAAAAAATTGGCTTTCACTTTTTGGCAATTGTAAATAAAGCTGTTGTAAACATCCATGTGTAGGTTTCTGTGTGGACATAAGGTTTCAAATTCTTTGGTGGAAAAAAAAAGGAAAATGATTGTTGGGTCACATGTTAATCCTACGTCTAATTTTGTGAGAAACTACCAAACTGTCTTCCAAAGTAGCTGTACAAATTTGCATTCCCACCAGCAATGAATGAAAGTTCCTGTTGCTTCATATCCTCACCAGCATTTGGTGTTTGTTAGTTTTCTGGATTTGGGCCATTTTAATCAGTGTGTAGTGGTATCTCACTGTTGTTTTAATTTTCATTTTCTGGTGGTGTATGATGTTTTACATGCTTTTTGCCATCTGTTTATCTTCTTTGATGAGATGTCTGTTCTGGTCTTTTGCTCACTTTTTACGAGTTGTTTGTTTTCTTATTATTGAATTTTGAGTCTTTTGTATATTTTGGACAATAGTCCTTTATCAGATGTGTCCTTTCTCCCAAAATTTTTCCCATTCTGTGGCTTGACTTCTCAATCTCTTGACATTGTCTTTTACAGAGCAGAAATTTTTAATTTTAATTAAGTCCAGCTTATTAATGATTTCTTTCATAGATCACATCTTTGGTATTGTGTCTAAAATATCATCACTATAACCAATGTCATCTGGGTTTCTTCCTATGTTATCTTCTAGAAGTTTTATATTTTTCATTTTCCATTTAGGCCTGTGATCTACTTTGGGGTAATTTTTGTGAAGGGTGTAAGCTGGGTATCAACATTCAATTTTTGCAATCTGATGTCTAGTTGTTACAGTACCATTTGTTAAGACTATCTTTGCACTATTGTAATGCCTTTGCTTTTTTGTCAAATATCAGTTGATTATATTTATGTGGGTCTATTTCTAGTCTCTCTATTCTGTTCCACTGATCTGTCTATTCTTTTACCAATATCACCCTGTCAATATCACTGTAGGTTTATAAGTCTTGAAGTTGTATAGTATCAGTCCTCCAAATTTGTTCTTCTCCTTCAATATTGTGTTGGTTACTCGGCTCTTTTGCCTCTCCATATGAACATGAGAATCAGTTTGTTGATTCCACAAAATAACTTGCTGTGATTTTTATTACAATTGCAATTCAATATATAGATCTAATTGGGAAGAACTTACATCTTGAACATGGCATTTCTTTCCATTTAGTATATCCCATTTAGTTCAAAGAAATTTTAACTGCCTTACCATTTACAGGCCACCCATATTAGTCTGTTACACTGATAATATTTTGCTGAGAGGACATGGGAAAACAGATACTAGCAGCTTCCCCGGATGCCTTGGGAAAATGTGGAAATGTGTGGAAAATGGATCTCAAGAAAATAGACCAAAATTCTCAGGAACCCACTAATCTGAAGGTATGTTAGGGCTTTCTCCTTCCTGGTGAAGAAGAGTCTTATGACCCTAGGAAAGATGTATAACAATGCATGAGCCTCTTCATTCTTTGGAGGTAACACAATTTTTATGCTGTCTCTTTGGTGATGGTCACTTAGAACTGTGCATTTTACTGGCCTGAGATCTTTAGTCACAAGTGTCTTATCTCAGTGTCTCCTCATATCTTTTTGACCTTGACTCCATTTGAAAGTCTTTTTCTCATATACTATGAGAAATTACTGTATGCTTTGGGATTATAGATATTTCCAAAATTCACTGATGATGGAATTTGCATTATTTTAAATGCTCTTCTTATTGCTTTGAAAGGTAAGATTACCTGAAAGACAATGAGAAAACTATTCACTTTACCATGCTATTTTAAATTTGGAAGTCTTTAATAGCTTTCTTTTGATTACCATGTGTATTTTAGGTGAATCATATTACCATAAGCAAATAGTAATATTTTGCTCTCTCCTTTTTAGATGCTTCTATTTCAATTTTGTCAGTTAGCCTCATTACAATGGCTACTACATTCAGAGCAAAATTAAATAGCCAAATTTATTTGGTGGGTATTTTTCCTTTGCTTTTGCATTCAATGGGAGTGATTTTTGTGTTTCTTCACTAAGCTTGCTCCTGCTTTTTGGCTCGATATCAGTAAAACTGTACTGAGGCAATATCCATTAACCCCATTCTTTAAAAAATATATTTTATAAGATTTAAAATGTATTTAAGTGTTTATATTTTATTTTCCCTACAAAGCATTTAAGCAACTATCAAGTTGATATGTGATTTTTCTCCTTTTATCTATTGAAATGGTAGAAATTATATTAGATATTTTTAATAATGTAAATAGAATTATTAAAAATTCTTAATAATATATCTTTTTCACATCCTGGCAAGAGCTTAATTTGTTCACTGTGAATTATTTCCTCAAAAGACAGTAAAATGCAATGGTTCAGAGTTTGGGCCCTGGAACAGACTGCCTGCGTTTGAGTCCTGGTTTGTCAATAAATAGTTAACTGACTTTCCCTCTCTGTGCATTGGTTTCTCTTTCCATTAAATGGAGTTGATTCTGGTACTTACCTCATAGAACTGCTGTGAGAATTAAATGTGTAGACACACGTAAAGCTCTAAGAAAAGTACCTGGCAGGTTCTAAACAATACGTTAGCTGTTTTGTTCTTCTTACTAATGTGTGGGTAGAATTTTGCTTATTGTTTATGGGTATAGACTTTTTAATTATCATTTTTTTGGGAGAGGTTGGTATAAAATTATGATATATTCATAAAAATATAGTTTTGAACTTTATTGTTGTGTTTATGCCACAGAACAATTTCAATAATATTGGAGTTACCTGCGGAACAATCTAAGCAAAATATGCTTTTTTAGGAGGAGCACAGTGAAAAGTTGAGGAAGTTCTTTTACGATCATAGACATTTTAAAGTATCCTACCCATTCTTTGGTCAATTTAGTAACTCATAGTTTCCTAGAATTAAAGTAGTTTTATCCCAGTTTTTCCCCATTCTCACTTCTTATTTTTTGTATTTGTATTCCCCTACACTCAACTCTTTTTTTAACTTACAGAGTTAGCTATTGAATTACCTATATTACTCGTTTTCTCAGAAAACAAGCTGTTGCAATTATTTATAGGTTCCTCTGTTTAAAAAAAATATTTTCTATGTATTTTAGTTTCTACATAATTATAGAAGATTTGCTTGTTGTTTTTCTGTTTATTTCTTTTTTAATATAAAATTATGTATAAGTGCAAAGATCCTGAAGGTTAGCTTAAGGTAAGGAGGTAGCCTCCATGTTCTTCCTTCTCTTCTCTCTAAACTCTGTGTGTGTGTTTGAATATCATGTTGTAAAATCATATCAATTACCACCATTGAGTATTCAGTGTTGCAGTCATTTGGAGACCCCAGGGTTATCCACACTCATTTGCTAAGATGTTAAATCCTTGCTCACTGTTACCCTCTCCAACTCAACTCCTCCTGTCATCATCACTTGTCAGTTCCATATGCACTTAGATCACACTTTCATTATTCTGGCATCTCAGCTCCCTTACCTCCTCCCTTCCCATGCTCATTTCTATCCTTCCTTTTTTAGCTAACCAGTACTCCCAATGGCCATACCCTAGAAGTTTTCATTATTAAGTTATTGCAACTCCTTGAGCCCTTCAGTGTCGAACATTCCATTCTCTGACTGCTCATCATATCATTCCAGTTCATTTTTCTAGTTCTTCAACTCCAAGAATTTTTGGATTTCTTTGAAACCTCCAATTGAATGATCCTACCATGTTTCATTGTCCTTCATTCCCTCTTTTTCTTACCGAGCTTAAATACCATAGACCATCATTAGCACTCCTTTGAATCTACTCTCAGCTGTTTTGACCCTTTCACACCTCATTTTCCTCTCCTTGCAAAACCCCAATTCTGAATAAAATGAGCTTTCTCTCATACTCCTCACTTGCACCTGTACAGTTGAATTTAGCCGGATAAAGCTCTGCAAACTGTGTTCACTGTTCTCATTTAAATTAATCGTCACTGACCCCAAGTGGGTCCTTAATTGTATCTGCCAAACTTAGTATTTTCCTAGTCCATCCTTCTACTCTTCAACTAACTGTCCCATACCTTTTCCTTTCTTCTCTTACCACTCTCCCCATTTCCACTTTCAGCTAATGGTTTTTATTCTGATTTCATTAGAAGAATAAAATTAATCAAAAGAGAAATCCCACAGGCTCATTTCACCACGTCTGCTATGTCTATGCCTTAAGTATGTACACTGCCTTTCCTCCTGTTTCTGTGGATGAATTAATTCTACCCTTACACCTGGGCCCTGAATTCTATCTCTTCTCACCTATTGAAGGACTTCACTCCTGCAATTAACTTCTCAATACAGCAGCCAGATGGCCATTTAAACACAGGCCAGAAAATATTACTCCTCCATTTTAAACCCCTGCAAGATTTTCCCATCTCGCTCCAAGTAAAAGCCAAAGTTCCCACAATGGTCTATGAGGCTTTCACAATACGGCCTTGTTTTCTTTTCGACCTCATTGTCTGTTACTCTCTTCTCTAATCCCATGACTCCCCAGTCACACTAGACTCTCACTTTTCCTCCAACACGTGAGGTTCTTTACTTCTTTAAGTTTTGTATTGTTATGTCTTCTGCCTGGAGTCCCTTTTCTGATATCTTTTAGGTTTTTAGGTTTAGGCCTCTGCTTAAATGTCACATACAATTATGAACATTTTATGATGCATTCACATGTGTTTTTAAATGTACAGAAATTATATATCTATAATTTCCTTTTCTCTATGCATATATATGTATGTGTGCATATACATATACACACAAATATATAAATATCATCTTGTATCTTTCTCTTTCCTCAATACTGAATCTAATCATTATAAATAAATAAACACACACACATATTCCTACTGGTTCTGTTTCTCTGGAGAACCCTCACTGACACATAGAACATACATAATTTCCAATTTAATAGATACTCTTTATTGGACTCTGAAGTGTTTGAACTAATGAGCCAGTTTATCCTCCATAGAGCAGTACATGAGATTACACAGTATTTTTGACAATCTGTTGGATGTGAAATGCTTTATTGGTGACTTCATTTATACTTCTGTAATTGCCAGTCAAGATGAGCTTTTTAAAATAGGAATATTGGCAGTTTTCCCTTCAGGGAATTGATTTCATTCTTTTGGTTTATTTTTGTCCTACATTGTTGTTCTTTTATTGTTTTTGAGAAATTATTTATGTATACTGGATCTTAATTATTTTTCCATTATTTCTGTTGCAAAGAATCTCATAGTCTCTATATGTTTTTTTAAACATTTTTTCTTATAAAATGTAATTTTCTTTACTTAACTCTCAACATCTTTTTTTTTTTTCTTTTTTGGTATGTTGTTTGTAGTGTTTAAAAAAATCTTTTCTTGAAAACAATCTATCATAATATTTCCAATACCTTTAAAGTTTTGTTTCTCACATTTATTTCTAAAACCAATTTCTAACTTATTTTTGTGCATAGTAATGTGTAGGAATCTAGTTAATACTTTTCCATATGGCAAAACACTTATCTCAAAATTGTTTATTGAATAGTTCATTTTTTCTAATCTGATTTGTAATGCCAAAACACTCAGATGCTATGAACCCTTATTGTATGATTTTGGACTCTCTAGTCCCTTCATTTTAAAAATCTTTGCACAAGTATAACTTCAAAATAAGTTTTGAGAGTTGATATAATGTTTCCCCCCCCCTTTTTTTTTTATTATTTTCAGAAGTGTTTTGCTTATCTTAGGTATGGGTTTTTCAATGTCCATCAATATATAAAGCAAATTTCATTGGTAGATTTTTCTGATGCCCAATCATCCCTGCCTTGATTGTATGAAGGCATTTTCTAAAGTGTTAGATTTGGTTTGCTAGTATATCATTTATGATCTTTTTACCTATATTCACAAGTGATATCTATATTCACAAGTGATTTGGGACTGTAAGTTTCTTCTCTTGTACTTAACTTTTGGGACTTAGGTTATATTTAACTCTTGAACTAAGTTTTCCTTCCTTTTCCAAATGTGGTCTGTATGACATTGATGTTTCAGTACTTTGTAAGGTACACCCTAAAGCCTAATAAGTGGTCTTTATATATGGTGTAAATATCTGCACATAAACATACACAGACATAGAAATACATATTTACCTTATGCTTGAAAAGGAAATATCTTTTCTATATGTTTGGTATAATATATATATATAATACATATACATATATAGATTATATGTACATATAAACATATAGGATATGTATATATATAAATACTTCCACAAATATGTTCCATCAAGGCTTTTAATGCTACCTCTCATTTTTCATAGCTTCCTTCTAATATTTTTCTTGTCTATATACAATTGTGCTGAATATTTTGTGGTTTCATGACAGTCATTTAAAATGTTAATAATCCTCTTTTTAGCTGTGTATAGTCTGTTTTGTGTTCCTAATATTTCTCTTTTATCTTTTCAAAATATTATTTTCTCATTTCATAATCTCTCATTCCTTTTATAGTTAGTTTCTTTGAAATGTCTTAATATACCTATTTTAACTACCTTTCATACCTGGGTATGAATTTCCTTTTAGTCTTGCCAACTCTAAGTTAACTGTTTCTAATCATGAGCCTTTCCTCCCTAATGCACATTATACTTTTCTTTAAATCAGCTCATGTTCAATTGTAATTCTAGATTTTTAAATTTTCAAGTGTTGATTTCGGAGTCTGCATGCAGCAGACAGTGTAAATGTAATCCTAGCTTATAGAGGATTGAGTGTCTGTTTTCTGGAGAGTGCCTGTTTTTATGTATTGCCTGGGATTGGGGGCTGATTTCTTTCTATGACTTCTTCAGTGATGTCAGGGACTCAGTTCACCTTTACATCTGCCTATAATAGGACTTCCTTCCTGCAGTCTAGCCAAATGATAGCTTTTATTCTTTCTCTCACCTTTTTAATCTTATTTCTATGTACCTAATCCTGACCAGGAGTTAGGGGAAAAGTCCTCTTTACTTCTGGACAATTGCTATGAATTATTACTTCTTCATTCTGCGAATTCTTAGTTTAAAACCTCCTGCTCTGTTAAAGACATCACTTCAGATGATAATACTTAATACTCTTCCTTGTAGTTGTTATCTTCTGAATTCAAGTTTATTCAAATTTATCTATTGATAACTTTGGCACTGTGCACACTGGGTTCTCTTCAAAACTCTTCTCTTGCCACAGATCATGGTGGGACCACATGCATATTCATGATCTATCCAATAACCTTGACTTTCAGTTCTTTGAACTATTCATTTCTTATGATTTTTTCTGTGTGTGTGCACATGAAAACTGTGTACATGGATCTCCAAAAGGCATGTCTCACTCTGCAAATTTACAATAAACTATTGAATCGCATTTCCTCTTTCTCAATCTTTATTCATTTCAGTAAATGCCATCATTATTTACCTAGATGGTCAAGAAAAGTATTCAGATTGCCAAGATGGCAGATTAGAAGGATGATTAGCTCACCCTCCCTCACAAATACATCCAAAATTATATCTATATAGGGAACAATTTGCACAGAATAACCACTGAACTTTGGTAGAATATCTCTTACTTTAGAAATACAAGAATCTTCACAAAAACAAGTAGGAATAAAGGAAAAAGAAAAAGGAGATCAGTGTGGGACGAGTCTTCTGGGAAGGGAGCAAAAAAGAAAGAAAAACACCCTCATTCTGGGACACCCCCTCTCCAATGGGGAGGTCAGTGGGGACAGAAAGGGAGCTTCAGAGGCTCAGAGGAGAAAGCAGCAGCTGCTTGGCAGACAGAACTGAGGGGAACCTGCACAGTGGGTCCCTGTGATCCCTAGCCTGAAATGTGAGCCAGTGGGAGTGGGCCAGGATTGGCTGCTGGAGCACTGGTTTCTGTAGACAAGCCTGGGAAGAGGACTGGGGCACACTAAATCTATGGGATGCAACAAAAAGCAGTCCTAAGAGGGAAGTTCATAGCAATACAACTCTTCCTTAAAAACAAGAACAATCTCAAATAAACAACATAACCTACAACCTAAAATAATTAGAAAAGAAGAACAAACAAAACCTAAAGTCAGCAGAAGGAAAGAAATAATAAAGATCACAGAGGGAATAAATAAAATAGAGATTGAAAAACAATGGAAAAAATCAATCAAACCAAGAGTTGTTTGTTTGCTGTAAAAGTAAGCAAAATCAACAAACCTCTGGTGAGGCTTACCAAGAAGAAAAGCAAGATGACACAAATAAAGCAAATAAGAATGGAAAATGGAGAAATTACAACCAACACCATAGAAATACAAAAAAATCATGGGAGAATGCTATGAACAACTATATGGCAACAAAGTAGACAACCTAGAAGACATGGACAAGTTTCTAGAAACATACAGTCCACCAAAACTGAATCAAGAAGAAATAGATCATTTGAACAGACTGATGACTAAAAGTGAAATATAATCAGCAATAAAAACCCTCCCTGCAAACAAAATTCTAGGATCAGATGGCTTCACTGGGGAATTCTACCAAACATACAGAGAAGAACTCTTGCTGATACTTCTCAAACTCTTCCAAAAGACTGAAGGGGAATGAATACTCCCAGACTCATTCTGTGAAGCCACCATCACACTGATACCAAAACCAGACAAAGACACTATTAAAAAAGAAAATAATAGGTCAATATTGTTGATGAACATAGATGCAAAAATCCTCAACAAAATAGTACCAAACAGAATCCAACAACACACAAAACAGATCATGCATTATGATAAAGTTGGATTCATCCCAGGGACACAAGGATGGTTCAACATACACAAATCAATCAATGTGATAACACCACATCTATAAAGAAAGGACTAAAATCACATGATCATCTCAATAAATGTGGGAAAAGCATTTGATAATATTCAACACCCATTTATGATAAAAACTCTTTCCAAAGTGGGTATAGAGGGAACATATCTCAACATAATAAAAGCTATTTATGCAAAGCTACAGCAAGCATAACACTCAACAGTGAATAGCTGAAAGCTTTCCCAGACTTTAGACAATACTACAGAGATACAGTTATCAAAACAGTGTTGGCATTGGCACGAAAACAGACATATGGATCAATGGAACAGAATAGAGAGCCCAGAAATGAACCCACAAACTTTTGGTCAACTCATCTTTGACAAAGGAGGCAAGAATATACAATGGAATAAAGACAGTCTCTTCAGCAAATGGTGTTGGGAAAACTGGACAGCAGCACGGAAAGCAATGAAGCTAGAACACTCCCTTACAACATACACAAAAATCAACTCAAAATGGATCAAAGACTTAAACATAAGACAAGATACGATAAACCTCCTAGAAGAAAATATAGGCAAAACATTATCTGACATACATCTCAAAAATGTTCTCCTAGAACAGTCTACTCAAGCAATAGAAATAAAAGCAAGAATAAACAAACGAGACCTAATGAAACTTACAAGCTTCTGCACAGCAAAGGAAACCATTAGTAAAACAAAAAGACAACCTATGGAATGGGAGAAAATTTTTGCAAATGATGCAACAGACAAAGGCTTAGTTTCCAGAATATAAAAACAGCTCCTATGACTCAATAACAAAGTAACAAACAATCCAATCCAAAACTGGGCAGAAGACCTAAACAAGCAATTTTCCAATAAAGACATACAAATGGCCAATAGGCACATAAAAAATGCTCAATATCGCTAATTATCAGAGAAATGCAAATCAAAACTATAATGAGGTATCACCTCACACCAGTCAGAATGGCCATCATTCAAAAATCCACAAATGACAAATGCTGGAGAGGCTGTGGAGAAAGGGGAACCCTCCTACACTGCTGCTGGGAATGCAGTTTGGTGCAGCCATTATAGAAAACAGTTTGGAGATTCCTCAAAAGACTAGGAATAGACTCACCGTATGACCCAAGAATTCCACTCCTGGGCATATATCCAGAAGGAATCCTACTCCAAAATGACACCTGCACCCCAATGTTCATAGCAGCACTATTTACAATAGCCAAGACAAGGAAACAGCCTAAATGTCCATCAACAGATGACTGGATAAAGAAGAGGTGGTATATTTATACAACAGAATACTACTCAGCCATAAAAACTGACAACATAACACCATTTGCAGCAACATGGATGTTCCTGGATAATGTCATTCTAAGTGAAGTAAGCCAGAAAGAGAAAGAAAAATACCATATGAGGTCGCCCATATGTGGACTCTAAAAAAAAAAAAAAAAAGGCAAAAATACAAAACAGAAACAGACTCATAGACATAGAATACAAACTTGTGGTTGCCAAGGGGGTGGAGGGTGGGAGGGGATAGGCGGTATTTCAAAATTGTAGAATAGATAAACAAGATTATACTGTATAGCACAGGGAAATATACACGAGATCTTATGGTAGCTCACAGAGAAAAAAATGTGACAATGAATATATATATGTTCATGTATAACTGAAAAATTGTGCTCTACACTGGAATTTGACACAACATTGTAAAACGATTATAAATCAATAAAAAATGTTTTTAAAAACTTAAATTATATATATATAAATTATATATATAAATGTTTTGGCTTACTTATGTATTTATTTACAATGTATTAGTTTCTGGTGTACAGCATAATTATTCAGTTATATATGTACATATTATCTTTCTTATTCTTTTTCATGACAGATTATTACAAGATATTGAATATCTTGTTCCCTATGTTATATAGTAGGACCTTATTGTTTATGTATTCTGTACACAGTAGTTTGTAGCAGTCAATCCCAAACTCCCAAATTATCCCCAAGGAGTGATAAATTGGAAAAAAAAATACATATATATATATAAACTCTGTGGCAAATAAACTCTGGTTGTCATATCTAATTTTTTTAAATCATTTTAGTCCATAATGAAAATAAAATATTTAATCTGGGTAGGCAGTTTTTTGTTGTTGTTGTTGTTTTCTTTTAGTTTAATCCAAGAACTATTAGTTAAGATTGCAATAGCATAGAACATCACAACACTCATCTAGTCTCCCTAGATTACATTCTATCTCAACTATTTTGAGATACTTGATCATTCAGTTTAATTCAAAATAATGAAGCTTTTGGAATTTATTTGAAGATAAATGATTCATAATATAATTAGTGCTTCAGAGGAGTATAATCAATAATTTCAACAATGCTAAAAATATTTAGCAAGAAATTCTGTGTTTTCCCTGCTTATTACCATTCAGACTTCAGTCTTGGTCTCAGAGAAAAGGTGCCACTTAGAAAATGAAATAATCAATTATTTGCACAGCTATGCCTGGGCATATGCTTAAAATGCCCTCTTCTCATCTTTCACTTAGCTAAGACCTACTTAAGTCAGAGCCCAAATAGCCCCTCCCCTGTGATACATAGTTAGCCTTGACCATGTATGAGGCACTATTTTAGGTGATGGAGACAGAAAGAAGAAGTTCCACCAGTCCTAGTTTTTTTAAATTTATAAACAAATAGTTAATAAACAAAAATATTACTTTAATATAAATGCTATGAAGAAAATAGGATGGTGCTGAAGTCACAGTGAGTGCCTGTGTGTGCGTGTGCGTGAGCACACATGCACGCATGCACAAGTGGGTGAAGGTCATTTAAAAAGTGTGATGAGGGAATAAGTTTCAGATGACTTTTGAGCTGAGACATGCATACCAAGAAAAAGCCATTATCCGGAAAACCTTGGGGTGGACCTATTAAGGCAAGAGGAACAGCAAATCACAAGGTCACAAGGTGAGGATGAGATTGGCTAATTTGAGGAATAGGAAGAACAGTGTGGTTGGGGGTAGATGAGCAAGGAAAATAATGGTAAAGGATTTTAACAAGAGACAAATAAAAGATTTGGGCATAATAAGAATTTGGATTTTAGTTTATATGTAAATGAATACCTTTGGAAAATTTAGTGAGGGGAAATACATGGCTATATTTATATTGAGAAAAAATTATTTTGAGTGCCATGTGGAGAATGGAATGTGGAAACAAAAAATGCAACCACAAGGACCAGTTTTGAGGTTATTATAACAGTTAAAGCTAGGGAGAACAGTGGCTTGGATATCAGAAGAGGGAGAGAGGAGTCAAAAGATTCAAGATATTTGTAAGAAATTGAGCACAGTACTGGTTGAACTGATTGTAAAATTGAGGAAGAGAGACCACAAGAGTGATTCCTTCTACTCTTTTTTTAATTAAAGTACAGTCAGTTTAAAATGTTGTGTCAATTTCTGGTGTACAGCATAATGTTCCTGTCATACATATACATATATCCATATTCATATCTTTTCATTATAGGTTAATACAGTATATTGAATATAGTTCCCTGTGCTATACAGAAGAAATTTATCCATTTTGTATATAGTAGTTAGTATCTGCAAATCTTGAACTCCCAGTTTATTCCTTCCCACCTCATTTCCCCCCAGTAACCATAAATTTGTTTACTATGTCTCTGAGTCTGTTTCTGTTTTGTAGATAAATTCATTTGTGTCTTGTTTTTCCTTTTTAAAAAATATTCCACATACGAGTAATATCATATGGTATTTTTCTTTCTCTTTCTGGCTTACTTCACTTAGAATGACAATCTTTAGGTTGTTGCTGCGTATGGGATTATTTTAGTCTTTTTTATGGCTGAGTAGTATTCCATTGTACCATATCACAGCTTCTTTATCCAGTCATCTGTCAATGGACATTTAGGTTGTTTCCATGTCTTGGCTATTGTAAATAGTGTTGCTATGAACATTGGGGTGCATATGTCTTTTTGAATTAGAGTTCCCTCTGGATATATACCCAGGAGTGGGATTGCTGGATCATATGAATTTCAGTGGCAGCTCTCTTCTTTAAGTTGGGTTTAATATTAAGAAAGGAACTTGCAGATCTGGGTTTATTAAAGGCCATGGTGATGATGGGGCCATAATATAATAGAGGCTAAGTGGCAGTGCTTACCACCAGAAGTCAAAAGACCAGATTTACCACAATGACCAGCAAGATTGGAGAGAATCTGAAAGGATTTGACTCACAGGGAGCTGTAGAGATTGTTAATAGAGCATGGTGCAACTAAGAGAAAAATAGAGGGTAGACAACTAGGGTGTTACTTAGTATCTGCAACCCAAACTAGTAAGAATGAAGGAGCAGAAGGCTGAGACAAGTCACCCCAATAAAAAGTCACAATCTCTTTGTCATTTCCCAGATTTGAACTAATTTTCAGATCTGGAATAAACTGAATAAAGGGGTTTCTGAGTCTCTAGGGGGGAAGGACTCCATAACAGCATAGCAAATATATTCCATGCAAATTCCAGTAGTCCTTGCTCCAAGGTACCTATGGCCATTTACCCAAGTGGCTGATAAAATGGTAATAACCAGATGTTTCAGGAACTTAGATACAGGATGTTAGTTCCTATTAATAACCAACAGACCCAAAGAACCACTGCAGCTCCCCTGTTAGGTAGAGCCCCATGGAGACCAAGTAGTAGCGTCTTGGCTAAAATTTGGTTCATAGTGGGCCTAGTGGTCATTTACCCAGATGTTAAGAGTATAATTAGAATGGCTATGCTTGGCATTTAGAGTAGTCCCCACAATGGGTCCCTGGCTTGGGATAAGAGATATACTAAGGAAGGCCAAGTCGGAATCACTGAAAATGCTCCCTACCCACATAAGACAATACATTAAATTTAAAAAGATACATACACATAGAGCATTGGAAATGGAGATTATGGCATTATTAAGGCCTAAAAGATGTTGGGGTTGTGGTCTATATCATATCTATAATTAATTAATTCACCAAGCTGGTCCCTGTGGAAACTTAATGGATCCTGGAGACTAACTGTAGATCACCAAAGACTTAAGCAAGTATAAGCCCTGATATAGCTGCTGTGTCATTTATAATATCGCTCTTAGAGCATAATAATGAGGCCTGAGGTACATGGCAGTGGCCAATGGCCTGGTCATGTTTGGAGGCCTGAAAGAAGACAGATGTACATAAAGCAAGGGTTTTAGTGGTGGAGGCATGTGGATAGGGATAAGGGAGTGAAGACAAAATGTGAAGATGTTTGTGTCACAAGTTGATCCCCATCAGAAGACATCTGCCCTGGAAGAAGCATTGTACGACCAAGTGGATAAAATAACTGAGCCATTTGACTTTAGTTAGCTTTCATGATTGGGTGTTCTCAAACTGGCACAATGG
Source organism: Camelus ferus (assembly GCF_009834535.1). Taxonomy (NCBI): domain Eukaryota; kingdom Metazoa; phylum Chordata; class Mammalia; order Artiodactyla; family Camelidae; genus Camelus; species Camelus ferus. The sequence goes on along the minus strand of NC_045732.1, from coordinate 84,024,297 downwards.
TCACAATGACAGAATGTCCATGGTGGTAGAAGTGAAGGCTACCTGTACGTCCAACAGGATAGGCTCCAACTTAAGGAGGGTTACTACTAGTTCTTGCTGCTTCTCAGTATCAAAATTGTCAGCAACAGAGACCAATACTGACCCCTCAGTGTAGCGGTATTCCTTGAATATACCTACTGGCCAAGTTGGCTATATTGGTCCTGCTCATCCAAGGAGGGCCTGCAGTTTATCCTCACAGTGATACTTATCCAGGCAAGAGTTTGTCTTTCCTGATTGCAAAGCCTCAGCCAGCAGCCCTATCTGTGGGCTGTGGAAATTCCTGATCCATAGGCCTGATATCTCACACAGCATAGCATCTACCCAGACTACCCCTCATAGCATCTGACCAGACCACCCCTCACAGCAAAGAAGGCACAGGAGTGGGCCAATGACCATGGGGTCTACTGGTCAAATGAAATACCATGCCAGGCAGAGGCAGCTGGTCTCAAAGAACGCTGGAACAGCCTCCCAAAGGTATGAATGAAGTGTCAGCTTGGAAGAAACACTGAAGATAGAGAACAAACCTTGAAGGCACAGTGCATTTGTTAAATCACAGACCTCTATTCAGTGCTCTACCCCAGCGTTAAGGATACATGAGTCTGGGAACCATGAGGTAGGAGGAGGAGTGGCCCCTAAGGCCTTGAGCCCCAAAGATCCACTGGGGACTCAGGCTTTCTGTCCCCTCAAGTCTGGGCTCTACAAGGTTCCCAAGGAAAGGCACATTCGTTCCCAGGGACACAGCAAGGGTCCCAGTGAACCACAAGTCAGACCTGATTCCAGGGCACGTGAGCTTCCTTGTGCCCAGGGACCAGAGTGTGAGACGAGGAGTCCTGCCTGGCAAGGGCCATGGCCCCTGGTGTTCTGGAGGAGGCAGGGCAGCTTGTACACACCACCAAGGGGTAGAGGAGGGAATTGTGGGTGAATCCCAGGTGATCCACGTGGGGCCTCCCAGTCCTCCCTTGCCCCGTTCCCACTGTGAAAGGAGAAGCACGCGGTCCCAGGCAGGGACGGTCTCACACCACTTAAGAATGAAGGTTTTGGTCCCAGCACCAGCTGAGGACCAAGACCTGCCTAGGCGACAGCTGAGGGCGAGGTGGCTGTAGGAGGCAGAGTGGAGGAGGGAGAGGACCCGCACCAGCTGTGTCCCCAAGACCAACTGCAAAGACTGGGGTTCCGGTCCATCCCACGAAGCACCTTCTTCTGAGCTTTCCCTCAGAAAGAAATGTCCAGGGGAACTACCTTCTCCACAAACTCGTGTGGAAAAGGAGATCCGCATGGCCCAAGGGCTAGAGGGTGGCGCCTATAAGAGCGCATTTCACAGACCTCCTACTACGGGGACCATAACTGGTGAAGGACCTCAGCTGCTGCACTCAGAAATCCACCCTTGTGTCAGTGCCAAGGCCACACCTCCCACTGGCCACACCCCATGAATGACTGAGTGGAAGATGTGGGACTCTTGTCCATCTATGCTTCAATTGAGGACAAGCTTGGCATAGAAGTTTGACAGCTTTATTAGATTCCTCATCTCCTCCATATTTATTTTCACATAGGCATTTCTCCTAATAAAACTCTTGCATATTTATTCAATAATAATGTCTGTATTTTTGAGAGTTACAGTAACACAATAGGTGACTAAAAGAAATTAATGTACATTATGAACTTGGGAGTGAATGGCTGAAAATGAAGTAATTGGAATTTAAGACATGAAAGGAATGAAATACCAGGTTTTGGACTGGGTCACCCAAATACGATATTAACAACTTTGTAAATAATAGAACTAGAGAGAGTAATAGAGTAAGTAATAAATGTTTCAATGAATATAAAAGAGCTGTCCTGGAGAATATCTGCAAATAACTAAATCACAGAGGCTAAAGTGTAGTATAACAAAGAAAGTGAACTCCAATGAAAATGCTTTACACAAAGAGAGAGAATATTTGGCCTGAAATTAGCAATGGGAAGTGAAAATATTGCTGACTCTTAAAGCTGCAGGACCTTGTAAAGTGAACAACCTCTGAAGAACTACATGAAATTTTCAATCACCAAGGGAGAGCCAGATATCTGTTATTATATATAAAGATAAAAGAAGCAATCTGTGTGTATAAGTGTACAAATGTGTGTATATGTACGTATATATACACATATTCATACTTTTCCATTTTAAGGAAGGGGGAACTAAGACAGCTAGAAAACACTGGAACTTCTGACTTGAAGTCCTGGGGTCATTTTCACCAGTGTACAGTCACTGAATTCACTTTGTTAAACCAGCAAGTTAAGGTTTAAAAGAAAAAAATAGAAAATAGAATGTCTGCCTGCTAATATTTCACAAATTATATGATTTTGAATGATATTGGAGCTAATTCTTTGAAAATAAGGATTGATTCATAAATATTTACATGAAATAATACATTTAAAGCCCCAAGTTTCTGCTTCTGGCAGAGGTATTTTTATCACACTAGTCCTCAAAGAGTCAATAATTATAAACAATGTAAAAATATTGCTTAAAATATTAGGATATGTTTTTATCTTATACTTTTACAGGTCAGAAGTATGAAATGGGCTTCACTGGATAAAATAAAAGTGTTATCAAGGTTGGGTTCCTTTTTGGAGACTCTAGGGAAAAATCCATTTCCTTGCATTTTTCAGCTTCTAGACGCCGCCCACATTCCTTGGCTCATGACTTCCTTCTATTTTCAAAGCCAGCAATGTTTGGTTGAGTGTTTCTAAAGATGTTATCTTTCTGATTATGACTCCTCTGCCTTCTTCTTCCACTTATAAGGACCCTTGTGGTTACACTAGGCCCACCAGGATAATCTTCCCATCTCAAGGTCAGCTGATCAACAACCTTAATTCCATATGCATCCTTAATTCTTTCCTATGTTCCAGGTTCCAGTGATTAGAATGTGGACATTTTGGGGGGGGGGGGCTATTCTTCCAACCAACCATGAAAACAACAAGAGCAGAAAGAAAATGGAGAGAGTTCAACCTTTGAATGGCAGAAACTAAAGGGAGTGAAATTTACATTCACATTGTTTTTTGTCTGAAAGCAAACCCCAGTCCAGGCTGCACAGGAAGGCCATATGTCGAACAGGAAGCTACAGTTATATTAGCCTGAGCAGACACAGGACCAAGGTTGGGGCTGCTGAAGTAGCTGTAAATTTGGGAAAATTTCAGGGGAGGGAGCCATAAAGTAGAGAGTTCCAAAATCTGCTCGTAAATTTCCCTCAAATCCCTCTAATATCTGAACTGCATTTGAGTGAGAGAGCTCACAAAGTACTAGCTGGAAGTTGGAAATAACTAATCAGAGATTTTTAGGTACTTTCCACTAGAGGGGGAGGCAGGGGAGAATTTGGAATTTACTATCTCCTAGATGAAATGCCAGTATTCTTCAAAAAAAAAAAAAAGAGGACAGAGTCAACATTTTCTACAATATACTATGTATCAACAATATCCAGTTACTAACTAAAAATTATACCACATGTGAGGAAATAGGAAAATAGTAAAGAAAAAGGTAATTATAAGCCAATACCAAGATGCCTGAGATGACAGAATTAGGATACAAGAGCTTTACATTAAACTAATATGGGTATGTCCAAAGTGTTAAATACTGCCATAATGAGTGAAGATAAAGGAAATATGAATGACAAAATTAAAACTGTAAAAAAATAAGGTAAATACCTGAAAAAAAGACATCAGAAATTAGAAACTTACTGGATGAGCTTAATAGAAAACTGGACACAGCAAAATACAGGGTCAATTACTTGAAGGTAAAATAATAGAATCTACACAATTTGCAGACTAGAGAGAAATTCATGATTGAAAAGAAGTAATCAAAGTCACAGTGACCTGTGGAAAAATGTCAAATCACAAACACATGTAATTGGAGTCTCAGAAGAAAAGGAGAGAGTGAGGTTAAAAAAAATATATATATATATATATATTAAAAATATTAAAAATATATATATATATTTATATTTGAATAAATAATGGTTGAAATTTTCTCTAATTTGTTTAAAAATATCAACTTACAAACTTAAGAAACTAAGCAAACACTAAGTGGGATAAATTTAAATAAGTTATAAAAGCAAAGAAATTAAACTGACAGCTGACTTCTCAAAAACATAGCAAGCAAGGCAACAATGTAGAAAGATTTTCAAAACTCTCAGTAAGAGGAAGTGTAACCAAGGATTTTGTATTCATTCAAGCCATCCTTCAATTATCAGGATTTTAGAAAACCATATTTACACATGCAAGAATATGAAGCTATTCTTTAACCAGAAGTCCTTCTTGAGAGTGATCATCGAGAAAACTTCAGGGAAAAGGACTGATAATATGTAACTAAAACTAAAGAGGGTAGAATACAAATTTACAAATATTATATGCTTTGACAAAGTAGCAGTCATGGACTGGCCATATACAGGCTCCACCCTACAAACTGGGAGAAGAATTAGATCCTATAGCCTTTGTGGAACATCTGAAGATTCCCAGTACTACTAGTGATCTGGGGGTTAGGGTACCTGACCTGAAGATTGGCCCATCAGAGAGTTGGGGAGCAGGACACACCCTCAGGAATCCATCTGGTCCAGACCTTTGCCTCTGGTTCACTCTTGGTATTGTACATTCTATGGGTTTAGACAAATGTATAAGGACATGTATCCATCATTATGGTATCATACAAAATAGTTTAATTGCCCCCTAAATCCTCTGTGCTCCACTTGTCCTACCTTCTCCCTAAGCCCCAGGAAAACACTGATCTTTTTGTTGTCCCTATCATTTTGCTTTTTCCAGAAGGTCATAGATGGAATCATGCAATTTGTAGCACTTTCACATTGTCATCTTTTATTTAGTAATATATATTTAAGTCTCCTCCATGTCTTTTAATGACTTGATACTCATTTTTTAACACTGAATGGATTTACCACATTTTATCTATCCATTCACCTATTAAAGGATATCTTGTTTGTCTCCAAGTTTGGCAATCATGTATGAAGCTGCTATAAACATTGTGTGCAGGTTTTTGCATGGGCATAAGTGTACAACTTTTGGGGTTAATATTAAGCAGTGTGATTGCTGGATCATATGGTAAGAGTATGTTTATTTTGTAAGAAACTACCAACCTGTCTTCCAAAGAAACTACCATTTTGCATTCCTACCAGCAGCAAATGATAATTCTTTGGCTCCATACCCTCCTCAACATTTGGTTTTGTCAGTGTTTTGGATTTGGACCATTCAAATAGTTGTACAGTAGCATCTCATTGTTGTTTTAATTTGCATTTCCCTGAGATATATGATGTGGAGCATCTTTTTATATGCCTATTCATATCTGTATTTCTTCCTTGGTGAGGTGTCTGCTCAGATTCTTCATCACTATTTAACATTGTACTAAAAGTATTAGTCAATGAAACTAGACAAGGGAGAAAAAATCAATTTGAGGCACAATAACTGGGAAAGAAGTGAAGCTATCTCTATTTTAAAATACTATAATAGCATATCTAAAAATCTCTAAAGATTCAATGATAAAACTAATTGAAACAACAAAAGCATTCAGTAAGATAGCAGGATATAAAACTAATGTACAGAAATTATTAGCTTTCATATGTAAAAACAATTGCTGGTTAGGGGAAATAATAGTAGAGAAAATATCATTTACAGTAGCATCAGAGAAAATTACTTTCTTAGAAATAAAATGAATATGAGATGTGCAAAATTTATATGAAGAACATGGTAAAACACTCTTGAAAGACACACAAATAGACCTGGACACATTGAAAGATATGCCCTGTTCTTGGATAAAAGGAATGAACACCATAAAGATGGGCAACAGGACTGTCCCCAGACCATGAGTGAATGAAGCAGAAGCCAGGTCACAGAACCATTTCCAGATCTGTAGTCAGACTCAGGTTGATGGGCTTGCCTCCAGGGGCACAGATGAATGTGTCCTGCAGGGTGCCTGGGCAGGCATGTTGGACTATAGCTGAGATTGACTAGAGTTGGGTCACAGGCTGCTTCAGGGTTCACAGCCAAGACTAAGATAGGCAGGCCTGTTACCCAAGGAAAGGACAGGAATGGCTCCTTCTGTGTCCTTTGGTGAATGGTGCCAGTGGCAGGACCCATGCCAAACAGGGCGTAGCCAAATCCATAGGGGGACAGGGTTGTTTCTGGATCTGCTGCCAGAACCATAGTTGGTGAGCCTAATACATGGGCATGGGTCCACCATCTCAAAAGGAATTCCTCAGTCTTTGGCTTCAGTGGGTTCTCACAAGTTCCTATCTGGATCCCCAAACTCCCACAGGGGCACTTTTGTCTGTGCATCACTGCCAAATTTTGTAGCTGTAGGATTATAAGTGTGAGGGATCTCCTATTTCACTGTCCTACTAATGTCAGACTCTTACAACTTCTGCTCAACATTCTGCTGGATGTCATAGCCAGTGCAGCAAGTCAAAAATAAATAGGTAAATGGATGGCTTTCAAATTAGAAAGGAAGAAATAATACCACTTTTATTCAGTGACATCATGACCATGTATATATAAAATTTCAGAAAATATATGAAAGAAGAACTACTAGAACTAATAAGTAAACTTAGCAAGGTTGAAAGATATAAGCTCAAGACACAAAAAATCAATTATATTTCGATGTATCAGCAATAGAAATTAGAAAATGAAAAATTTAAATAACCATTGATAACAGCAACAAATATGAAATACATAGGGATACATTTAACAAAATACATGAAGAATTCTACACTGAAAGTCATAAAATATTGCTGAGAAAAATTAAAGACTTACACAGAAAGCTATGTCAAATTGATGGACTGGACTCATAATTGTTGAAATGTCAATTCTCCATATTTATCTACAGATTAAATAGAATTCCAATAAAAAGAGTAATGGGATCATTTGTAGAGTTTCAGACTCTAAAATTTATATTAAAGTACAAAGGAACTAGAATAGCCAAAACAATTCTGAAAAGATGATCAAATTTGGTGGGATTTGTACTGCACTATTTCAAGATTTACTATAAAATTACAACAATAAAGACAATATGGTATAAGGTAAAGTCTACACATAGATGAATAGAGCAGAATAGAAGTCAAGAAATAGATCCATTCATATACTGCCAACTGATTACTTTTTAACAAAGATAACAAGGTCATTCACTGGGGAAAGGAGTCTTTTTCAATAACTGATGCTAGAACAAATGAATATCCAAAATGAAAAAATAAACATCAATATTTTTTAAAATCATTAACAGAAGTTAACTTTAAACAGATCATACACTGAAAAACATCAAAGATATACTATACATTTTGTAGAGAAAAACATGAGGAAATTCTTCTGAACATAGTTTAGGCCAAAGTTCCTGAGACCAAGAAACACTAACTAGAAAACAATAGTAGGTTGGGATTCATTAAGATTTAAATTTTTTCTCTTGAAAAAATACAGTTAAGTAAATGAAGAGGCAAACCACGGACTGGGGAAAAAATATTAGCAGTACTTGTATCTGAAAAAGGACATACCTAGAATATAAAGTAACTCTTACATATCAATAATAAGAAAAATCGCCCAAAGATATTGGCAAATATCTTTTATATCCTTATAAAAGGCAGTATATAATTGGTCAAAATGTCCGTAGCTTCTAATCACAATGATTTGACCATACACACCTACTAGAATCACTAAAATTAAAAAGAGTGAAAATATTGGCAAAGAGCAAGTAGAATCCTCAAAAAACTGGAGCCTTCTTACACTCTTGGTGGTGATGTAAAATTGTTTAACTACATTGAAAACAGTTTGGCACTTTCTTAAAAAGTTAAAAATATACCTATCGATTGATCCATTATTCTACCACTATGAATGTACTCAAGAAAAAAAGGAAATTTACATCCATAAAAAGCCTAGAAAATATTTGTTTATAGCAGCTTTATTCATATCAGCCAAACCTAAAAGCAATTCAAATGTCTACTAAGAGATGAATATAGAAACACAGTTTGGTTTATCTATAGAGTTGAGCACTACTAGCAAAGTTTTGATATGCACAACTATATTGACGAATCTCAAAAACATGCTCTGTGAAAGAAGCCAGACACAAGAGTGCATGCTTATGTATCATATTTATATGAAATTCTAGAAGAGACAAAACTAATCTATAGCACCATAAAGCAGTTACCTAGGGCTGGAGATGATGGAAATTGAATTCAGTGGGGCATGAGGGAACTTTCTGGGTGAAGGAAATTTTCTGTACTTTGAGAATGGTGTGATTTTATAGGTGTATACAGATAACAAAACATTGGAATATAAGGTTTTAAGTAGGCTCATTTTATTATAAGTAAATGATTTTATAAAAATTAAGACTGACATATAAGAGACATGAAAATCTGTCTCTTCATTTCATTGTTCTCCTATTACCTGAAAAAAATTTACAGCATCTGAAGGGAAGCTGTTCATCCTCTCCTCACCTATCTTTTCTAACAGCTGGTTCATTTAAAGAAGAATAAAACATTGGAACAGCCATGCCCTTAGAGAATTTTGTTTAATGTGTGGATGCTCTGTTATAATATCAAATTCGATTGCATTGAAAAATAAAACACTGCAGTCGTGTGTAACTCAAAGGCTATTTCCTAACACCAAAGGCTATTTCCTGACAGCAGAGGCAGTCTTCAATGGTCTGCTTGGTGAATTAGTTCCATGGCCCCTAATCATAATGGGAATTTTGCTTCTGTTCCACAGCTGATGAAGCTGAAAATAGGCCTTGTGCTTTGGGGGTTAGTTTCTCATTTAGACTTCATACAAGAAAGCTTATTTCACCATTTTTAAATTAAAAAAATAATTAAAAAAAACAAAGATATTCCAAGTTCTTGCTTAGCAGAATGCGCAGAACATGCCACTTTTATTTGAAACTGTCTCAGCAGACTTTTTTGATTATTTAAAGAATGCATGCTTGGAGAGACTCCTAGAAATCTTTTAGTAAGGGATGCACAATACTTATAAAGCATGTGTATTAGCACCAAGGGTAGGACCATCATACTTCTCTCTTCAGACTGACTAACAATCCCTTTTTTTTCCTTTCTGGGTATAAATATTCCAGCAAGTGAATTACAGTGAGCATGTTTGCTTTTGTTACCAGGATTCTAGCTATAAAATTATTTTCATTCTGTATAGTCTTTATTTCTCTCAATGCTGGAAGAATGACAGTGGATGTCAATCAACTTCATTCATTGCTTTCTACACGTGTCCTCCTGGTTCAGAAATTCGGAAATCTTACTGAAGGAAATAAAATAGGTGTTATATTCTAAGTAACTATAGCAGGAAAAAAAATGATGAGAATGTCTCCTGTGAATAACCTTCACAAACTAACCTTGTTTGTGTATTTGGTACCTTTCCATTTGAAGCCTCAGATTTTCCTCTAAGACTACTAGAAACCTATTATCAAAAAGCAAAGACATACTTAATGGAATATAGTACCCTTTCTACTTATTGTAAGGTTTTTTGAATCTGTTACCTAGTCGGTTCTTCTTGTGAATATGTGCATGTGTGTGTGTGCACTCAGACATGTGCATGCATATGCTGTCACAGATGTGTATTAGAGAAATAATATTCAATCTTAGTTTATTTGTTCTTTTAGAACTCTCATTACTTAGTGTACTTTGGGTTTCTGTAGTAAAAAGGTTATTGGAAATAAGGAATTTTAATCAATTTCCATTGAAATTTTGCATTTTAGTGGAACCAGCTTATCTTTGATCAGCTTATGCTGCCCAAACCATAGCAAATATGCACTTGAAAGAGTAAAAATCATGCTATGATTGAATAGGTGGTCTACAAATTTAATAACCATTTATTGGGCATCTGTTACTGTCGAGTAAAGATAAATATGACATGGTACTTGCTTTCCAAGGGCTAATTGATGAGAGATTTGTTTGGGAACATATAGAATTCAGGATTTTCTGAAAATATAATAATAGTAATAATAACAATAATAATAATTAATATAGTTTTTAGTATGTCAGATTAAATAGGGGTCTTAGAGAATATACAGGTTACTCTTCTGCAATGGCCGCAAAGTGAGTTCACACAGGCACTTCCTGAATACTTGTAGTGACTGGGAACTTGCTAACTCTTAAAATAGCTCATTCCATCATTGGCCAATTCTCTGTTAGAAAGGATTTTTCTTATATTAAATCAAAACCTATTGCTCTATGACTTCTACACACTAGTCTTAGTTATTCCCTCAGGGGCCATAGAAAATAAATCTAAGTATACTTTTCCTTTGAAAATATTATTCACTTTAAGCTTTCACTTACTGAAATGATAAGATGCTTAAACAACCTTTATTCATACAGTGACTATCACTAAGAGAAATCTTGATTTTTATGCTTAGAAAAGTATGTCATTTTCTTTCTAGATACTATGGAAGAGCTCATGTTTTGAACATTTAAAATGTCAAATATTGAGCAAATGTAGTACTTAAAGTTTATGGATTTGATTTTTATAAAAGGAAGAAAAAGAAGTCGAGGAAAATAGCATTTATTGACTATCTGTTGGATACTTGGGACTATGCTAACTACCTACACATATATGACTTAGTATTGACAAACCGCGCTGTGAGGTGATATTTTATTTCCATTTTTCTGATGAAGAAATTAAAGGTTAAATGACTGACAGTAGTTTTTGATCTATATGAGTTTCTCTTCAGGACTCTGAGATTTGCTTGGTGCTGGACTCACTTCCATTATTTGCTTTTCTTGTTTAGTCACAAATCCTGTAGTCACGAAGCCTGGCCTACAAGATTAGCTCTACCAGTTAACACGTGTCCTCCTGGCCCTTTTTCAGAGTCACTAAGGCTCCTGAACCCCAGTAGCAACGGGTGTCTGAAATTGCTTGTGTTTTCATTACCCTGGCCAACATTATAGTCACTCATATTTTCACCAAGCTGCAGCTTTCTCTGTGACCTTCATTATGCTGGAATACTTTGGAAAGCTGGGCTCCTACCTAGAATCCTATTCTGAAACTTACACTCCTTTGCTGGAGCTCTAGATGGCTCTCATCAATCTCTTTTGCCTGGGGAGCAGGCTCAATCTCCAATATTGTTTGTTGCTTTCTAGGGATCCTTCTCCAAATAGGTTGATCATCCACAGTCACAAAGGCTCTAACCTATTTGACTACATACATTTAACCATTAATTAAATGTGTGACTGAATATCTACTATGCAAGGCCTAGGTATGAAGATGTGTGTGTGTGTGTGTGTGTGTGTGTGTGTGTGTATACACACACTCAGAATCTACTGAGGTAAGATAAGTAACACCCAGTCGACTGTCTGTCTGTGGCAAAATAACCAAAGCAATGTAATTTAGTAGGTAGCTGAGAGTGGTGTCAGGGATGCTTTCCCAGATAAGGTGATACTTATAACTGAGTCTGAAGATTAAATTCAGCTTCTTTAGATAAAGAGAGGGTGTGAATGGCATTTGAGATGAGAGAAACTGTACACACACAGCCTCAAGCAGAAAATTTGGAGAATGCTTGAAGCATATAGTGTTGGGAGAGAAAATGTTAGGAATGATTGGAGAAGTAGGCAGGTGTCAAGTTATAAAGGACCTTGTTCCCATGCTCAGGAGTTTGAACTTGGCACACTGATGTGACCTGAAAATGCTTTCTTTCACACCTTATCATTGGCATAGGAAACCCTTGGACTTCAAATCTAGAATTCAGTGTCTACCATTGGGGTATTCTTTTCAGCCCCAGTTGTCACTTTTATTCTCCACCCTACTGTATTTTGAAGTCTTAGCTCTCTTCTTTTCTCCATTCATCACTATTGTTGAGTTACTGTACAACATTCAGGGCTACCTTGCCCAGAAAATAACTTGGAAGATTTGTCTATGTTCTTATAATTGTTCAATGTGCTCCACAATATCCACAGATAAGGAAAAGTTTAATTTTTAAGACATTCATATGTTCCAAAAGATAATTTTTACAAATAGCTTGACTTGCAGATTTTATAATAGTTTTCATTTTGAAGAAAAAAAAATTCCTTTAGCTCAGAGCAACTGCGCAGGATAATAAGCCCAATTTCTGTGTGTGTGTGTGTGTGTGGTTTAATTTTCCTGGACAGGAAGAAAAAAATCTAGGCTTTCTGGGTTTTAGCACAAAAAAGTTGACAACCCTTCGGTTGGAGTTGTCCAAGGAGTAGCATGATGAGAATTCCACATATTTCAGTGAGAGCTCCACATTACAGTGTATCTATGAGACTTCACTGCATTGTTACCTTAGACTGACTCCTACTAATCACTGCATTTAGGATACAGGTAAGCCTGCTATAAACTATTTGAGCCACCAACTCAGAGGAATGGTGGTGAAATAGATGTGAGTCATTTAAATGATTTGAAATACTACATAACATTTTAGTTATTCAGTTGTCATGTAATGGTTCCTTGGTGTTCTAAGCAGGAATTGCTGAAAACCTTGCATTTGAGGAACAACCTGTGAATCTATTAAGATATGCAGAGCCACGCCACTTTTAAACCCACTTTCTGCAGCAATCTTATTTACTGTGTATTGTGACATTCACAATTCACAAGAAAAGGGAAATCCAGTGCCCCTCCAAAGCAGCTCTCACCCCACCCCACTTGGTGAGATGCCTCAGCTGACATCAGTGCCCCTCAAAAATGGCTCCCACTTCGGGGTTTAGCCTTGAACACCAACATTCCTGTAGTAGTTGTGACCAGGCCTCACAGGGAGTCATGCCAGCTCCACATATCTGCATGTCTGCAGCAGTCACAGCTGGACTTCTCAGCACCTAAATACAATACCAAATAGTAACAGACATAAAGGTAGAGACTGACAGTAATACAATAATAATAGGGGACTTTAACACCTCACATACATCAATGGACAAATTATCCAGGTAGGAAACCAATAAGGAAACACTGTCCTTAAATGCCATGTTAAACTAGGTGGACTTAATAGATGTACACAAAACATTCGACCCCAAAACAACAGAACACAAGTTTTTGTCAAGTGCACATGAAACATTCTCCAGGATACCACACATGTTAAGCCAAGTCTCAATAAATTTAATAAGATTGAAATATCAAGCAACATTTCCAACCACAATGGTATGAAACTAAAAATCAATTACAAGGAAAAAAAACTGGAAAAAAACATGAATACATAGAGGCTAAACAACAGGCGTCTAAGTAACCAATGGTCAGCAAAGAAATCAAAGCAGAAATCAAAAAATACCTTGAGACAAATGAAAATGGAAATGCAACATTCCAAAAATCTGTGGGACACAGAGCAAAAGCATTTCTAAGAGAGACATTTATAGAAATGAAAGCCTACCTCAGGAAACTAGAAAAAAAGTCAAATAAACAATCTGACCTTATACCTAGGGGAATAAAGGAAAGAAGAACAAACAAAACACAAAGGTAGTAGAGAGAAAGAAATCATAAAGATCAGATCAGAAATAAATGAAATAGAGACAAAAATAGAAAAGATCAATGAAACTAAGTGCTGGTTCTTTTAAAAGATAAACAAAATTAATAAATACTTAGCCAGACACATCTGGAAAAAAAGAGAGAGAGCCTAAATAAATAAATAAGAAATGAAAGAGGAGAAGTTACAACTGACACCAGAGAAATACAATTAATTATAAAAAATACTAAGAACCAGGAATCCCGCTCCTGGGTATATATCCAGAAGGAACCCTACTTCAAAAAGACACCTGCACCCCAATGTTCATAGCAGCACTATTTACAATAGCCAAGACATGGAAACAGCCTAAATGTCCATCAATAGATGACTGGATAAAGAAGTGGTGGTATATTTATACAATGGAATACTATTCAGCCATAAAAAACAACAACATAACACCATTTGCAGCAACATGGATGCTCTTGGAGAATGTCATTCTAAGTGAAGTAAGCCAGAAAGAGAAAGAAAAATACCATATGAGGTCGCTCATATGTGGAATCTAAAACAAACAAAAATGAACATAAATACAAAACATAAACAGACTCATAGACATAGAATACAAACTTGTGGTTGCCAAGGGGGTGGGGGGTGGGAAGGGACAGAGAGGGATTTCAAAATTTGTAGATACTGACAGGCATATGTAGAATAGATAAACAAGCTTATGCTGTACAGCACAGGGAAATATATACAAGATCTTGTGGTAGCTAACAGCAGAAAAAAATGTGACAATGAATATATGTATGTTCATGAATAACTGAAAAATTGTGCTCTTCAACTGGAATTTGACACAACATTGTAAAATGACTATAACTCAATAAAAAATGTTAAAAAAAAGAATAAGTAGAAAATCTCAACAGACCAGTCACCAGTAATGAAACTGAGTAAGTAATCACTAAACTGGCAAAGCACAAAAAGACACAAAAGTCTAAGTGTCTTAACCCTTGCATTGTTCAAGGGTCATCTGTGTACAAAAAAGCTATAGCAATCAAAACAGTATGGTACTGGTAGAAAAAAGACACATAGATCAATGCAGCAGAATAGAGAGCCCAGAAATAAACCCACACATTTATGGTCAATTAATCTATAACAAAGAAGCCAAGAATATACATTGGGAAAATGACAGTCTCATTAATACATGGTGTTGGGAAAACTGGACAGCTATATGCAAAAGAATGAAACTGAACACCTTTCGTACACCATATGCAAAAATAACCTCAAGTGGATGAAAGACCTAAATATAATACCTGAATCCATAAAATGAGTAGAAGAAAACATAGGCACTATGTTCTTTGGCATCAGTCTTAGCAATATATTTTTGGATCTGTCTCCTCAAGTAAGGGCAACAAAAGCAAAAATAAACAAATGAGTCTATAACAAGCTAAAACACTTTTGCACAACAAAGGAAACCATCAACAGAACAAAAAAGAAGCCTACTGAATGGGAGAAGATATTTGCAAATGATATATCTGATTAGGGGTTAGTATCCAAAATACATAAAGAACTCACACAACTCAATATAAAAAAATAACAAACAATCATACTAAAAATTGGCAGAGGTCTTGATTATTACATTTTTCTGATGAGGACATACAGATGATCAACAGACACATGAAAAGATACTCAACATCGCTAATCATCAAGGAAATACAAATCAAAACCACAGTGAGATACATTATACATGTCAGAATGGCTATCAATAAAAAGATTACAAATATCAAAAGTTGACGAGGATGTGGAGTTAAGGGAGCCCTAATACACTGCTGGTGGGAGTGTAAATTGGTGAAGCCACTATAGAAAACAATATGGAAGGTCCTCAAAAACTTAAAAATAGAACTACTGGGTCATCCAGCAATTCTGCTTCTGTGTATATGCCCAAAGAAAACAATAACACTAATTTGAAAATACATATGCACCTCTGTGCTCATGGAAGCATTATTTACAATTGCCAAGTAATGGAAGAAACCTAAGTGTCCTTCTATAGTTGAATAGATAAAGAAAATGTGATATATATGTATATACAATGGAATATTACTTAGCCATAAAAAAGAATGAAACCTTGCCATTTACGACAGAATAGATGGACCTAGAGGGTATTATGCTAAGTAAAATATGTCAGATAGAGAAAGACTTTACACTTACTTTTTATATTTTATAATGTTTTATGCAATTAACAGTTATTACTTATATAATAATGAAAATACAGCTGATTTTTAAAAGGAAGCAAGAATCAGTGCAAATGAAAATTAGAGAAGGAAAATGAAAAATGAAGCCAGGGTGGAGGTTAATACACAATACAAATTCTACAAGTAACTATGAACTTGCATTTATGTATTTGACAGATATTTTTGTTTATCTACCACTTGTTAGAAATTGTGCTATGAACAAGGGGGTACAGAGTTAAAGAAGATAAATATTTTTCCTGTCTTCAAAGAACTTACTCTCTAATGGAAAGGCAGATATTCATCAAATAATCATACAAATAAATGAAAATGTCCATCTGTGATGAGTAATATGGAGGAATATGTAATTATGCAAACATATAATAAACATATATTTATTTTTGCTTTGGAAGTTATGCTGTTCATTGAATGACTAAATGAATACTGCACCTTGCTATCTGTGAGCCCAAATTTGCCTGTCAGCTTCCTAGTACCCAAAGCAAACCAGAAACAGATTGCTTGTATGATTTGTTACTAAGAGAAGCATAACTTCCAAACTAAACTAGGACTGAGACAAATTGCCATAAGCGGCCTTGAAAAGATGACACTCTTCAACAGCATTAATAGCATCTCTACAGTAAATATGTGTCTATTACCATTTACTAGGAATTGGGTTCTTGTCTTGTCTTCCACTGCCAGAGTTTTTGTTCCAAAATACTCAATCAAGAGTATGTAAGAAATTTGAGGCTCATTGCTCCTTCAGTTTCATTTCCACTAGTTGCATACTATCTGGATATTAGCCTATCACTTGATGCTTCCTACCTAGGTAGGTGCTTTATTTAGACCTCCTTTTGGGATTTAAGTTTTAGCATTGCAGCAGAATGTTTTCACCCTTAGAATTGCTGGCCTCTGGTTAAATACCCCTGCTGAAGCATATGCCTATCTCTCAAGCCATCTCTTATGGAAACAACAATGAAGAGGACAATAGTCATTCTCATTAATGAACACTTACTAAGCAACAGGCACTATGCTAAGCACTTTATGTACAATGTTTAATTTAATCCTACCATAACCCTATGAGATAGAAAACTATTTCCATCCTTATTTTAGGATGAGGAAACTGAGACATAGAAATGTAAAAGTAACTTGCTTATGGTCACATATCTATCACATGGTAAATCTGAGCTGTGAACCAAAGGTCATGCACTGAACCACCAAGCTCTCTCTAGTGACTGTCATTACTAGTAATCTGTGAATGTCTATTTCTGCAAGACCCCCTGGACTGGCCCAGCCCCTTGGTCATGCCATTGTTGATACACTAATTCCTTCATTCATTCAACTAACATTTATGAATGTGTCTTATGAGCAAGCAGTATGCTAACCTTTAGGGATATGATGGTGAGTAGCACAGATCCATACTTGCTGATCTAGACTCACTTAAGCATGGAATTGCAAACTGTGATAAACACTACGTAGGAAAGTCTACACAGGAGAACCCGAGATAATCTGTGAAGTTGGGGAATTGAGACCTGAAGAATGGATAGTAATTAAATTGGCCAAACTGTAGCATATCTGGAGGTGGGAGAAGTTGGAGAGTATTTTAAGCAGAAGGAATAATTTGGGAGAAAGCTTTGAGACAGTAAGGAATGTACCCAGCTAAGTAAATGAAATAAAACCAGCACAGTTGGAGTAAGGGGACAATGAAGGGAGGGGTATAACATGAGGTAGGAAAGTTTGGTAGGGGCCAAAACTCAGCTCATATAAGACTTATGAATGATAGGCTATGGTAGAAATTGTTTTTTTATCAGAAGAGTAATTGAAAGCTAAGGATAGGTTTTAAGCAGGTGGATGCCATGCAAAGACATTTTGTTCTGTTTCTAAACTAGTAAACAGTTGTCAAAAATATTACAAAAAGACAGAAGAATGGGTGGGGAACTAGTTAGGACACTACTACAGGAAGCTGAGTGACTGCCGAGACCCTTGTCCGTATTGTTTTTCTGAAATCGAAATGTAATTGGCATATAATATTGTGAAAACTTAAGGTATACAATATGTTGATTCCATACATTTATATATTGTCATATGATTACCACTGTAGCATTTGCTAACACCTATCACATCACATAATTATCATTTCCTTTTTGTGGTGAGAGCATTTAAGGTCTAGTATCAGCAACTTTGATTTAGTATCATGTTGTTGACTATAATCACTATGCTGTATATTAGATTTCCAGAATGTATTCATCTTCTAGTTGCAAGCTTATACCCTACGGCCAACATCTCTATTGTGATGCCTGGATTTTCAGGGTAATATGACAGTTGGGCAGGATCCTACTTCCAAGCATCCTATTTGAATAATCTGCTAACTTAGACACACCGTGCTAGAAAGAAATTGATAGAATTGGTCAAATCACTGGTTATTCTGGAAGCAATTTGGCTAGCAATAAATTGTATAGTCACAAACTGGGGCATGTAAAATGTAACTTACAAGTACATATGACACAACTCAGTTTGGCTTTCCAGCTCCAAATCTGCATAGAACAAATGGACAGACCTATTCCTTTCTAGTGTATTCAAAGTAATTCAGTAATTTGTAAGCCAAAATCAAGTAATGTAACCCTGCCATTGTCTATTTCATAGCTTAATCATACTGGGTAAATCCTTAGCCATTTACTTCCCTCCCTTTGTCTGCTCTTCTCCCTTCTGTGATCTAAATTGCTAAGTAGTGGTGGTAGGGGTGTTTATGCATTACTCTGGCGTTAGGGAAGTGGTGTCTGGTCATTGGCAGCTACAGACTCAGTTTTCTCATGGCTCTCAATCTCTGGGCATCAGCAGCTCCTCGAGCACAATGCCTGATGCACAGGAGGGGTTTATTAAGATTATATTGCCATAGAAAACAATCTATGGTTACCAGAGGGGAAAGTGGGTGGAGGGATAAATTGGGAGTTTGGGATTTGTTGTTTGGGAGTAGCTTGTGTAACTACTATATATAAAATAGATAAACAAGGTCCTACTGTATACCACAGGGAACTATATTCAATACCTTATAATGACCTAATAAGAAAAGAAATATATATATAAATTAATCACTATGCTGTACAGCAGAAATTAACACAACATTGTAAATTGACTATACTTCAAAAAAACCAAAAAAATAAACAAACAAAAAAAAAGAGTATATTGTTTGGTTAAATTAGAAGCAACATTTTTGAGACCTCACTTTTAAATCTAAAATTTATTCTCATGAATTTCTTACAGACTGGACAATTTCATAATCATTCTGTAGCATCTTTCTAGAATAATACCTTATAAACAATAACTATTCCACAAATATGTGATGAATAGATTCTAATTAGTTTATTCTCTGAAACTTTCATAAAGTATTATGCAGCTATTGCTTTATGTGGTAGGAAGTTAGGGGGTAGAAATTAAGGGTAGAGAGGTTTCAATCAACACATTATCTCCATGTATATTCACCAGATTTGTTTTATGTCTACAATTTGCATATCTAAGCTTCACTAGGCTGTGATATAAAATGAGGGCATACTGGTTTTCTTTTCTTATTAAATTTTAATGCTCATTTTACAAGAGCTCAATCCTCTTCTGACACCAATGTAGGAATCCCCCAAATAAAGTACACTCAATTGTTTTTGGTGAACTACAAAGAATTATCATTTGTATGTTCACAATTCATGTGCGGTGTTCTTTCTTTCCTGTTCTCACGCCTCCTAGTAGGTGGCCACTGTTCTAGGACATCACCTAAAGGAACTCACTACTGCTAGTATCAAAGTGTCTTTCTGGAGACATCATCGGTACCAAGAGTGCTTTATCCCAGAGTTCACAACAACGCTGAGTGGTGTTTGATTGTCTGCAGAGTTGGGAAGATTTGCCCTTGCCATGGATTGCTGTCTCATTTTGTCACCTGGGCCCAGAAGTGACATTGATCAAGTCCATAGTCTCAGAATACATTTTGTAAAGTATTCAGCAGAGTCCGGTGAATAGTTGTCCCTTCAACTCCTTCAAATTTATTTATCACAACAATTTATGCAACAAAACAAGAATACTTAATATTTTCATTTCCTATCTCCAACACCACGTATATTTTTGAGTAAAAACCATAAAGGACATACTTGCCATAGGCATTTGCAGAATGAATGCATACTGTCTCTAGATATATTAATGAGAAATGTGCGGGGGTTTATTTCCAGAATTCAATTTGCATTCAACCTAAGTTGAATACAGTGAATTTTGGTTAAAATTCCTTTTTCTTTTCCTTGAATGATCTACACAGCCATTTGAACTTCTCACTAAACTATTCAGAAATAGAGCATTTATATTTTTAAAAATATAATAAATTAACAAATACATCATAGCTATGTAACAATAAGAAGAACACATCACTGTATAAGTGAAAGGAGAAAATGATCCATAATTTATTTAGTGACATTTAGATTCGTTAGTGGAAACCAAATGTAAAAGAGAACAATAATGCAATTCCATTTACTACCTGCCAAGTGGAAAATAAATAGACTATTAAAGAACCTGGGGTGGTGGAACTGGGCATAATTAATGACCTTAGTAAATCTTTTTTTCTCAATTATTTTTAAGTTATAATTACTTTTTATTTTTAAAAGGCTATAGAAAAAAATAAAAAACAAAAAAACCCCAAACAAAAAATACTATAGAAAAATATTGTCACAATGTAACATATAATCTATTTCTTCATCAGAGGAATATATGTTGATTGAAATATTGAGATAGTCAAAAAAGAAACACTTTCTCTCATTAATAATTAGAACTTCTGTACAATAACATTAGACTCCTTAACTTCTAGTTTCTATATTGTGCACTTAGCTTGCCTAACCATATCCTTTCCCACTGGCATTATGTAAAATTATGCAATAATTTCTAGAGCATGGATTCTTAAACTTGGTGGCACATTGTAATCACCTGTGGATGCTTTAGAGAAATAATTGTTGCTCTGGTCTCACACTTAGAGATTCTGATTGAATTGGTACATGATGTGGTCCAGACTTTGGGAGACTTAACAACTCCTCCAGGTGATTCCAACACACAGTCAAGTTTGTGAACCTGTGTTCTACAGTTAGAGGATTTCTTAGATCATTTCGCCACCCTCATGTTCAAATTGTTAACTATGTGGAGGCAATATTTTATAAGGTTTAAGAGTACATGTTCTGAATTTTGACTGCCAAGGTTAGAGCTTTTAGTCTACCTGTCATATATATGTCACTGTCTATGAATTACTGAAACTTACTAAGCTTCAGTTTCCTCATCTACAAAACGAGGAGGGCAATGTTACCTATCTCAAATTTCTGATGAAGACCAAATTAAATACATTTTGTAAAGTATTCAGCAGAGTCTAATGCATGGAGTATACTCAGTATCTATTAACAATTTATAATTTTGATTATTATTAATAAATTAAATACTACATGTAGATCATTTATCAAAGCATCTGCCACATTGTTATGTTATTATTATCATTATTTAAGCTTTGTGGGTCATGATTGTCTTCTACGGTCATATTACCAAATTTAAGTCCTCTGTAGCAGCCAAGTTTTAAAGAACTTGAGATAAATCTATTGCTGCACTTAAAATATAGACTAGAATAAAACATCCTATCTTTTAAAAGATGAATTTGGATAACACTCCAAGTTACCCCTCTTCATTTCCAAAATACATCTCTGATAATCAAACTAAGAATTAAAGCAATTCTGAGATATTATATGCTATGTAGTTAGAAGGGTTAACTTTCTCCACTTTTAGATAAACAGACTGCCTCTTGTATTTAATGTTTTATAAGACATAAAAGGTTTTTTTTCATAGATACTTGAAAAGTGATGGACAAACAAGTGGTAGCTAAGAGAATGGAAAAGAAATAACACAGATAATGAAATGAAGGGGGGTTGTATCAAATTCTCATTTGGAAAGTACCAGTCTCTAACTGATGTGATGTTGGATCCAATGTATCTATTTTTGTATTTTTTTATTTAAAAATAATTTTAGAATCATAGAAAAAATGCAAAAATAGTACAAAGCCCCCCCCATATTCTGGTGCTTAACTCACTCTCCCCTAATGTTAACATCTTATGTAATCATAGTACATTTATCAAAACCAAGAAATTAACATTAGAACTTTGCTATTAACTAACCTACAGAATTAATTTGGATTTCATCAGCTTTTTACCTGATGTCCTTTTTCTGTTCCAGGATGCACTGAAATATACCACATTTTATTTAGTTCTCACGTCTCCTTACTCTCCTCCAATCTATGACAATCCCTAAGTCCTTCTTTGTTTTTTTTTTTACCTTAACAGTTTTGACAAGTAATTATCAGTTATTTTGTAGAATATCCTTCAATTTGGAGGTATCTGATATTTTCTTTTGATTGTGCTCATTAACTTTAATATCCATTGGTAGAACTTGCTTGCAACAATTATTAGTGTTATAATGGCAATTTTCTATTTCCTTCTTTCCTTCCACATTTATTAACTGGAATTCTTCAGTAAGAAAGATCTATTCCTTCTCTTGCATTTATTGATTTATTCAACTATTTATCTCAGTATGGACTCCACATAGATACATATTCTGCTTTAAAGATTTCAAATTATTCCTGCTTTATCCATTTGGAACCCTCTAAGGTTGGTGTCTACTCTTTTGATGATCCTCCTCCTTCTTTGAGCACTTCCTTAATTTTTGGCACTGCAAAATGTTCCACAATCATTTTCTATTTTCTCTGTCTTAGCTATAGAGTCAACCACTTTTCCAAGCAACTCTGGTTCCTTCCACTGGAGAATGGTATTTAGAAACCAATATCTGTGTACTATGTGTGCTCCTGAGTACTAGGGTATCATTACATCTAGGCCTTTTGGTGAGCAGAGCTTGGAAACATATATGTATAATAACTCATACCTACAAAGACACCTATGTTTATGTCTCTATCTCTGTCTATATCTATCTCTACATCTATAATCTACATATCTGTTAACTAAAACATGAGTTCATCCTGATACCTTGAATTCCAACCCAACACTACGCTCTTCATTATAGTATTCACCTTTTCCTTGTTTGTAGCTTCTTTTTCTGAGTGGGAACCTGTTTCTCATTTTTCTACAATATATTTACTTATTGCTTCAACTCTGGTGATGGCATACAGTACTTTCAGAATTGCTAATCCACATCCCTGTGGGCTATTGTTAACCAGTATATTCTAGTTATTAACTGGAGTTAGAGTTATTTTTGCCTTTACTTATATAGTATTTAATCAGAATATTCTTCTAAAGTAGTGTTAGCCTTAAAAATATTTATCAAATATTTGCTGATGCTTGAACATCTTTAGTAGATATTGGAGCATTTCTCTTTCCATGATCAATATGTGATTTATCAAATAACTCTATGCCTTCATTTCATTCACTAGCATATTATGAGGTAATGTGTTATCTTTAGGCAGGCCATCATATATTTGGATAGTTTTGACCATTAAACATTTCTTAAATTGAAGCCAAAACGTCTTTCTCCAGCTTCTACAGATCAGACTACATGTTTATAAATTCCATGTTTAAATGTTTCAGAATTTGACTTATAAAAGAGTCAACTAGTTATTATTTAATTCTTCATGGGTATATACTGGGACCATTACATATGTTTATTGGTACATATCAAGAATCTGGCAGAACAATTACAACAACAAAACAAGAAGAATATTATTCCATTTGCACCTGGAAGCCATAGTTAATCTCATATTACAAACATTTTTCTCAATACTAGTGAACCATGGCTTCTCAAATAATTACATACAAAAATATATAATGATATGAATACATTTATTTAGAAAAAAGGCTGTGAATATATGCTCTGTGACATCACTTTTGCAGAATAATTCTAGATGAAACGTACCTATCTTATAACACAACTTAACTTCTCTGATATTACTGGGATTTTTTTTTCCACCAAAGCAGACACTAATAAAGTGAAAGATATGTACCTTGTGTGGATAACTGAAGGCTATGACCAATAATCTGTTCAGTGTTTAAAAAGAGAGAAAACCAATCTTTTAAAATTATTTTATGAATCAGAGGGAAAAGAACATTTATCATTATTAGCACCATTGTCTTCATTGTAGATTTTCTCATCTGCATGAGAGCTAGTTTATATTTATAGATTTTGCTTTCTGCATGGTGGCATGGGGCCAAAACCGTAGGCAAATGAGGAAGAAGGCTTGCACAAAGCCAGAAATGCCTCTGATTCTGAACAAGCAGTGGTATGGTGATACACAGACTTAGGAAGGCTGCCAAAAACCTTAGGCCTTGATATTCACTGATCCCCAGTATATAGTGGGTGTGGCTTGAATTAGGGTGAGTGTTGTCTTCCTTGGTCTCTTTTATTTATTTTTTATTTCTGATTAAATTTTCTCACTCTGTTGCTTAAATCATAGTGCATGCTAAAAAGGCATTTCTTGAATGAATGAATGAATGAGTGAATGGCTTATCAGGTAGTAGCTGTTAAGAGCCATGGGAAACAGAACCACAATGTACAGCTCAACAGTAAGTGACAGGCACACTCATACTTTCACAGCTGCTATCAGGGTCAAATTTAGTAGTGACTGCGGCAGAGGTTTCTGGAGAATCTTTTATCCACACTCTGGGCAAAGGCCTCACAAGCTCAAAGAGGGTAATGAAGCTGAAACTCTTGATGGGTTTTCTTAGGATTTTGTCTTCAGTAATTGATCATTCCTTCAACCTATTGATTTTTTTTCTTCAAAGAAAAATTACTTTCTTTCTTTTTTCTAGTTACTATGAATGAACAGCAGCATTAATCATTGTGAGCAAATTCTTACTCCAATTTAATTTAACTGTCATCCATAAAATATCCCAATCTTAGGAGTGAAGTAGAATTATTGTTTGGAATCATTTCTTTATTTTTTGTCTCTTGATTTGATCAAAATCAGTATAAACTAAATGATTTCAGAGTTTCAGATGGAAAAGCTACATTCTCATATGGATAAAAACTTGCTACTTAACACTAAGTAATTTTTTGACAGCAGATGGTACTTTTTTAATTTTAATTTTGTTTATTGAAGTATACTTGATTTACAATGTTTCGGGTATACAGCAAATTGATTCAGTTATACATAAATGTATATTTATATTTTTTATATTCTTTTCCATTATAGGTTATCACAAGATACTGAATATAGTTCCCTGTGTTATAAAGAGGTCCTTGTTATTTATCCATATTATATACAGTAATTTTTATCTATTAATCCCAAACTCCTAATTATCCTTCCCCCCTTTCCTCTTTGGTAACTGTAAGTTTTTTTTTTATGTCTGTGAGATAATTTCTGTTTTGTAAATAAGTCCCTTTTTATCATTTTAAAAAGATTTTACATATAAGTGATATCATATGATATTTGTCTTCCTCTGCCTGACTTACTTCACTTAGTATGATAATCTCTAGGTCCATCTATGTTGCTACAAATGGTATTATTTCATTCTTTTTATGGCTGAGTAATATTCCATTATATATATATATATATATATATATATATATATATACATGCACATATATACATACACACATATATATATATATGCATACCATATCTTCTTTATCCATTCATCTGTCAATGGACATTTAGGTTGCTTCCATGTCTTGGCTATTGTAAATAGTGCTGCTGTGAACATTCGGGTGCATGTATCTTTTTAAATTGGCATTTTCTCTGGATATATGCCCAGGAGTAGGATTGTTGGATCATACGGTAAGTCTCCATATGAAATCTTCGTACTATTTTTCATAGTGGCTGCACCAAAGTACATTCCCACTAACAGCATAGGAGGGTTTCATTTTATCCACATCCTTTCCAGCATTTATTATTTGTAGTTTTTTGATGATAGCCATTTTTACAGGTGTGAGGTGATATCTCACTGTGGTTTTGATTTGCATTTGTGTAATAATTTGCAATGTTGAGCTTCTTTTCATGTATCTGTTGGCCGTCTGTATGTCTTCTTCAGAGAAATGTCTATTTAGGACTTCTACCCCTTTTTTGAATTAGGTTTACCACTTTGATATTGAGCAGTATGAGATGTCTGTATATTTTGGAAATTAATCCCTTATCAGTTACATGTTTTGCAGATATTTTCTCCCATTCCATAGATTGTCTTTTGGTTTTATTTATGGTTTCCTTTGGTATGCAAAACTTTTAACTTTAATTAGGTCCCATTTGTTTATTTTTGCTTTTGTTTCCATTACTTTAGGAGATGGATCCAAAAAAAAAATATTGCTGTGATTTATGTCAGAGTGTCCTTCTTATGTTTTCCCCTAGGAGTTTTATAGTAGCCAGCCTTATATTTAAGTCTTTTTAGGTCTTTAATCCATATTGAGTTTATTTTTTTATATGGTTTAGAGAATGCTCAAATTTCATTCTTACGCATGTAGCTGTCCAGTTTTCCCAGTGCCACTTATTGAAGAGATTGTCTTTTCTCCATTGTATATTCTTGCCTCCTTTGTCATAGATTAATTGACCATAAGTGTGTGGGTTTATTTCTGGACTTTCTATCCTGTTCCATTGATCTATGTGTCTGTTTTTGTGCCAGTACCATACTGTCTTGATTATTATAGTAGTATAGTCTGAAGTCAGGGAGCATGATTCTGCCAGCTCCATTTTTCTTTCTCAAGATTGTTCTGGCTATACAGGGTCTTTTGTGTCTTCATATAAATTTAATTTTTTTTGTTTCAATTCTGTGAAAAATGCCATTTGTAATTTGATAGGAATTGCATTGACTCTGTAGATTGCCTTGGGTAGTACGGCCATTTTAACAGTATTGGTTCTTCCAAGCCATGAACATGGTATATCTTTCCAACTGTTTGAGTCATCTTCAATATCTTTCATCAGTATCTTATAATTTTCAGAGTCATTTGCCTCCTTAGACAGGTTTATTCCTAGGCATTTTATGCTTTTTGATGTGTTAGTAAGTAGGATTGTATCCTTAATCTTTCTTTCTGATATTTCATTGCTAGTGTGTAGAAATGCAACAGATTTCTGTATATTAATTTTGTATCCTGCAACTTTACTGAATTAATTGGTGAGCTCTAGTAGTTTTTTGGTGACAGCTTTAGGATTTTCTATATATAGTAACATGTCATCTGCTAACAGTGACAGTTTTACTTCTTCCTTTCCAATTTGGATTCCTTTTACTTCCTTTTCTTCTTTAATTGCTATAGCTAGGACTTTCCAAATTATGTTGAATAAAAGTGGCAAGAGTGGGCATTCTTGTCTTGTTCCTGATCTTAGAGGAAATGCTTTCAGCTTTTTACCTTTGAATATGATGTTAGCTGTGGGTTTGTCAAAAATGGCCTTTGTTATTTTGAGGTATGTTCCCTCTATGCCCACTTTCTGGAGAGTTTTGATCATAAATTGATGTTGAATTTTATCAAAAGCTTTTTCTGCATCTATTGAGATGATCATAAGGTTTTTATTCTTCAGTTTGTTAACATGGTGTATCACACTGATTAATTTGTGGATATTGAAAAATCCTTGCATCCCTCTGATAAATCCCACTTGATCATGGTATATGATCCTTTTAATGCATTGTTGGATTTTGTTTGCTAGTATTTTGTTGAGGATTTTTGCATCTCTGTTCATCAGTGATATTGGCCTGTAATTTTCTTCCTTTTTTGTGTGTGATATCTTTGTCTGGTTTTGGTATCAGGGTGATGGTGGCTTCATAGATTGAGTTTGGAAGTATTCCTTCCTCTGCAATTTTTGGAATAGTTTCAGGAGGATTGGTTTTAACTCCTCTAAATGTTTGGTAAAATTCACCTGTGAAGTTGTCTGGACCTGGAGTGTGTTTGTTCAGAGTTTTAAAATTACTGATTCAATTTCAGTACTGGTAATTGATCTGTTCATATTTTCTACTTCTTCCTGGTTCAATATTGGGAGATCGTACCTTTCTAAGAATTTGTACATTTCTTCCAGTTTGTCCATTTTATTGGCATATTATTGCTTATAGTTGTCTCTTATGATACTTTATATTTCTGTAGTGTTAGTTGTAACTTCACCTTTTTTATTTCTGATTTTATTGATTTGGGCCTTCTCTCTCTTTTTTTCTTGATAAGTCTGGCTAAATGTTTATTAATTTTATTTATCTTTTCAAAAAAACAGCATTTAGTTTCATCAATCTTTTCTTTTTTTTTTTTGTCTCTTTTTCATTTATTTCTGCTATGATCTTTATGATTTCTTCCCTTCAACTGACTTTGAGTTTTGCTTGTTCTTCTTTCTGTAATTGCTTTAGGTGTAAGTTTAGGTTGTTTATTTGATATTTTTCTTATTTTCTAAGGTTTACTTATACTACTATAAACGTCCCTCTTAGAACTCCTTTTGCTGCATCTCATCAGTTTTGGATTGTCGTGTTTTTGTTTTTATTTCTCTGTAGGTATGTTTTTGATTTCCTCTTGATTTCTTCAGTGATCCATTAGTTGTTTAGTAGCATATTGTTTAGCCTCCATGTGTTTGTGTTTTTTGAAATTTTTTTTCTTGTAGTTGATTTCTAGTCTCATAGCATTGTGGTCAGAATAGATGCTTGATATGATTTCAGTTTTCTTAAATTTACTGAGGCTTGTTTTGTGGCCTAGCATGTGATCTCTTCTGGAGAATGTTCCATGTATACTTAAAAAGAATGTGTATTCTGCTGATTTTGGGTGGAATGTTCTATCAAAGCCAATAAAAACTATATGATTTCAGAGTTTCAGGTGGAAAAATTACATTCTCATAGGGATATAAACTTGCTATTTAACACTAAGTAATTATTTGACAGCAAATGCTATTTTGAATAAAAAAAAAAGGAAAACATAAAAAATTCTGCTGGTACATATCTCTTTATTAACAGCATCTATGTGCCTTGAAGTCTTACATAAACTATCTTATGCTTATATCAGTGTATTTTAAGTTGATAACAATTTCAATTGTGTATAAAAAGTCTACACTTTTTCTCAGCCTCCACATACATTTTCTTTGTGTCAGAATTTACATATTTTTATATTATGTATCTATTAAAATATTAGAGCAGTTTTTATTTTAATAATTTTGCCTTTTCATCTTTATACTAAAGTTAAAAGTGATTTACACACCACCACCCCCATCACAGTATTATTCTGAATTTGACAATATACTTAACTTTACCAGTGCTGGGTTCCCAGACAGATGGGACTGTCACTGGGATCTCAGTCAAGTGCAGGTGGAGCTGAGTTACATGGCTATTCTTGAGTCTGCGATTGACTGGCTTGTCACCAGGGGCGCAAGCATGTGTGGTTACTGCCAGACCCCTAGGTGGATGAGACAGCTCTGGGATCATGCTGGAGTAGAGCTGGAGGCAGTTTGTGGGGTGACTTCCAGGTCTGCAGAGGAGCCCACAGATAGTGGGCCTGATACCAGATACACAGATGGGTTTGGCTCCCACTAAGTCTCTGAGAGAGCTCCTACGTGTTTCCTGAGTGGGTCCCTAGATGGACAGGACAGCTTCCAAGACCATGGTAGGATGAAGATGGATCCAGGGCACAGGGCAACTTTCAGAGCCTGTACTCAGGAATGAGGTCATCAGGCCTGCCATAGAGAGCTTGGACATATATATCTCCTGCTAGTTTCCTGGGTGGGTGGATATCTAATTTTCCTAATACTACTTGTTAAAAAGATTGTCTTTCCCTCATTTGAATGGTCCTGGCACTCTTGTTAAAATATTTTTATTTTTAATGACTACTGAATCTTTTATTTTATTTTTAGCAGATAAAAAGTATTGGTCCTTATAAGACCTCAAATATGAATGTTTAATCTACCATTCCATACATCTGTGTTACTCCTTTGGCTGACATCAAATATAATTAATTTCAATAAACATCCATAATTTTAGAGACAGTCATATAAAATGATATCACAGTGTACATTACTCTACTGGTTTACATATAGGTCACTTTTACCACTGTTAAAATAATTCAAACTTTTAGAACCTGAATAAGTCAGGAAGAAACAAAGCAGGATCATTCATATATGTATTTTTGGTGATCTTAGCCAATAAACTCAAAAGAATATTGTTAATGAACATTTTAAATTGATTTTTCATTAAGAACCAAAGATCATCTTGCCACATTGACAAATGTTTGATATCATTTAGCTATTTGGGTCTGCAGTCCAATGTTGGTAGCATACATATTGTACTATCAAACTCATTATCAGTAGCACTGACAACAATGATGAAACAAGGGAAAATAAATCACATTAACCTTTCCCTTGAGCAATTACGAACAGTCTGTTAAAGAGGAAAGGACAGATACTTTTTGAACATTTACTTAAGAACGAAGGCATAAGTTTCAGGGAAAAGCATGTCTCTCTTTGCAGCCTCACCATAGGGAAATCTAATTCATGTTTGCTTAAATTTACTGTTAAAAAAGACCTTGAAAATGAGAAAATCTTTGTTCTAATATTTTCATTTAATCCATACATGAATGAACTGTGATAAGAACTGCACCTAAGTGATTTGTAGAATTCTTTCCCAATTGTCTCTCCTTTTAAAGAGAATTTGTTCTGTATAGTTGGAATATTCATGTGAATAATAAATGAGAACACGAAAAGTCACAATACTTTTGGGAAACATAGAAAATCCCATAGAATTTTCTTCTCAATTTTCTAATATAGGCTGTATTTATTACAGTGTAAATGTTTATTTAGAAATAAATAATTTAGAACCTTGGAAACTTTACCATCTCCAAAAACAATATATTTAGTGGCTTTAATAGGCTTGGGTTTCTGAATAGAACTCTAAGTTGATGAGAAAGAAAATAAGTTTGAGGGTATCTTCTCCAATATTGCAGTGAAAGTTCAGGAGAAACATATGCAAGTAAGGCAAATTTTCTAAATCACACTGAAACTATTTGGAGAGGTATAAAGTTTTTAAATTTTTGAGACTTGAAAGAAATGCAATTCTTTTCTTTTCTTTTTTGTAAACAAAATCTAGGCTTACAACATGGGGCTAAAGATAGGAAGAGCTCTAATCATTGTCAAAACCATCACAATAGCTTTTATGAGAATGAATGACTTTTAAATGCTTGAAAACAATTTTCTAGTTCTCTTAAATTTTTATTGGTAAATGTGTGACATGTGGAATAAACTTCAACTTGTCCTGAGTTCAAATTGTTAACTATTCCTTAATTAAGTCCAAGTTAAAGTGGATTCTACTCTCTATCTGAATATGAGAGTGAAAAACATTATCCATATTCAAAATTCCAACATAATTTTTGTGATTTGGGGGCCATATTTTCTAAATATTTTCATCTTGGGGGGTAGATATTTCAAGATGCCCTATGCCAATTTTGCACGTTTAGCTTAGGTTAACTTTATTGCCTTTGTAATTTTACACACTCAGTTTGAAGAAGAAGAAAGAAGGAGGAAGAGGAAAGGAAAAGAGGAAGAGGAAGAGGAAGAGGAAAGGGAAGGGGAAAGAGGGGGAGGGGGGAGGAGGAGAAAGAGAAGGAGAAGAAGAAGATGACAATGACAAAGAATAAGAACAACAGCAACAATAACAACAACAGCAGCAGTGAGAACAAAAACCAGCTCTTTCCATCATAGTGTTCCTTTCTTAACTTGGCTTTGAGTTTAAACAGAAAATACACTGCTTGTACAAGTATTTTTAAAACACTGCTTGAAGCCAACCAAAATATTTATAGTTGCAACTAAAAAGACATCTGGAAATGGAAGTAAGGTCAGATAGAAGAGAAACACAAGCATCTTAAAAGGGCAATAAAAATAACGTGTTTTTTTTTTTCTCTTTTTTGGTTCTTCGATGAAGAAAGTATTGGAATTCTTTCAGAACATAGTATTTTGGAACTGTAGGCCCAATCTTCAAACTTTTCAAGGTAATAATTTCACCGAGTTGGTTGTTTTGACTTTTTTAATTTCAATTTTCCTGGGTAGTCATAAAGTACTTTATCTCCAGCACAGAATGGGCTGGTCTGTTATTCCAAAACCCAAGAAAGTATGTGAAATATAACCTATGACTTGATGTACATTTGACTTTCCTATTAAATTTATTTCTTTCTGGTCCCTCTATACAATATTTCTTTTGATAATGCACACTAAACAAGCACTATTTAGCTCTTGGTTAAATATGGGGGGGGGGCATCTACTGTTACAAAGCTCATTAGGTGACATAACAGATAATTCCCAAATAATAAAGCAGTATCCACTATCAAGTCAATTCAACAAAATTTGGGTACTAACAGGTTGCCAAGTATAGCGTGCAAGGAGCTGAAGATACAATAAGAGCAAAACATAAACTAAGGCTGGTATAGGTTAATCTACTTTACTAAAGTCATAATTAATGAGTCACAGTCAAGACTCAAGATAATGTCTTCTGATAATAAAGCAATGCTTTTGTCCATTATATCCATATGTAGATATTACACATCTATGTTTTCTTACTTTAAGAGAGGTCATCCTTGGGACTGTTCAGTAGCATTGGTGACATATGCATGGAATAAGCATAATATAGATAGATAAATATCAAATATATATGCATTTTGTTGATAAACTATTAAAGTAATTCAGGCTGTTTCTCAAATATCTTTAAAATAGTTCATTTTCTCCATGTGGCACAATGTAGTGGTTGAGAGCATGGACCTTCTAGCCAAAAGGCCTAATTTTGAATTCTGGCTCTGCTGCTTAGTAGCTGTCAAAACTTGGGCCATTTATTTAACAACTTTTTGCCTTGGATTCCTCAATTTTACAATGAATATAAATAGAGTAATTATTTGGTTGCCATGAAAACAAAATGAATTAAAATTTGCAAAATTTTTAGAATACAGTGTCAGGCACCAAGAAAATATATGTTTGTTAAATGAGTACAATAAATAAATGTTTTAAAGTCTTTTGAGGGTCTCCTTTTATAGAAAAATCAGAAGTGTCTAACTATGCCCCACTTCCCTCCCCACCTCTGTATTTAAAGAAAGAGGTTTCATTAGTTAAACATTCTAGAGCAGTCTGGGTTCTTCAGGCTGTAGTGAAAAAAGTTACAGCTGAATATCCACATGATGAAATAGATAAGGAACAGAAACAATCTAACTGTGTTTAATACAGGATAACTGCATGAAGAAATATGTATTTATGTACAGAGCACACTAATTTTTGTTGCATTGCCAAGATAGATATTCAATACATCAATGTGGAGAAAGAAGACTATATTTTCTTGGCTTTGATTTCAATTTTGTAGGCTCGATGAAGAGAGGTGCCATCAGGAATACTCATTATATACGAGAAGAAAAATGTGATGAGAACGAAATGTTATGAATGGTTTCATAGGTGAAAGCAATACTAAATCATGTCTTTCCAAGGGACTATGTAGGATAGGAATTGAATAAGTGTGACAACTTAAGAAGGTGAAAATGTTGGTCTAGTATCTGATTTTCTCTTATGTACTTCATCATAATTTGCAGAAATGACTGCACTCTGTTTTAGCTCTTCATAAGGAAGCCAAGTCAAGAAAGTTCAAAGTCAGCTTGTACCATTGCTAGACTGTTACCTCCTATCACACTAAATGAACTTTTTTTCATTTAGTGTATAGCTCTTCACACACAGAAACTTGCACATCAGATTGAAATAGCAAGGTTGATTTTTTCCCTCTTTTTTAATATTGGCTCAAATGTTTTCCTAGTGGTGGTGAAATGTAATAAAGTGAAATGAAAGTTGATAATTGATACCTGATTGTGTGATCTTTGACCAATTACTTAACATGTCTGAAGCTTTAATTTTCTCACTTATAAAATGGGTGTAATTACAACTATCTCTTGGAATGGTAGTGTAAGATGAAATGCTATTTTTGAAATACTAATCACCTGTCTCTCCTAATTTATAAGCTCCCATGCTTTTCTTCCCTCACCTCAACTCAAGAACTGTGATGAACCCTGCCTTAGTAGAAGGATGTAACAGGCAGAAATCATTTCTCAAAAGAAGAATGCTTGGATATGTTTGCCAAATAAGGGCTTTAGGGAAAGACAGAGAAATACTAAAAGGACAAACAGATTTTAATTTATTTCTACTTTATTTGCTATCTATTGCTGCATAACAAATTACCCCCCAAACCTAGCAGCTTAAAACAACAAACATTTCACAATACCTGTGAGTCAATGATCTGCTGATCCTCTGGCTCTGGGTTTCTCATGAGGCTATAATCAAGATGTCAGCTGTTGTCTCATCTCAGAGCTCAATGAAGGAAAAAGGTGCTAAGACATCAAGGGAAACTTTACTTTGATTACTATGCGGGAGACACAAGAAAACAGCAAGATCCTATAGAGGGAATTGTTCTTTGTTGTGTCTTAATAGATGGAGCATAAACACACCAGCAATAATCATACAGTCCCAGCATGGAATGACAAATAACAGAAAGGTTCCCAAATCCTTCAGTATGCTGTAGAAGTAGCAGTGACAGTCACTTGAGGGGTCTGTGAGGAGAAATGAGGAAGGCCTCAGTGGTTTCTTGCAAGTATCACATTGCCTGAGTGGAGAGATGTCACTGGGAAACAGGTATACCAGTACTCCCAAACATCTGCCCCATAGGGAGCCAATTCTTTGATGTTTTGTATACCCCGGGCAAGTCAGGCACAAGGCAGGGAAACAGACAGGAGAAAATCCTTCCATGAGAGCGAGTCAGTTCTTGTCACCCTGGTAGGTGTGGGCCTCAAAAATAAATTAGGTCAAGTCACGGAAGGACAAAGAAATTTGTTTCTTTCACACTTGGGTTTGCAGATTATCTTTACATCTCAAGTATAATAAGGGGCCTAGTTCATATCTTGAAACATTGTAAATGCTTATTAAATGATAGCTATTGTTCTTTTGGTTATTTTCCAAGCTAACTGATATTCAGAACACCTCACAGAAATCAATTATCTCTATGTAGAGAACATAAGCTCTATTACAACCAAGGGTCTACATTATGTTGGGGGGATTAGGTAGTGACTGATCAATGTGTTTTCAGAATTATCTATCTAGTAAGTACTACGCTATACTGAGACTGCAGCCTGGCCCCCTGATGGTCATCTTCTAATACCTGTTTTCAGAATGGCATTACATCAGTGGGTGTCTCATTCCCCTCACCCATAAAATTGGGACCTTAGCCCTCCCACCAAAATGTTTGGAAGTAGATGGTAGTGCTGGGATACTGCATTGAACAAAACTCTTAATAAAGGATTTTGATTTTTTTAGTTACTTTTTCCATTAAATCTCAGAACAAACTAAAATCCAATGATTTGTAATTGTTAAATAATATACAGGAGATGCCTAACCATCTGCATCAGAAAATAATTGCTAATATATACTGAGTGGCCAATATGTGTCCAGTTCTGTTCTAATAGATTTGTATATATTATCTCATTTAATCCTCATCACATTCGTATGAAGGAAGTACCATTATAAGCTCCATTTTAAAGATGCTGGAACTGAGACCAATGTTAACACAGCTGGTAAGTAAATAAGCCAGAATTTGGACCCATGCATACTGGCTCTAGAGTCTTTCTCAAGAACAAACTTATCACATGATCAAAGTTGGGAAAGCACTGCAATTCAGCTTGAAAGATGACACAAAGTGCATTCAATTCACAGTTCTGCTACAGACTAAGAGAATACCTTTGAACAAAATACTTAATATTTGCCAACCTCATGTTCTTATCTGTATACTAGGACCTACCTGCCAACTATGTAGTAAGAATTCAAATAAGTAATACAGATCCTGGGATATATTATTCATTTTCTTAGAAGATCTCATTTGCTATTTTTAAGTCTTGTGTTCAGGTTTCTTAGATGATCAATTGAGATAATTTCAGTGAAAATGCTTTGAAAATTATAAATCGCAAGGTAAATGAAAGAAGTTTTGTCTATTAATTAACACTATTAGTATAAATAGCTAACAATTTTACTGTACCAGGGACTGATTCAAAAACTTTTATACATTAGCTAAAAACAAACAAACAAACAAACAAACAAACAAATACCTCTAAAGACATTTTTAAAAACTCCAAAACTGGGAAGTAAGTACTATTCCACAGATGAGAAAACTGAGTCCCAGAAGTGCCAAATAGCATGTTCATGGTTACAGCCAGGAAGTGATGGAGTTTGGAGTTTTCCTCAAACATAGTTAACTCTAAAATGGTATGCTTTATATCATAAAATATTATTAAAAACATACTACTTCAAGCACTTTAGCAGCAATCATTGCACTGTGAACAAAATAACTTTGTTGTAACCAGACATCCAGTTACTTTACCTGGTGAAATGATTTATTTAAGACTCATGATTTCTATTGTAAAGGTTGGTACATTTTCAGCAGGACTTGATGTATCTTAGGAAGGGGAAGAGAGTTACTGAAAACCCTTAAAAGCCATAAACTTTTGTATTTTAAATGATGTCATATACAAGTTACAAAATGCTCAGATTATTTTATTCATCTATATTTGCATCAGTCCATGCATTCTTTTTTTCCTTCCTTCTTCCCTTCCTTCAATAAATATCTGTAAATCAGACTAGTCTTTGCCTTGGAACAAAATATATCTGAGTTTGCATTGCAGCCTCAAAACTTTCCATGTGTATGGCTTGTAAAGTTACATAATCTCAAAGTGGAAATAATAATAGTACCTATCTTAGATAGTTGTGAGTATTAAATGTCAAACTGCATCTAGAACACTTAGTACAGTGTCTGGCAATATGGCAAGCCCTCAGTAGTGTTTAGTTAACATCATCTTTTTCATCCTATCACAAACATTGACCAATTTATGAAAAACTTTTTTATTTTAAAAGTTCACTGTGTCTTAATTGGTTCTCTGGAAACAAAAGATTTATTTCTCTGCACATAATTGGTTATCTAGAAACAGAAGTGCTATTTCCCTCAAAGCAATCTTATAAACAGTTCTCAGATTCCTAGGTTGCCCTGTCCAATTCCATTAATGACATCGTGTAATTTTATAAATGTTATTTATCAAATGTTATTTCAGCCAAAATAAAGGCCAGAAGTCTTCAGGCTAAAAGGCTAGGAAGCAAAGTGATGAAGATAGGGAAGGCTTGTAGCTATGCTGAAATGAAGGGGAATGAGATCATTAAAAAGTCAAGATTCTATGTTTAAATAAATGGATTGATTTAATACTAATAAGTTACTGAAGAGGCAGAGACAGAACTGGAAAAGGGAGGTCAAATATAGGTTAGGTAGAAAGTAGAAGAAGATAAGTGCAGATACAGGACACTGGGCTCCAGGAATAGGTCTAGAAAGACAAACAGAGGAGAGGTTTGGTTGGGAGAGACACCAAAGAGAAGGCAAAAAGACTGGCTCTTCCTTGAGATGAAACAGGAGAGAGGCCTACATCTAGCTGTACTTCTCCACGTAATTTGTGCTTCTAAAGCTTGACAGCTAAGCAGCAAGTAGATCAAGGAGGGATGTGTATGTCCTGCTAAGACATTTGGACACTATGCTGAAGGTCACGAAGAGTCATTTAAGCAATATCATTCAGCAACTCAATGCTTTCTACTAAAATATCTGCCCTCGATTTTTGCAGACTGTTTTCCATGTGGACTTATTATGATATCTTGCTTCCAGGCACCTGGACAAAATACCATAAATCTGAGTTTTTGCTTGGAATCATTTAGTATTTTTCACTTCTAATGAAGCAGTCACAAAAACATAAACATCTAGTATGTTAACATAAAAATCTTTGGGGTGATGTTACAAAGCCCAGTGTTGATCAAGAACACAACTCCGTTATCTTTAACAAGCTGGGAGGCAACCTTCATTTATTCCTGTTGCCATTTTCAGAGGCCACCAGATATGGAGGTCCCTGGCAGCATTACTGGTAGGCTAAATGCTTTAATATATAATGTAAAAAGCTTTTTATAGAGGAATATGAGTTTAGCTAGAGTGTCCACTCTGCACTAAGGTATGCAGACTTTTTCCCCTGTATTAAATCAAATTTGTGGACTTGTTGCTCCAGAGAGTCCTTAAAGTCTGACATCTCCCAGGATTTATTGCACACTCTGTGCACCTCTGTACCTCCTGAACCCCACAGAGCACTTATCCGCCATGGTACTCTGTCTCCAAAAGTGGATGCTCAATAACTTCATCTGCCTGTAAGAAGTTGGCACTGTGGAAATGAGACTACTTTCCTTGGTCAATTAGAGGGCAATGGAAAGATGTTTAGATAGTCTACAATGCATCAATCAATTGTTTAAACATTTTCTTTTCCTGCCTCTCAGGAGAATACAAAAGTTAGAAGCAAGGCAAAGTTAGTTCTCCAATGCACAGCACTATCTACATACTGATAAGTATCCTTTCCTCTCCGAAAAACAAAGGAGGTCAAATTTTCTGAATACTTCAATTTTTCAAAGTTGATTTTTTTCATAATGTTAAACTATATTTAAGCTGGTATGCATCCTAAACATTCCTATCTTCTCAAAAATAAAGTCTATTTAACACAATTAAATTTGTTCTAATGCCTCAGAGTCATCATCAATGTGTGAAATACTGCCAGTACTCGTTTCCTATTGCTCTTGCAACAAATGACCACAAAGTTGGAGGTGTAACCAATACAAATCTATTAACTTCCGGTTATGTAGCACAGAAATCCCACACAAGTTTTTACTGGGTTAAAATCATGGCATCGGCAGGGCCGCCTTCCTTTCCAGAGGATCTAGAGGAAATTCTGTGTTCTTGCCCTCTCCAGCTTCAAGAGGTTGCTCACGTTCCTTAGCTCCTGCCTCTCTTCCTACTTCCTCAAATCTAGCAGTGAAGAACCCTCAAACATCCCTTTATTTTGACCTCTGTTTCCACCATCTGTCTCTGATTGTCACTCTCACCCGCCTCTTATAAGGATTGGATTCCTCCTGGATAATGTAAGATCAACTCTTCATCTCAAGATTCTTCATTGTGTCTATTCTCAATAGCTTCTTTGAACTTTTCTCTCAATAACCAGTTGTTGTGTGTACAGGTTACCCTAACAAGTTTTCTCCTAAATTTCTATGAAGAGTGAACAGATGGTTAAACTTGATATCCGTAAGAAGAGAGAAAAAAGAAAAGAGAGAGGAGAGAGATTGAAGCCAAACTATGAGTGAAGTCTGAGGTGGTCTTCTGTGAATTATGGTATCCTCAAGGAAAAATCAGAAAGCAGGGTGAGTTCAGCCTAGCTTTTAAAATAACAATGTAAGTATATTTCACTTCATAAATCCTGATGTGGTAAGAAAAAAAAAAACAGCAGATAAACTAAAGTTATAAATTAAGGGCTATTGGGTTTAAAGAATTTGTAGACTCAAGAGAATATCAGTGCTGCTTTAAGAATAGTTGCTATATTACCTAGACATGAGAGCAAGGAGGGTGTAATAAGTATAGAATGTAAAGCTAATGCAATCAATAAGATATTAATAAGAAATAGTTATATACAATGACAAAGTCTCAACTGTGATTTGTTGAAAAATTCATTTTAGCTATTCTCTACTGAGTGCCTACTGCGTACCAGATACCATGCTAAGCACTTAGATGCATTATCTACATTAACTTTCAAGGTAACTCATCGAGGCAAGTACTATTAATATTCCTATTTTGCCAATAAGAGACTGAGGATCAGTGAAGTTAATTTTCTAACCTCACCGAGTTATT
This sequence comes from Camelus ferus, assembly GCF_009834535.1. NCBI lineage: Eukaryota > Metazoa > Chordata > Mammalia > Artiodactyla > Camelidae > Camelus > Camelus ferus. The sequence continues at coordinate 83,984,950 of NC_045732.1, read as the reverse complement.
AAGTAGTTCAACTAGTCAGATTGCAAGCATGTCTGTGTTCCAGCTCATAGGAAGACGAATGAACACAGAGACGTTCACACGACTGTTTTAATGGCCAGTCCTAGAGGTGGCATTCTATTCACTTCTACTCACATGCAACTCTAATCCTATGAAAGAAGAGCAGAATGGCTGACCTGGTACAAGATGGGTGAAGAGGGTTGAGTGTGGATGGGAAAAAAATGCTAGGGAGTAGTGAGAGAAACCTTGTATTTGTTCAGAAAACTGCTTAGGGCCTGGCTCAGAGTCTTGGTTCCTGTCTTCCTTCTCTGAAGTGATAATAGATTTTTTTTTTTCCAAATGCAAGTATTCCGAATTTTCTTCTCAGAGCTTTAAAACTCCTTTCAGTATATCTGCAATACATTTTTAAAATCATGAGGGAAAACATGTTTTTTTTCCTCATGAAATGAGTCATTTTCTCACTCTGGTTCTTGCAAGTTTGCTCACTTCCCCTGTACACTTCCTGAGTGAACATTTTTACATAATGTTCAAGCCTCTCATTGCATCTGTTGGTCATCCTAAGATGAAGTCAGGCAACTGAAGGAGTTCTTTAAATAATGTTTCCAATTTCTGGTGATGAATTTTATATTTCTCAACAATCATCCTTGAAGCAGTAACTGTAAGTAGAATATAGTATTTATATAAATTTAAGCTTTAAATGTGGGGCATTGCTAAAATTTCTGGAAATGTTCTGCTGGTTTCAGGTATATAGCTAAGTGATTCAGTTATACATATATATATATTCTTTTTCATTATAGGTTATTACAAGATATTGAATATAGTTCCCCATGCCATACAGTACTGCCTGTTTTTTTTAATCTATTTTATATATAGTAATGTGTATATGCTAATCCCAAACTCCTAGTTTATCCCTCCCACACCTTTCCTGTTTGGTAACCATGAGTTTTTCTATGTGAGTCTGTTTCTGTTTTGTAAATAAGTTCATCAGTATTATTTTTTAGATCTCACATGTAAGTGATATCAGATAGTACTTTTGAAGAAACTACTTTTAAATGGTTTATGCTCTTAAAAATGGCTGACTTACAATAATAACAGCTTGAATTATTCAGGTACATCAATTTCAACTCAACCCCAAGTTGTAATGTTAGTTCAGCTTGACACTATCATGTGAAATCAATAATAATGTGTTGCTGATCTAGGAATATGGTATAGTGTCTGAGAGAGCACTGACAGTTTTCCAAAACCTCTCAGATCACACATTTATTTTATTTTATTTATTTGTTTTTATTTTTTTAAACATTTTTTATTGAATAATAGTCATTTTACAATGTTGTCAAATTCTAGTGTACAGCACAATTTTTCAGTTATATATGAACGTATATATATTCATTGTCACATTTTTTTCCCACTATGAGCTACCACAAGATCTTGTTTATATTTCCCTGTGCTATATAGTATAATCTTGTTTATCTATTCTGCATTTGAAAATCCCAGTCTGTCCCCTCCCACCCCCTGCCCCCTTGGCAACCACAAGTTTGTATTCTATGTCTATGAGTCTGTTTATGTTTTGTATTTGGTTTTGGTTTTAGATTCCTCATATGAGCGATCTCATATGGTATTTTTCTTTCTCTTTCTGGCTTACTTCACTTAGAATGACATTCTCCAGAAACATCCGTGTTGCTGCAAATGGCGTTATGTTGTCGGTTTTTATGTCTGAATAGTATTCCATTGTATAAATATACCACCGCTTCTTTACTCAGTCATCTATTGATGGACATTTAAGCTGTTTCCATGTCTTGGCTATTGTAAATAGTGCTGCTATGAACATTGGGGTGTAGGTGTCATTTTGAAGTAGGGTTCCTTCTGGATTTATGCCCAGGAGTGGGATTCCTGGGTCATATGTTAAGTCTATTCCTAGTCTTTTGAGGAATGTCTATAGTGTTTTCCACAATGGCTTTCCTTGCTTCCCTCTCCCACTCTTAATGATTTAGATGTCTTCTTTTACAATTTTGTGTTTATTCTTTCTGTAATTCATGAGTTATCACCTTTCCAGTTGTGAGTTTCTCATTTTTGTAACATCCTGCTTCTCTTCTAATTAGAGTAGACCTGTCAATATTTCTTTCAGCATGGGTTTGGTGTTGCTACACTCTTTTAGTTTTTGCTTGTCTGTGAAGTTCCTTATCTCTCCTTCTATTCTAAAGGATAGCCTTGTTGCATAGAGTATCCTAGGCTGCATCTTTTTTTCATTCAGGACTTTGAATATATCTTGCCACACCCTTCTGGCCTGTAGTGTTTGTGTAGAGAAATCAGCTGAGATCCTTATGGGGGTTCCCTTGTAACTCACTCTTTGCTTTTCTTTTGCTGCCTTTAGGATCATTTCTTTATCCTTGACTCTGGCCATCTTGATTATAATATGTCTTGGTGTGGGTCTGTTTGGGTCCTTCCTGTTTGGGACCCTCTGAGCCTCCTGTACTTGGATATCTGATTCCTTTAGGTTTGGGAAGTTTTCAGTCATGATTTCTTCAAATACCTTTTCAATTCCCTTTGTTCTTTCTTCCCCTTCTGGAACCCCTATTATGCATAGATTGGCATGCTTTATATTATCCCATAGGTCCCTTATACTGTTTTCATTGTTTTTTATTTGTTTTTCTCTCAGCTGTTCTGATTGGGTGCTTTCTGTTGTCCTGTCTTCTAGGTCACTTATTCGTTCCTCTGCATTATCTAGTCTGCTTTGTACAGCCTTTAGGTCAGCTCTCATCTCAGCAAATGAGTTTACTAATTCTACTTGGCTCTTCTTTATAGCTTCTATTTCATTTTTTGACATATTTTATATCTCTTAACACTATTTATTTCAGTTCCTTCAGTACTTTGATCACTCCTTTTTTGAAATCTTGATCTAGTAGGCCATTGATGTCTATTTCCTTGATCGTGCTTTCAGGGGATTTCTCTTGATCTTTTAATTGGGAGTGGTTCCTCTGCTTCTTCATATTGCTCATATCTCTCTGGCACTGTGGCTTAAGGAGTGTCAGGTATCTAGTTCTCTTGGAGACGGTGTGCTCTTAATGATTTTATTGAGAGGTCTTTGTGTCTTCGCCCTGTTTCACCAACTCAGCTTGCTGTTTCCAGAGGCCCTCTGTTGGCGCCCTCTTTTGTGCTGCTCCCAGTGGCTGTTGGCTAGCAGATCACGCCTCCTCCCAACACTGGGTCAGGTGCTGAACTCTTATCTGGTGGGCGGGCGGGTAACTCCTCCTCCCGATGGCGCAGTCAGATGCTGTGCTTGGGGGAGGCAGGTGGGCAGATCACGCCCACTCCCAGCACCGTGGTCAGGTGCTGCATTCCTGCCAGGAAAGCGGGTTGCCGCCTGTCCTTTCCCGGCGCCGGTCGCTCTGCTGCTCTGTGCAGCTGCCCTCTCTGCCTCAGGTCGGTGTTCCCAAGGTGGGCTCAGGGAAGACCGCGGAAAGGCCCTGCCTTTGATCCGTGCCAAATCTCAGCTCCTTGTTTGTCTTGGCGGTGCGAGTTCTCTGAGGTGCCAGGGCAGAAAGATCCTATCTGCCTCCAGCTATAAACAAGTCTCAGTCCTGCCTAGGAGGTTGTGGAGCCCCCGGGTGTGGATTCAGGTCTCGGCCCCACCCCGGCCCAGTGGCTGCGCACAGGAGACAACGGCAGCTGTGGCTGCTCCCCGCCTGTGTTCTTGTGAGAAGTGCCAGTAATGGTGGCAGAGGTCTGAGGAGACAAAGGCTATTGCGCCCCTCCCCCAGGGCACACCAGCCATGTTGCTTTGCTTTTTTCGCAATTTATGGGGGACCGAAGTTGTTCTGCTCCGTATCCCCTCCCAGCCACAGCGCACAGCACTCTGCAGTCCCCCGGGGCTGCCTCAGTGCAGCCGTCTCAGTCCTCTGCCCAGCTCGGGCCACCTGTCCCGGCTCCAGCTGTCGGATTGTGTCTCGGGCTAGGTGTCATGGGGACCCTTTGTGCCCGTTTAACTTAGTTCTGTTGGTCAAGGGGTGCTCGGGGCAGATCTGAGCCTCGGAGATTTCCCCCTCCATCCCACTGGCCTCTCCATTGGAGAGGGGGAGACCCAGCAAAGGAGCGCCAGTCCTCCTTTGCCGTTCCCTCCCTGTGGGATCAGTCCCGCATTGTTTTGCTTTTTCTTCTTTCTTTTTTCCTTTATTCCTACCAGATTTTCAGCATCTTTGACTTTCGAAGAGGGCGATGTTCTGTCGGAGTTTGGCAGGTGCTCTGGTTGGCTGGGTCGGTCCATAGATGTGAGTTTTGGTGTATTTGTGGGAAAGGGTGAGCTACAAGTGTCCTTCTACTCTGCCATCTTGCTTCTCCTCCCTCCATTTATTTTATTTTTAAACTATGCCTCTTCTCTCTAAGTTTGAAAAGTTTGGCCATTCATTTTCAAACTTTTTCCATAGACTATTACTTCCTGCATTTCTTCCAGGGCTTTGGTTCACAAAATCAATTCGTATATATGGCACTAGTGTGTTTTTAGCATTTATATGTTTATGCTTTTTACCTTATCAACTAGATTGTAAGCTCTTAGAAATCAAAGGTTGTTTTTGATTTTGTCTTTTTTTCCCCCATAGTATCTAATATATTTGTGGACATAGAGAGATCATTAAATAAACACATTTAATGTATGTGGGGATGATTGAGTAAATTAATAACCATAACCCAAGAGTATGCCTTGATATAGCAGACTGAGCCTGTGAAGACAGGCTTCCCTCTGCCTTCAAAAATATAATCAAAATGAAGTTTAAATATGTAACTCCATCAAAGAGAGGGAAACCTACAAGTAAGGGAGAGAAAGAGAGACTGAGAGAAAAAGAAAAAGACAAAACAAAACTACAACAGAGTAGAAGAAAGGTAATGATGCTGTTGTGGCTCCTGTGATCTACAGACCTGCTGAAGGCTTTAGACTTTAGAAGATGGAGTAGGAGACACAAATAACCCTATAGTCGCAAGAGATATGTCAACATGCCTCTGTGAAAAGAAATGGTTCTTGTCAGTTATACCATGGTAAGGGGATTGTCCCTTTCTGTGCTCATTTCTACACAAGGTGTCACAGAACTCCACTTTCTATTTTTGGGGTATACATGCATGGAGAACTATTGGATGGAATTTTCCATATGTGATGACTTGATGGAGTATCCACACTCAAGGGTAACTTGCTGCTGAGTCCTTTGTACAATATGAAACCACGTATTCTGTGAGGGTATGGGATTATTTAATGATCATCTCTATTATTGCAATGTGAGATTCTTGAGGTCATCTATATAAAATGTTGCATGTAATTACAGGTAGTACAGACACTCTCTGAAGGCCATCCATTCATTGAACAGATATTAACTGAGTTGGCGCTATGTGGCAGGCATTTCTTTGAGCAATAGGTTATAGGAGTAAACAAGTCAGGCCTAGTTTTTGCCATTAAATCATTTCCCTATTCTTATTTTATTAGATATAATTTACATACCATCATATGTCCACCTGTGATATGAAGAGCTGCTTGAGAGTTTTAATCAGGACCTAACAGAGTTTGCCATGTGGTTTGGGAGAGGTGGGAAGTTGAACTTTGCTTTTTTAAAGCTGATTTAGTAGACGAATAAAATACTGACAATTTAAGTATATTACCTATTTTTCATTTCTTGTAAGTGTCACATCACCTCCTTATCCCACCCAAATGAGAAATGAGTGTTGTAATTTACTGCTTAAATAATTTAATAGATGAGTGATTATTAACAATCCTTCTGAGAAGGTAGAAACCTATTTTCATATCAACCTAGAAAAAAGAGACTTTACAACCCCACAACTTCATAGTGGTTTTCATAGAATACAAACTATGAAAGTTTTATGATTTGTACTTAACTACAGAACCAGAGATTATAAAAAATTTGTAAGGAAGGAAAATATGTAAAACCGCAGGAGAAAAAATAATTTTTATGAATTAGTAAATAGTCATGCAATTTAACTGATACATTGGTAGCAAACGAGCAAGTGAGAGAGAAAGATGAGAGAGAAACTTGTTCTTAAATAAATAGAGAATGTGCCTTCTTGTCAAGTACATCTGGACACTGACACACACTGAGCATGTATCAGGCCACCTAGGATGGTCAATTATTTCCAGAGACTTTACATCAGATAGAGCACACTTTTTCTTTTTATCGCAGTGTGATAATATTAGATGTGAATAATAAAAAGATAGCAGGAGGAAAATAGTAATTATAAAATACTAAGAAATAATGATGATGAAATCACAACATATTAACATGAGTGGGATGCAGCAAAAGTTGCATTTAGTGGGAATTTTTGTGTTAGAAAAAAGAAAAATTGAAAACTACTGAGAAAAGGGCTTCTCTCAAAAGGTTAGAAAAATAACCACAGACTAAATACAAATAAAGTAAAAGGGAGGAATAAATATATATGATGAGAATAAATGAATAAAATTATAAATATTATAGAACATTAACAAAACTCAAAGCCTATAAAATATTTTAAAAATGAAAACTGACTAGGTTTTTCTAGGAAAAAATAAAGTAAAAATAAACATCAGGGAATAAGTGGAAACAAATACAGATATGCTAGAAATATTAAGTGTCATGAGAATACTGTAAAAACCAACAATAAATTTGAAAAATTACATACAAAAGATGTATTTCTAGAAAATATACATAACTACATGTAAGAAAAAGTAGTATAAAGTATGAATAAATCAATAAATTATATATTTATTTAGTCTGTAGTTAAAAATACTCCACCAACCAGGACCATGACTTCTTACAAAATTAGTACAAGACCCAAGAGTTTTAAACTTCTGTTTTCACAAACGTTCAAGGAAAAGACAATTCTTATCTAACAAAACTCTTTCAGAGAAGCTAAAGAGAAAAAAAGTTGCTCTATTCATTATGAGAATGGAATAACCTTGATATCACCACTTGACAGGAACAGTACAATAAATAAAAATTATAGGCCTATCTCATTAATTAAAATACATATAATTAACCTCTATAAAGTACTGATAAATCAAATCTATCAATGCATAAAATATATGATGCATCATAATAAAGTCATGTTTAACCAAGCATCATGAAGATGGCTTCATGTTAGAAAATCAATGACTATAATTCAAAAATCAATGCCCATTCATGATAAAGCCATTAGAGAACTACGAATATAAGAGAGTTTCTTTAATTCATAATGTATGTCTTTTGGAAACTGATAACAAACATCATATTTGGTGTTACCACTTTAAAAACTATCATTTACAAGTCAGGATCAAGTCAAAAATGCCTTTTATTATTACTTCAAATTATTATAGTACTGGACATCGTAGTCCACAAAATAAGACATGAAAAAATGTGATATAAGGATTTTAAAGGACATAAGAAAATGGTAGGAATTTATAGATGACTCAGTTATCTACATAAAAAATTAAGAATATATTTATATGAATAATTAGAATTAATAACATTTGTTGTATGCAAGAAGACATTCATGCAATTAATAGTATTTCCATATATTTCCCTACCAATTAGAAATTATCATTAAAAATTATCCATTCATAGTAGGAACAATAACAAAAAACACACTACTTAGGATTAAATATAGAAAAATATATACAATATCTTGATAGAGAAAATTTCACAGCTTCTTTGAAGGACATAAAATTTGACTGTCCAAACTCTATAGAATGTTAAACACTAAGAGTGAACCCTAAAGGAAATTACAGACTGTAAGTGATTATGATGTGCCAATGTAAGTTCATCTTTCATTTAAAAAAAAAAAAAGTAGCATTCTAGTGAATGATGCTGATAAAGACTGAGGGTAGAGGGAAATCTCTCTATTTCCTTATCAGTTGTGCTGTAAACCCAAAACTGCTCTAAAAATAAAGTCTTAGGAAATAAGGCAACCTAAAAAATTAAAATTGACCTTCAAAATAAGGATCTTAGGAAGTTTCTGTGTAAAAAGTCTCGATATCATACTGATGTTAAAATTCCCTCAAAAATGATCTTCAGTATAAGCTGAGTTTAAATACAATGAACGTGTAAGAATAACTGATGTAATTGTAAAGAAAATATATGAGATAGGAAAGCTTGTCCTACCAATATAAAGATATTAAAGACAAAAAATCATTAAAAGTGTGTAATTTGTCATCTGCATTATCAAATGAACCAGAAGGAAAAATATAAACTCTAGAAACTATTGTGTGTATATATAAAAGGAGTGTTATTAAATAGTGGTAATCAAACTGCTTGGGGTCAATTCTTGGCTCCTCCACTTGCTGGTTTTGTGACATCAGAGAAAACATTTGACTTATTTTTAACATCAGTTTCCTTAATGGTAGAATGGAAATAACAATACGTTCTTCATGCACATGTTGTGAGGATTATATGATACAATGCAAGTACGATGACTAACAAATAACGTATGTACAACAGTTGTTAGCTGTTATATGAGCATTTGGTATATGGCAGAAATGGCATTGGAAATTAGTCATGAAAAGATGAATTACAAAACAAATTAGGCTGAAACAACTTATAATCAATGTAGAAACATAACATGAGACTTTAAAAATAACACCATAACCTCTTCATTCTTGATAAATTTGAAGAGAAAAAAAAACACATTTTAAAAAATGTACAAGAAAATGTAGAATATCTTAATTATACCTGAGCAAAGAAAGACTTGTAAACAAGACAGAAAAGGTACAAATCAAAATGAAAAGACTAATAATTTGAGACTGAAATTGAATTTTTCTACAAGACAAATTATATCATAAACAAAGCTCAATTATAAGCACTGACTTGGAGAAGATATTTGCAATATATGTGGCAGAAAATAATTAACATCCATAATATATAATTAATAAAAAAACACAAATGAACAAGCATAACAAAACAGAAATAGTTATAGATATAGAGACCACACAGTTGGTTGCCAGAGTTGGGGGCGTGGGAATGGGGGAAAGAAATAGGTGAGGGAGATTAAGAGGTACAAAGTTCCAGTTGCAAAATAAATGAGTCGCAGGTATGAAATGTACAGTATGGGGAATATAGTCAATAACTATGCAATATATTTGTATGGTGACATATCATAATTAGACTTATGGTGATAATTTAAAAATGTATACAAATGTCAAATCACTTTGTTTTGTAACAGGAACTAACATAATGTTATAAGTCAATTATATTTCAAAAACAAAACAAAAAACCCCAAACTCATAGAAAAGAGATCAGATTTGGGAACAGAGTTGGGGTGAGGGGAGAGGAATTGGAGGAAGGTGGTCAAAAGGTACAAAATTCCAGTTGTAAGATAAATAAGAACTAGGGGTGCAATGTACAATATGATAAATATAACATTGATGTATATTATATATAAAAGTTGTTAAAAGAATAAATCCTAAGAGTTCTCATCACAAGGAACAATATATTTTGATTTCTTTTATTCTGTATTTATATAAGATGATGGATGTTCAGTAAACTTATTGTGGTCATCATCTCATGATGGATAAACCAAATCATTATATATACCTTAAACTTTTATATGATGCTATGTGTCAATTATATCGTAATAAAACTGGAAGAAAAAAAGAATTAATATAAAGTAAAAAAAAAAAGTGAAATAAGCAAATACAAGTATAGCGAAAGACTAAAACCAGGTAATTCACAGGAGAAGAAACATGAAAGGCCAATAACCTAGGAAACAGGCACAAATTTGTTGATAAACAGAGAATTGCAAAATTGTGAAATAATATAGCTCATACCCACCAACGTGGCAAAAGTGTAAAAGTATGATGGTATCAACTTTTGGGCTAGAAATGGATGAAACAGACTCTTTTACACTGTTGGTGGGCATACAAATTGGTAGAAGCAATCTGCAGAGCCATTTGCCAATACCTAATAAAATCGAAGATATATATTCCCACAGAGTCAGCAGTCCCATTCCATTCCCTAGTACATTTCCTAAAACAACCAATCAAACCACAAACACTACTGTCTCACAACTCTTATGGGCTAAATTGTGTTTCCCCCAAAGTGTGTATGTTGAAGCCCTAACCTCCATAACTTCAGAGTCAGGGCCTTTAAAGAAGTGATTATGCAAAAATGAGGCCATTAAGGTGGGCCCTAATCCAATCTGACCAGTTGTCCTTATAAGAAGAGGAACTTTGGACACACAGTGATAATATCAGGGCTGCGTGGGCACAGACAAAAGTCTATGTGAGGACATAGCTGAAAGGCAGTCATCTACAAGCCAAGCAGAGAGGCCCCAGGAGAAACCAAACCTGCTGACACCTTGATCTTGGACTTCCATCCTCCAGAACTGGGAGAAATAAGTTCTGTGGTTTAAGTCACATGGTCTGGAGTATTTTGTTATTGCTGCCCTAGCAAACTAATACAACATATATGACATGTGCACATAGATACACACATACACACATGGATTATGTATGTGTGTGTATATATATATATATATATAAAGATTTTTGTACATTACATGCATATGTAAGGATTTTTGTAATAATAAGAAAAAGGAAATAATCTATTAATCTATTAATAGATGGATGGAGGAAAGACTATCTGAGGGGCAGTGATGCATTCTGGCTAAGAACTCATTCTGTAGAGTCCAGTACAAATCATAACTCTGCCACTTAGCAGTTGTATAAACTTGGTTAAAATCACTTGATTTCTCTGTGCCTTAGAGTCCACATTTGTATAATGGTATAATAGTATCTTCCTCATGGGGAGGATTTGAGGATTAATGAGTTTATGCATGTAAAGCACTTAGCACAGTGCCTGACAGCTCATAAGCCCAATGCAAATGTTAATATTATTAGTAATCTATTATATTCATATGAATAAAACACAATAGTTACTATATAAAGGTTACAACGAGTATAATTAGGCTTAAGGTTTCTGCAATGTTTTGTTTTATTAAAAAAAAGTTCTGACTCAAGTGTTGCAAAATCTTTACATTTGGGTGATACTTAAATGGGTGTTTTTAGTATTACCTACTCTGGATGTTTCTGTGTGTTTAAAATATAACTATAAAAACAAAAGACAAAGTCAATTCAAAGATTTAGAATGTCTAAGAGATAATAGATTTGGGGTGATACTGAAATGGTAAAAAAAAAAACCCCAGAATTATCAAATATCCATTTTTTTTCATGTGGAGCTTAGTTCAGTTCTGTAAAGCTCTATCAAGAGTCACAGAAGCCATCAGAGGCACTTGAATGGAGCTTAGAAACAGGGCCAAAGCATTATCTATTGGGCCATAAATTGACACTGGATTCAAAGTTTATAAACCCAGCAATTTCATTTCTATGCAGGAAAAGGAAAAAGGAAACAAAATCATTTTAGCTCAGTTGAGGGTCTTGATGTGAAATGTACTCCACTTCTCAATGAGGAATAACAAACAATTGTAACATCTTTGTTTTGATCAAGAGTGGATGAGGGTTGGGGAAACATCAAAATGCAAATGTCTATGTGCGATAAAATTGAGGGGGAAATTATATTCTTCTGGAAAATTTGTGACTTGAAGAGAAAGTATATGTGTGGTCCAGCCAGGTAATTGGCTATATTTGTTTCATCTTCCAATTAATTGGATACTTTTCCCACCCTAGCACCTTTTGGCATTATCCATTTTAAAAATAGTGTGCATTATTTTGAGTATTGCTGTCATAATAGTCTTCTTATTCCTGAGATTCATGGCTTCAATTTTGCAATCACTCTGAAGAAAGACTGGACAGTTTATCACCATTATTAAATATTTTATGTTATATTTCATGCACTTCTATAGACCCCTGAAGCGAATAGTTTAACTAGTGCGTGCTGATAGAATATATTATAAAGAAAGCTCATGAATTTATGAAGCAACACACACATCCCATTTCAGCAATTGAGGAAAATCAAGAGAAAGGACGGTGAAAAAAATGAATCATATTATGTTCACACTGAAGGAATCATTTGGACCAAGCTCTTTGATGTTGGCAAGGCCTCAGGGCCAAGTGGATTTCATTCTTCAAAGAAATAGTTATGTCAACCGTAAAATCCCTTGCAGCACTCTCAAGATTAGAACAGGGGTGAAACATAGATAACTTCTACTTTAGCACTGATACTTCGAGATACAATCATATAATCTTTATTCCAGAATATGTTTGGAGACACATAATGGCATCACAAATTGAGGTTTGATAATTTATACATTTTTCCAAAACTAGAGGACAGCAAAATCTGGTTGCTCATTCCCTTTACTCCGACCTCAGTTCCTGGCAGGTATGGAGACCCTCTTTCCCAGAAAGTGAACTGATGACTGGGGGAAATTGAGTCCTTTGCTTTAAAGCAACTGGTTCTGCTTTCCTGAGTTCCTCAACTTAGAATCAAAGGAGAACAGAAATATCTTCAGCAAACCTCTCCCATAAAAAACACAGAAGAATTGTTGCCACTGAAATGATATTTGGGCTTTCTAGAGGGAATTCACACTGAATTTCTGAGTAAAATTTGAGTCAGTAACTCCAGGCATTTTTACACAATGCTTCTATCTGGAATATCATTTTCCTATAAAGGTTGCATGTTTAAATTCTACACAATTTTGAAAAACCACCTCCTCAGAAAAGTTATCCCTGATCCCTCCCTATTTTCCCATCTCTGGCTTCCCTGTTTTTCCTCTGCTGTTGCAGAATAAGAGGAGGAGGAAGTAAGTGGAGAGGAGGGAGCAGAGGGTGGAGGGTGGAGGGAGGAGGAGGAAGAGGAAGAGGAGGAAGAAGAGAACAACAACAGCAAATAGCTATTATTTATTGAGCATTTATTGTGCCAGAGATTGTGCTTCAGATCCACGATCTAATTTAATTTTCACAATAACTCTGTGAGAAGGGAAAGATTAGTATTCCTATTTTGCAGAGGAGCAGACAGGCTTATCACAGGTGTTAACTATCTATCCAAGGTCATTCATCTAATAATGAAGTGCTCTAAATTCAATCTCCAGGTCTGCTTGAATTCACTGCACTATGCTGCTTACCGAGGGCAGGGCCTTTGTCTGATTCACCTGTTTCACCTGAAATTCCTTGCAAAGAGTATGTGTTCAGCACTTGTTTTTGGATGACTACATGCATGCATGTCAGAGAGTGAACAAAAATAACATAGTACTTTCAGGATTAAAAAATATCATAGATAAGAAACAAATTTCTTCTGTACAGAATAGGGAACTAATTATAATCAATATCTTGTAATAACCTATGATGAAAAGGAATATGAAAATGAATAGATGTATGTGCATGTATGACTGAAACATTATGCTTTACCCAGAAATTGACACATTGTAACTGACTATGCTTCAATTAAAAAGAATCAAGCTGAAAAAGGCTATATCACATACGAATATCCTTCGATTAACAGAAATAATAGTATTCACAACTTTAATCTTTGCAACCCTTTCCAATTTCCAAAATTCTTTCACATGGTATAAAAGACATGAAAAATGCAAAAGGTAGGCCATTATTGTAATTTTAATTTTTAGCTAACAATAGCTAGAGAGTATACATACTATACTTAAAAATAATTTCTTAAAATAATTTGCTTTGACATAGAAAAAATAAGTTTTATATGTTAGGTGTACAGATACTCAAATTGATATTAAGAGCTATCTTAAACGCTCGAAACCTTTACGTTCTGGAAAGTAACATAAGCAAAAAGATTAGGTACTAGAGTTAATAATATGCACAATTATGTCATCATCATTAAATATGAAGAAAGCATGCCAAGACAGAAATGAAAGATGTCAGATAGAAAACCACCATTTAATTTTTCATTCCATTCTTGTATTTTTTTGTCCAATTTTTGCCTTTGAAGATAAAAACAGCTAGTCGATATATACTAGAAAAACAGAAGAAAAAGTACTATTGCTAGAGCAGCTGCTGTTGCTGCTGGTTTCATAACCCAGCATCTCCTTGGCAGATACACAGCTGACCAGATTTGCTGATAAAATGTGAGGCCTCCTAAGTTGTTAATTTATTGAATGCTATTCTTTAGTATCTATGGAAGGCTTACTCATACTATGTTGGGTTTTTTAAATAGTTGAAAATGGATGAATCACATTTAATGTTAAATAATGCCAATGTTTTAATTGCTAACCTGATATTATCAGTTCTGATATGATGTGAAGAATTTCACTTTTTAATTTGAATAAATAAAAAAGAGAATGTGACACAATTGAAATGAGAAAAAACACTTGGCACACAGTATCATCATATAAGACAACAATATCAGCATACAATTTAGATAAGAGCCACTGAAATGGTATAAAATTCAAGGAACATTTTTAAGAGCTACTACAAAGACTTTTGCTGGGGGTTTTAGAACAGGGAAACAGATGGGGGAAATAATTGTCTAACGTTTATGTTAATGTACCATAAAACCCCAATTATCTAAGCTGCTTGGGGAATCAGGTGTTTGGCTTAATTTTTTTAGTTAGCTGAAAGTTACTCTAAAACCCAACCATATCTCAGCCATTGTTGTTGAAAATTGTTCCAAAGTAGTAGAATAGTGCCTAGGGATTATGATTGCATTTTTCTTTGTGGATCGTGAAATGCTTCAAGGTCATTATTCTTTGTGCATCTTGCAACGTTCTTCAGTGTCATAAATTCTGCTTGTGCAGAATTGTGACGATAGACGTGGACTCATGGGTGAACCTAAAATACTCTGGAAATAATTTTTTAAAATAAACATATAATCTGAATTTCTTCTATGTTGATTTCCTTACTTTTCAAGTACTGTACTACTCTGTGGGCAGTGACTGTCTTCTGGCATGATTTGGGGGTTTTTAGGGAGTCTCCTGATTTCCAAAATGTTCCTAGCCTCACCTATCACCATTAGAGATATAGTAATCTGAAAGTATAAATAATCATTTTAAAGTACAATTATCTCTGTAAGGGCTGACAACTGATTTGTTTATACCATAGTTTAAATAAATCTGATCAAATAAATCACATAGCTACCTGAATTCTGTAAACACATGGAATGAAACTTTTACTTGGGAAAGGGATTTTAGAGCACAGAGGATTTCCAGGAAATCATGCAGTGCCTACCTATTAATTAATAAAAGGAAAAAATTATCCTTATTAGGAAGTATCTTTAAACCTCTCATTATTAAAGTAGTCAATGCTAAATTATCACACTATTTTATGAGTGCACTTTTTACTCAGCATCATCCTTTAAAACACTGCATATTCTGTGATATCAGGGACTGTCTTTTTCATAGTACTCATTGTACTTGTATGATTATTTAATTATTATGTAAAGTTAGGCTTTACCATTATATTCATTGTGCTTAGGATAGCCCCTGGTGCAGAGTAGACATTCAAAAGATATTTGTTGCAAGAATAAATGTAATAATGATGTGAAAATGTTTGTGAACAGTAAACAGAGAAAAAGGATTTTTATCAATAACAACTGGTATTATTATTATTATGTCAAAAGTAGTCTGAATATTTATAAATAAGGAAATTGAGGTTCAGAGATGTTACATATATTCATAATACCCTGGACTTCTCCTTCATAAAAATCTTTATAATTATGTTTGATTATTGCTACTCTATATTCTGGATTACAGGTTCTAAGAAGGCAAAAGCCACTGTTGTTTTATTTATGCCACATCACAAAACCTAGCTGAGTGCCTGCCATATAGTAATTGACAAATACTGATTGAATAAATCAATGACTACAATTTCATGGACAGCATTTATTATCTTGTTCAAGTTTTAAGACAAAAAGGCAGAAATGTTTCAGGACGTGCAATGTGTCCCTGATTAAAATGTCCATTCACAAATGAAACTTTTATCCTGTCCAATATCATTTTGCAACCACACAACTGGTTATCTGAGATGGTACTCTATCTACAAGATACAGTATAAGAGAAAGAAGAAAATTTACATGAAATTAATAAGCATAAATTTTGAGCTACATTGAAAGATATTTCCTATACTTTGGAATATTTCAACATTAATTTTACTCTATGTACAACAAGACAGATTCTTCATAGGAAATATATATATGATATATATCATACATATTTACAAACCCTGTAACCTTACCACATTATACTATATGTTGCTGAATAGTATGGGTGCATATATCGTGCCACAAACTCTTATTACCAATTGTCATCTAGGTACTAAACTTGGCTTTAAGACAAAAATGGGTAGGGTAATCCACAGCCCTTGTTCTAAAGTAGATACTGTTCACTGAGAAAGACAGATGCATATAAAAATACAATAATGCAGTGTATCAATGTATGGTATAATGGATGTATGTATAAATGATTCATTCTTCTTGAGTGGGGTGAAGTGAAGTAAGAGAAAGTGAGACGAGAAGGTAATTTATACTGGACTTTGAAGGGTGAGAAAACATTTATCATTGAAGTTAATTGTGACAAATATTCTAGGGGGAGAGAACTGCATGGATACTGGAGCCATGAAAGAGTTTGTCTATTTGGAGGAGCTACGGGAGATTACGGAATACATACTGTGGCCAAATTTTGAAAGGATTTTTATATCAAACTAAGAAGTCTGAACTTCAGCCAGAGGCTAGTGGAGAGCTATTAAGTATGTAAAAGCTGAAGACTGACATAATCAGCAAGTCGTTTTGGCGTGATCCCTCTGACTGTGTGTATGATGGTTTGAGGGAGGAAGGGAAAAACTGGATGGAGGAGATCAGGATCCAGGTTATTTCAGTAACCCAGGTGAGAGATGATGAGAATTTAAATTAAGAAAGTAGCAGTGATGATAAAGAAGAAAAGAGAAATCAAACATGTGAGAGTGTTTCAGTTGTTTTTGGGGGTGCATATGTCCTGGTTCAGGGATGAGTTGGGGCCTTTGGCAGGTTACTTAGCACTTGATTCTTTACTTTCTTGATTTTGACTTTCTGAGCTTGATTTTGCATGTATGATGATGATGTTGATCATATTTTCTTCCTAGAATTTCTTTTGATGATTAACTGATACTGCCTATGTGAAGTTTTGCGAATATGGTGGCCAACACAACTGAAGAAGCAGTAAATGCTAACATTTTGTTGTCTGTTGTTATGAAGAAAAGGAATATAAGGAACAAAAGAGACAGAAGCAAAGAGAGAGAAAAGAAGAAAGGAGAAGGAGAGGGAGAGGAGAGAGAGAAGGAAGAAGGAGAGAGGGAGAAAATTTTTAAAACGAATAGAAAAAAAGAAATACAGGGAGGGCAAGAGGTATGGACAATATCTGACTATAAGGTGACCCAAAGCATTTGAAAGGCTTTCCCTATCATGACAGCATTGTAAAGTAGGCCAGACAGATGTAATTTTATTTCTAGGACTGTAAGAAAACCTTGTGGGGGTGCTTGTCCTGATGTCACATAGGTCCAAGGAAAATGGAACAGTGTGTTCCTCTGGATATGTGGAGTGGTGGAAGGGTGCACCCCTTAGGTGACAGGGCTATGCGGGGCCCTGAGGGAGAAGGCTGTTGCTTTGGCAGTTCCTCTGCGGCTGGGCTGTGGGGGCACGTGAGTGTTCATTCAGACTGTGCATCAGGCTGCATGCAACAAGGGATCCTGCAGGTGAGGAAGGGTGCACATCCATCTTCCCAGGGCTCAGAAAGTGCTTTTTGTAGCTGAATATGACTTACTTATTTAATCTTCTTTCTGTGGCATGGAAATGAGGCAAGCATTATTGATTAAAAACAGAAGATTTAAAAATCCAAGAGAGAGAGGGAGGGAGAGAGATAGACAGAGACAGAGACAGAAACAGAGAAAGAATGAATCGTAATATTCTTGAACTTCAGTCCAGATTTCCTGAGGATTCGATAAGCTAACTTTCCCCATTTCCTTTAACTTCCCATTGAGATCTTCTCGTGAATAGCTTTCATAGTCTCCACTAATACTATCTAATCCAGTCTTTTCAAAAATTTTCTGAGAACTATTCAGCTGGATTTCATTACACAAGCAAAGCACACTGATTAAATTCCCTAGTGGGTGTGTTTCTACCCTCTGCCATGTGAGACGGGGCCTGTGTCTGTAATCATGATGTGCTTTTCTCGTTTGGCTTCTTTGACCATTTAGTCACCGAGATGCCTAGACCAGAATGCAAAGATACTGGAATTCCTAATAAGTAGTTGGAAAATTTTCTCTTTTTATGTTGTTGCCTCATTCTAAGCTGTACTGTTTTGCCAAGCACTTATTCAGACACTCTCACAGATGGTACACAAATGTTATTTCTACCGTTTAAATATGACTGCAACAAATCTGAACTTTTCTCATGTGTATGACATTTTTGTTAGATGCCGGGCTTAGAGGAAAGTGAAAGCATTCCATGGTTGGTGGGTAGACATAACCACTAGAGATCCAAAGAGAATCTATAGTTTTTAAAACAACAAAATAACATTTGGTATTTCCAGTGGGAGACAGGGAAGGAGGTAAGAAATAGAAGTGGAAAAATTAATTGAGCACAGAAACCGTTAAATGTGTAAGTAAATTTCAAGCAACACTGACTGCCTAAAATAATACTAATAGTGTTTAATCTGAGAAATTAAAATACAGAATTAAAATATAAGAAAACAATAAAATTAAAAGATAATCACAAGAAAATAAAATAAAAAAGACAGGAATGGAAGCTTGTGATTGTAGTGTTCAAAAACCTTTTATTTTTTTTCATAGTATAGTACTAATGTTTATCAACTTTAAAATGTAAGTGTCAATATAAGATATTAAGGGCAATTGTTAAAGTGTATAAGTAGACTGTGTAACTTTCAAAAGTTGCAACAGTAGGGAAAAATGAAATTTAAGAGACTCTCAATCCATCAAACTATGAAAAGAAGGAGAGAAATAAAAAGCATATAAAACCTCCAATAGAAAGCAAAAGCTAAGATCATGGAAGTAATTCCAATAAGCCAGCAATCAAAATAAATGCTAACAGACCACATTCCTGAGTAAAAGACAAAAAACGTCAAGTAGCATTTTCAAATTCAGCTCTATAATGTTTATAAAATATACACCTAAAGTATAATAAGGTTAACAGTAAAAAGAGAATATGTGCATGTATACTTAAATGCATTCACACACACACACACACCCCTCTGTGTGTGTGTGCAGCAAACACTAAATATGCCAACAAAAAGAAAACTGGTATAGCTCTATTAAAAGTAGACAAAGTATGTTTTGACATTTAAAGAATCATTAAGGATAAAGCCATCTACCTACAGACTTTATATTATATGAAAAAAATGAACCACTGTTTGGTTTCTCTTAGTTGCAGCAGAATGGACTCCCAGTGGATATATTAGAATTTTTTTTCTGTTTATGGTAGCTCAGAATTAGAGGCAACCCATGTGTTCATTACAAATATAAAAGATAAGAGATGAATATCACGACATACTCTAAAGAGGTCAAACTAATAAATTAGGTGTGCATGTGCTGCATCACGGGTAGATTTTACAAATACGGTGTTAAGTGAAAAAATAAGAAATACAATGATATCCATAGGACTATCATTTATGTAACTGAGAAATGCATGCTTACACAGAAGAATAGTAAGCATTTATTGCGGACTTACTACGTGCCTGATGCTTTCCCAAGGGCTTCAGACATGCATTAAATCCACTAGGAAAATGAATAGCAAAGAGGTTAAGCAGTTTTTCACAAGATTACATAGCTATTTAGAGAAAGAGCCAGCATTTAAACTGAAGCAATCTGGCTCCATATTCTTAACTCTTAACAACTATGCTATACATTATATAATTTTGCAAGGGCATGTACATGTCCAAGGGCATATATAAGGAATATTGTGAAGACAAGGCAGGAACCAGGACAAAATTATAGAGTAAGACTTGACAGGACAACTTGCATAGATCAATAATGAAAGAGTCCTATGTCCTGAGGATTATGATTAACACACTGCTCTGCTTCTGAGGTCAAAAAGGAAACAAAAAGAAAAAGAGAGAGAGAAAGAGAGAGAGGAAGGGGTAAAGTAGCAGCCCTGGCCTAGAGTCGTGTACTTCAGAGGCTAGGAGTGAATGTTGTTGCCTGCCTTGTTGCTCACAGATCAGAGTTTAAAAATATTTCTGTAATTATTAGAGCTAACATTCATGCCCCTCCTTTCTTACATGTGAGTGATGTGAAGCTACATTATTGCTACATTGCTTGGAACACGCTGGCAGTTTTGTTGGCCACACTGCCAGTGTTCAATTGACAAGCTCAGTGCCTCAGCCATAATTTTGCTCTTCTCCTGATGTTATTTTTACGTCTTTTTTAAGTTTTCTCTTCAAAAAGTGTAGCAGAAAACAAGCACAAAGTCAGGACAGATGTGAAGTGTTTTGAGATAAGTTTTAGATAAACATAAAGTAAGGTTATAATTTTTGATAATGTCACTAATCAGTTCCCTATGCATCTTATTTCCTCAGCTACTTGTTTCAAAATAAGTACAAGAATGAGTACATGACAAGTCACTAGTCCTACACCCATATATGCCATTTGTCACTAATTAAGGATCAATAATGCCAGAGGGTCGCAGGTCAATACATAAGAGTGCACTGAAAGGGAAGGAAGGTGCAGGTTGATGATCACGTTAAGGACTTTGAATAACCAGAGAGTAGCACCAAGTCTTCTGGGAGTTAGGAGAAAGCGAGTACCATTCCTTTATTCATTCAAACATATTGTGTTAGTCAAGGTCTTCTGAAAAGCAGGTACTAAGAGGCTATTACACATAAAAGAAAAGAAAAATTACGGATATCACCTGTGAGGGAAAATGGGGAGAAAATGCCAGAAGAACCATTGGACAACAACACAGGTCTGACTCTTATGAAGTAGAGAAGGAAGGAAAGAAGACTGTGTGAATATGTCTTAGACTTGCAGAGCAGTCCTAAGAGAGTTCAGCAAGGCCAGTGAAGAGTTCTTGAGGCAAAGGCAATCATCAGAGGAGTCTTAAGTCTCCCAAAGATGGTCTGCTTCAGTATTCCTGCTGTACTTCATC
Source organism: Camelus ferus (assembly GCF_009834535.1). Lineage (NCBI taxonomy): Eukaryota > Metazoa > Chordata > Mammalia > Artiodactyla > Camelidae > Camelus > Camelus ferus. Next base: position 83,963,969 of record NC_045732.1, on the reverse strand, counting down.
GCTGGCTGAGAGCAGCCCAGAGAAAAGAAGGGCTTCCACCTAAATGTGCTGGTAGATTCAGGGTAGAATAGCAGGAACTGTTGGTCAACTAGTCAGGAATCTGAGAGCAGTTGGGTATCTGAAAGGTGGATTTTTTAAATCTCCAGGACTATTATATACTTAACACTGTATCAACACGATACTAAACACTAAAGGAGGTATGGACAAGTGGGTAGGTGTTATGCATAGAATGTGTGTGTCCTCCCAAAATGTATATGGTGAAGCCTTAACCCTCAATGTGATACTATTAGGAGGTGGGAGTAATTAGGTTTACATGAGGGCATAAGGGTAGGACCCCATGATGGGATTCTTACCCTTATAAGAAAAGGAAGAGAAACCAGAGCTTCCACTCTCTCCACAATGTGAGGATACAGTGAGAAGGTGGCCATCTGTGAGCCAGGAAGTAGACTCTTACAAGAAACCAAATACGCTAGCACTTGGATCTTACAAGTCTCAGAATCAAGAACCATGAGAAATAAATCTCTGTTGTTTAAGCCACCCAGTTTAAGGTATTTTGTTATAGCAGCCTGAGCAGACTAAAAGTGAGGAAGATGCCCTAAAGGTACTAACAAAATAATGATGGAAGCAGACCTACCCAAACAATAAGAGAAACAACAAAAAAGCTCAAAATAGTATTATAAGACATGTATTGTGGAAATGAAAAAGAATTACTAATTCCAAGTAGGTGGATCAAACACAGTTTCACAGTGGAAGTGGCATTTAACTTTGGTCTTGATGAAAAAGGTTTTTTATAGATAAAGTGTGGAAAGATACTCCAGGATGCAGGCACAGCATAAGCAGATGAAAGGAAGACTTGACACAATTTATAATTGGCAAATGTTAAGGCAGTCATTATGGGAGCATAGGTTATCTGGGGATGTTTCTTGGGAGAAAAGGATGGAAATGTGGATTGGGTCTGATTAATAAAGACTGACTGGTTATCTTGCTTAAAAGTATGTATGTATGCGTGTGCATGCATCTATGTGTCTATTTTGTTTTTTCCTGGAATGCAGTAAAGAGTCATTGAAGGTTTTACTCAAGAGGGCTAGTGTGGCATGATATCACATTCTACTAATTGTGTATCATCAGGGAAGCCTCTGTGTAGACAACTGGACCGTAGTTCTTAAGCCAAATATATACTTCTCTTGTAAATTCTTTAATTGGCATTATGTTTTATCCTCATGGTCTTGTAAGTTTAGTAAATGTTTTTCAGCCCCATATAACTTGAACAATTCTGGCTAAACTAATACCATTGATTTCCTAGACTGTGATCATTCCTCCAATTTAGTGCTCCCTTTTAAGACCCTGCCTGAAACTAATACCTGGCATCTCTTTGACATCTCTTCTTCACTGAAATGGAAACTGAGTAATGAACATGTGGAAATGTTTGTGAGCTTTTGTTCTGTGTGTGAGGTCAAGTCGATGTGCAAAAAATTAATATCCATCTCTTGGAAAAGAGTCAAAAAGATTAGCTCAATGACTCTTCTCAGAGTTTATGCTGGTGTCCCAATCACTGTATCCCTAACGTGGGAGTTTGGGGAGGACTTGGAAGCTTGTTTTTGTTCTGAAGACATTTCAGAATAAGAGAGACAGCAAATCTAAACGTGACAGGCCATTCATTCATTTGACATTATTTTTGATGTCTGCCGTATGTCAGCCACTGTCACTACTAAAACTACTACTACTACTATCACTAATAATAAAAAACTGTATAAATATAATAATGATCAGTTTATACCTCAGTCCACTTAAATTGTCTCTTAATGCTAAAATATATCAATTTCAGGTAGTTATCTGTCGGCCTTAAATACTAAGTTAACTTCTTCCAAAATCAAGATTATCAGCATTCTCTAGAAATCTTCAATTTCACAAATATTAAAGATCCATAAACAGGTTCTAGCTCATTATTGAAAGTGACTTTCATAATCTGGCCTCACATATTTAACAGATAGATGCAAATGTCCTTCTAGATGGTCTGTCTCACCATTCCAAAAATTGGATTTTTCTTTCCTTTCTGGGTTTTTGTCTTACAGTTTATAGATATACCAAATTCATATTAAAATTTACTGCTTCTTTCAATAGATATATACTGGATCTACTATATGCTGGATATTATTTGAGGTGCCTGGAACATACCTCTATACAAGACAGACATGTTACCTTTCCTTGTGGAATTTATTATCTAGTAGAGGAGAGAGACAATATGCAAGTGGATAAATAAGATAATTATTTGGAATGATATAACTCACATATAATAAAACAGGGAATGTGATGGAGTGTGACCAGTACAAATGCTAGACTCACAGACCCAACTCTTCCATAAAGTACTTCTTTTCCTTCTTTACAGACAAATCACCCTCATGACAAGATTAATTTGTTGTGTTTAATTAAACAACTATTTATTGAACATCTATTCTATTGAAGATTTTTAGGCAATGAAGATAGAGGAAACCAGAAAAGGTCTTTGCCATCATGGAACTTATATTCGAGTGGATGTAGCATTTCTTGTCATAGGTTCCATTAATACTAGTAGTCAATGTGTCTGAAATTCTTCCCAAATAATGTGATGTCTATATCAGATCAATCAACTTAACAGAGAAATTTGGAGGTGACAGGCCTCAGAGAAACACATGTGCTAAGAAGAACCCTAAATTAACTTAAAAACCAAAAATCATTAGAATGCTGAAGTTGAACATTTTTGCTTTTTAAGTTATATTTTGTATGCTAGTTGTAGCTTTTTACTATTTACAACACAGAAGAAGGATCAGAAGAAACATTTTCTTCCCAATTACAGTTAGTGTAAAGCAGATTATTTGGAAAATGGTTTAATTAGAGGGCAAAAGTTGAACAAAAGGTTAATAAAGTCATGAGGCTGCTACTTTTCTGAATATTGATTTTTTGAATAGCAAAGCTCTACCCAGAAAAAAAGACATTATAAACATAAAAATAGAGCCGCTTTCTAACCAAATGGCTTTTGAATTTCATGAGGATGGTTTAAAGCAATATCAGAGAAGCACCTATACTAGGGAGTATGTTGTTGTTTGTAAAAAAAGAAGATAATCTTCTTTTTTCTAGAAGCAATAGAAGTTCAAAACATTGAACTATCTCTTTGTCACATTTCTGAGCTCCTACTATATGCAGAAAACTGAGGAACAGAAAGATATACAACACAACCTCAGTCAAAATTTCTGAATGGTCACCAGCAACACAGAAGTCTACGTAATGTTACAATGAACAAGTTAACCACAAAGTTATCCAGAAGAAATATATTAATATTGAATGAAGCAAGAGGGAGAAAATAATTATTTATAATCATATCATCAGTAAATATGCCATTATTAGCTTTAACAATTAACCTTAGCATACTGAGTAGTAAATTCATTGTCTATAGATTGTCACAGAGCTTAAATATACTGGCCTGTACACAAAAGTTTTATCTGAAATTGCTTCCTTTTTAAAGGTTGCTTTCAGTCATATCACTATGTTTTATTAACATGACATCAGATCACTTGTTTAATGGCATTTCCATTTTTAACTAGTTACTTAATTGGCATTAGGCACACATAGCCAAGTCAAAGCTTATAACCAATGCATGTTAGTTCCTTTATGGAATGGAAGCCCAAGCAGCTTACCACCCATGACATTATATTATACGAAGAATTTACACTTATTTGTGTATTTCCTGACCTTTATTAAGATGCAAGTGTTTGATAATGAATGTAACACTAATAAGACTATATTTAGAAGCACCTAAGATGTATTAAATATACCTATTTCTAACATCCAACCCATAGAAATACCTTGTTTTCCCCCAGTGCTTTGATGACAAATAATAAAAAGGTCAATTCAAAGTCCCACCACACCATATCTTTGTATATTTTGTATGGATAAGTGTAATTCCTTTTCCTTTACTTTTCCCCTAGTAAGAAAAAGTCAATCAAACTTAGAAACATTGGCAGCTTTTAAGGTTTCTTTGTTACCTTTGTTACCACACAGCTGTGCAACCTGAACAACTGGAACATTTCTTATTCAAGATCTTTTAGTAAGGACTATTGTACATGTGCTGTACCATGTACTTCTCACAATATCCTGATGCTTAAGGAATTCTTATTATGCCCTTTGCCCAAATGAGACAACTGAGACACATACAAGTTAAAAATCTTGCCCAAGGTTTCATAGATAGTTAGTGTTGAAGCTAGGATTCCCACTCAGTTCTAATTCCAAGAAGGACACTTAGGACTACTTTTGACCAAAGGTTCTATTGCCTTTGACTATAATTCCTGGGGACAGTTGTATAGTTGTATTCCTATGTCTCTCTCAAGAAACCAACAACTGGTGAAGGCTCCCAATAATAAGACAGCCCACCCTTCCATGGCTCTTTAAATTGTACCCACACACATGTGCTCACTGTAATCCCCCCAAGCTCTCTCTGTCTATACACACACATGCACATATATGTGTGTATACATATATGTATATATAAACATATACATGTGTATACATGTATGTATTTATATATACCTATACATGTATATATGTTTGAATGTATAGACACACATACTCACATATGCATGTGTGTATAAACACATATACATAAATATACACACAAAATAGATGAGTTACAGAAATCTTTGAGTGCACTCTATTATGAATGATTCCACTCATTTATATCTATGTGCCCTACTAGATTTCTTTCCTTCCTTCTTTCTCACTTTCCTTCCACAAATATTCATCAAGATTTCCATAAACACTTACTAGGACCCAAGAACATCGGGCATTACTCTGCCTGCGTGCCTTACATCCAAGCCTGACCATGAAAGCCAGCTACTGCATTTCATGGTGATGCTTTACATTTAGATGGATAGTAAATGACTCTTCATGCTGCTCAAGAAATTCAGGAAGGCCAGATCGGTGCACCACACTGCATTTATGGGTTAAGCAGTCCCCATTACTATAGCCTTGATTTGAAGAAGTCAAATGTCTAGGGCCCTCAAGTGAAAATTGTATGTTCCTTGTTATTTGAAAATGGTGTGTCGCTGCTGGAGTTAATTACCTAAAGGGCTCTGCACTGAATCCATGTAACTGTGTCATGCTTCTCTTCTAAACCAGAACAATGTAATTGTAACACATAAAAATAAGTCTTTGTATTGACTCTAATGAGCTAGCTTCTCAGTTTTGCAAGTGACACAAAAAACTAATAGCAGGGTTGATATAATGTCTCTATGGTAATTATCACACCACTTCTCCTTTTTTCCTATATTCTTCTCATGTTACATTTTAATGCGTTTCTGCTCAAGTCAATTCAATTTATCAGTAGGCAAGAGGCATGAAACAGGGCTGATTTGCTCTGAATCTACTTACAAGTAAACTGTAAAGCTCAATTTTCAAGTTCGGTTTTCAATCAGATACACGTGAGAAGAACAATAACTGATTGGGAGGATACCAGTATTTAGAGAAGTTTAATCTGATGTAGATACAAAAGAAAACATTAACGGTGATGCACATTTTGCATTTGGAAAATCTACATGTTTCTTGCTTCTCCATTGCAAAGGGATTTTTGGTTTATAATGGATATTATGATAACCTACAAGTAATCACAGAATTATAAAATGCGAAGAGACCAAAGAGATCCTCTAGTGCCATGGCTTTTAAACTAGGGTATTGATACATGTGTGTAGAGGTCCATGAAGACTTTTTAAGGGGTACTTGGATGTGGCTAGTTGTAAGAACATGTGTTTTCAGTTCCTTAACTTCTACATGTCATCTTTTGAAAATTGATCTGCCCTTAAGCAATTGAGCGCAGGCTTCCAGCAAATTCTCCATTCCCCTGTCTCTTGTCACAGTCCTGTTTGCACTTTACAAAAGAGAGGCAGTGCTTTCAAGTTGTCCTTAGCATCAGGCCCAAGGTATTTCCCTAGGGGAGAGAAACTTCCAAGGCAGCAGACACAGGCTCAACTTGAAACACTGTTGCAACTGTTGAGAATGTGAATCAGACTACCACTTGGCGACACATTCTTTGCCATTTGTATGGTTTCCAATTCTTTCCTTTCAAGCACATTGAAGGAGGACCTAAGCCAGTTAATAGCTGATAAATCTTTGACACATAAGTCAGAGTTCAAATAACTATGAAACTCCTTTCCCATTTTGTAATTTACACAAATATGTTTCAAGGCCTAATGTATCTGGCAGACATGCACTTGCACACAGAAAACCACGTTTCTCAATGGATGAACTTAATTCTAGCACAAGGTAATACTTATCGAGAAGTAAGTAAATGCATTGCAAAAATTACTGTTGTCCAATGCATTTAGGAAATAGATTTCTAATATTAATTTTATGTTTTTAATTTTTATTCAAATATGTAATATATTTTTAACCTATTGTATACTACTAAATAAGGGTAATGATAATCCTGAATTTTTTAATCCATAGGAATATATTCACAGGAAATGTTTCAATGAACATTTTTATGTATATACATATTTTTATGCCAAAGAAATATGATCTGATGTTCTATAAACGGCTTAAACATAAAATAAATGACACTAGTATAACATATTGTGAAAATAGCTGAGTTAAAAGACCAAAAGGAACAATGTTAAATTTCTGACAGTTATAATACAGATTGTTCAAGTCCATTTTAATGGATAATGGTGTGTATTCAATAGTTTGATATGTAGATACTACTGGATGAATTTAAAAGGATGATGAAGTATTTTTATTTTTTAAATTTAATATTTGTAATATGCTTGAAAAGTACTCTTTATGACCATTTAAACACACAGTGAATTTTTTTAGTTTTTCACTTATAAGTTTTTGAGGGAGTAAGTCTATTAAAAGTTTCTTTATGGTCTGTGAAAGCAAAGCTAGTTGGATGAACACTGTTCCAATACAACAATTGTCAAATAATTTTCACAGTGGAAAACCTCCTTCAGATTGAATCTTACAAGGAATCTCAAGATACAGAACAGATGTTCTTGGAGCAGCTGTGGACTCCCTGTTCATCCCACCCCGCCCTAACCCCAGTGGCAGCCCTTGAAGTATCTTCTTTGCATGTCCTAGAAAACAGCTTTCAAATAACTGTGCTAGCATAACCTCTTATTTTACAGTTGAGAAGTAGTGGCCCAGACTCAGTGAATAACTGAGCTGTGATCAAACCCAAGTTAGCTAACTTTAAGGCAAAAACATAACATAAACAATTATGAGATACTATTCTGCCCCCATGGTTCAATCTAGCCATTAGTAAATCATTGAGAAATGAGTGCTTAATATATAATTTCTTTGTTATGAGTTTTTAAACACATTAATTTAAATACCTCATTGTGAAAGCTTGCATCAGAGTTCTCTTTTTATTAAGGGAAATGTTTAGGTAATCCAAAGTGTAGAGGAAAACTTCAATATTACATAATGCAAAGGAAAGGCAAATGTGATTAAGTCAAGGTGTTAATTTTATTAAATGATTAAAGAAATGAAGTCTCATTACTATTTAATCTGAGATCTAGTATAAACTAGAGCACAAATGAGTAAATTAAATGTACACAGTATTTGGGTCCATTTTCAGGGTTCTGTAGCATAAGCCCAAATATTTTTTAGCATACAAGAATTAATTACTGGATCCAGAAGTAATAGGGAAGATAAATGAGGCTCTAATTTCTTGAGACTGATGTTTGTGAAACTTGATTATCTACAAATATATCTACCTAAATATATATTGTTTAATACAATTCATTTTAAATAATTGAATTTAAAGATAGGACATATGTTTCATCTATATGAAGATATGCAGTTTGACACAGCTTCATTTCTTCACTGTTCAACAAATAATTTTGATATCTTATTGAAAAGACTTTCTTTTTTTTCTGGTGGGAATTTTAAAAAAAGTAGAAACCCCCATCTGCCAGCCCTTTAATACAGTGTCATCCGTAGCTTAACTCTGCAAACAGATAATTATACCATAGAGTCTGTTTCTGATTTATTATACCAGTACTAACTTGAAATCTTCAGCTCTATCTATAGCATAAAACATTGAATAACAGGTTACTTTGATCAATAATGACCATCATATTAGCTAATCCCATTGCCTGCACAAATTGCTGATGGCTAATTGGATGCATATGTAGCAAATATTTCCCCAACTCGAGTCAATATTTCCTGCCTCCTCCTTAGTTTTACGTCTGCAATTTCTTGACCTTGATGTGAATATTTCCTTCTTCCTTAGTTTTATATCTGCACTTATCTCTTCAAGCTCTGCTCCCACTTTCCCCCTTGCTCACTCCTAGGCTCCTGGGCCTCATTGCATTTCGATTCTTCTAACCCACCAGGTGCACTCCTGCTCCGAAGCCTTTGCACCTGCTGTCCGTGTTGCCTAGAGCACATCTGCCCTAGATAAGAATACAACTCACTCTCTCATTTTTGTTAAGTCTGTTTTCCAAGTCTCTTTGCCAATGAGGTCCACTCTTATTGTTACACTGCCTTTTCTTTCTTTTGGAGTTATTACCATCAAACATGCTATACTATTTCTTTGTGTTATATTGTGTTCCCCTCTGTCTCCTTCCACAAAAGCAGTAATATTTTTTTGTGTCTGAAATTAAACTTGATTTCAAACATGATAAAGATGTGAAAACAATGTCATTTCATTTTTTTACACATTCAGATGTATAAAAAATATTAAAGGATATAGCCATATGTTGCCATGGAACCACCTCCTTATGAAGGATACTAGTTTTGGAAATAATAATCCAGGAAGAGGATCACAGTAACTGTATACAGAGGAGGATTTTATAATAATTACTTCATACGAACAAGGAGAACAAGAGAAAAAGAGAATTTGAATGAATGTAGACACTTCAGCACAGCTGGTTCCAACTCATTTTGCAAAATAAGACTCAAAAGGGAAGGAGGCTGCCTACATGATTCTTACTGTGACAAACTGAATTTTATCATCCGTGGTGCTTACTGGCCCTCAGAACCGGAAATAAGTCTAGCGCTAATAGCAACGCTCTATCTCCATTACAAGGGAAACTTGAATGTTAGAGACAATAGAGAACTCCAGCTTAAAATGTACTGTGTATTATCAGCCTAGTAGCAGCATTTAAATTCAATTCACAAAACAACTTTAGATTAAAGCAGCATAAAAAAGGAACCTGTCAATGCCAATGTTGAGAAGCAACCCAAATTAAATTTTCCCGTGGGCTCCAGAATTTAAGGTGGCTGCATGCTGTTTAAGAAGATAACTACATTGTTTGTTACATAACTTCTTATATGGTGTTAATTACTTGTAAATATGCTAATCTTCTCCATTAGAATGCCCTCCCATCCCGTTTTCACTTTCCAATCCTGACCTAAATTTGGGAACACTCATGGTATAAAGTAAGAGAAAAATGGCAAACTACCTTTACCCTTAAAATTAGGCTGACAGAATCTTTTCCTACAGTACATAGTGAAAAGCACATTGAAGTATATGTAACTTGCCTTGAAAATGTTACTCTGCCTTAAATATGATCCTGAAAACATTCAAAAGAGCTCTTCCAAATGATAAGGTCATCAGCAGCACATAGAGAATGAAAACCCAGAGTCAAGTAGGAAAATTGTAAAATTCAGATAAAGTCGTTTCTTTCAATGAAGAGAAGCAGCTGCACTCAGGAACAGATTGTATTTCCAACTGGCAGAAGGGCTACTGTCCTAGTAATGCTAACACATGGCCAACAGATCCTTTGGTAAAAACTATTACCTCAGAGAAGGAGCTGTCAAATTAAAGAACTAAACTTTACCTGTTTGAAAAGACCAGAGAATGTGCATTAATGAACCCAGATCCAAGTAGCTGAGCTCCAGCTGGCTGGGAGTTGGAAAAAGTTAGAATGAAGCCAAGAGCCAGATTCACGTCAAACATCATTCAATGCCCTACCATGTGTCCAGTGTTGTGCTCACTTGTGGTAAACAGCTTACTTCTTGTCCTGCCACAATCACCTTTCTCCTTCATATGTGGTATTTTCTATATTTTATTAGTTCACAATCTCCCAGAATTGTATTCTAGTTATCCCGGCCTCCACTCTCTCCTCTTTTAATTTTTCTCTCTCTTTTTTTTAGTTTTTCTTCTAAAACCCAAATGTGACCTCACATATACCCTGCTTTAACCATTCAATGATTCTCTGCCTACAGATATAAGCCTCTGAAGCCAGGGATTTTGTTCTCAGCTGTATCTCCGGTGACTAGAAAAATGTTTGCAGCTAATAGGCATTGAACAACTATGTATTGAATGAATTAAGTACTTTATTGTCACAGTAACAAAATATCCTTCACTTGGCAGGATAATGTCATTCACAATCTAGCCCTAAACCACCTTTCCGGGTTCTTTTCCCATAATCTCTTTTATCCAATGCTCTCTCTGCTCTAACTTACTCTCACGGTATCAATAATCCACATGTTCCTAGAGGCTGCCCACAGTTCCTTGCCACCTGGGCCTTCCCAACATGGCCACTTACTTCATCAAGACAGCAAGGAGAGTTTCTATAGTGAGTTGGCTACCAATATGGAGTCATATGATGTGACATTATCACAGGAGGGACATCCCTCACTTTTGTCATGTTCTATTGGTTAGAAGTAAGTCACAGGTCCTGACCTATACTCAAGAAGAAGGAATTATAAACTGACTATACTTCAATGAAAATACACACACACACACACACACACACACACACACACATATATATATATAAATACATTATGGTACTATATAGAAATTTGAAAAAATACACTTAAATAGCCTTCTCTATCTATATGTTAACTTCAAATTTTTTTTTTACTTTAAAAACAACAAAAAAAGAGGGAATTATAAAAAGGTGTGAATACCAGGAGGTAGGTATTAGGCCACATTAGAGTCTATTTACAATGCTGGTATTGCAGCTAACTGGATGATGATGCCATTTACTAAGATTAGGAACAAATGAGGAAAGTCTAAGTTTATAGTGGGGTAGAGAAGGATGGGTTTGAAGATCATGAGTTCCCTAATGGGCATCTTGAATTTGAAGAGCCCCTGGGGCATCCATTTACAGATATAGAGACTGGGATATACAGCTCTGAAATCTGGAACCTGGGAAAATAGACTGTGAATCCTTTTTGAACAAGGACCATGTCTTAGTCATCATTGTATCTAAAAATACAGAATAATTATTTGCATGTAGTAGATGTTAAATCTACTATGAACTAAGAATTTAACTTTATTTACCTGTTAAACATACACACGCACATTCATAAACTAGTCCTAGGAACAGGAAGATATAGCATTCTAAATTGTGGTTCTTCCTCATCCTCTTTAAGATATTTAAACAGACTTTTCCCAGATTATAGAGTTAACCTTTCAGATTTAACCAAATCACAGAATTCATATTATAAAGAATAAAACAAATAGTGCTGTAAAATCAGTAAAATAACTCACTATAGCAAACATAAAAAATATCACTTCCAATACAAGCTCTGTGCAAACATAATTCTTTCTGGTTCTCTGTAACTTGTATGGTGGCAAAATTCAATACATAATTAGAAGTCAATAGTTTCTCTTAAAGTCATACAGTCTGAAGGACATTTTTGTTATGTAACTAGAAAATGAATGTAGGTCACTGGGCAGTGACCACCTAGAAGTTAAAGAATAAAGAACTTAAAAAGATATTTGCTTTGCTCTTTCATTGAAAATATGTCTGAAGTCAATACATATGCTCAAGAAAATTCACTTAAAAGTAATTCTAGATGAGTCAAAAATGATGAAAAGACAGCTAAGCCAAAATCGTGCTTTAATTCATTGTTTTCTTCACATGGTTGAAAAAATTACATTTAATAGTTGGGATAGCTCAGAAAACTGTGAATGAAAGATGATCATGGCCTACAAAAATACTAATCCTTAATGTATACAGAATAAGCCTCAAAAAGTCAAAATAAACTGGACTTTTTCTGCAATGAGATATTGAGATCTCATGGAATCCAGACCTCATCACTTTACCCTGCTTAAATGCAGTTTGATGATGTGTAAAGAGATGTGGTATAACTAGTGAAAGATTATATTTGAAACTCTTAGTTGACACAGACAACTATATGTTTCTCCCCACAAAATGTAGTGCATCTTTAAAAAGTAGATAAATCTTTCAGACTCATAATGTTTTATCTAGCACTTCATGAGTAGTGTTTTTCATCAAATTAAATGGAGAAATTATATTTTTCTTGTTTCTATATAGAGCATATGGTTGGTTGGCTTGTTGAAGCCAAAAAAGAAAAAGTGAGCTACCATGAAATTTATTCTTCCTCTTTTTAATTTAGGCGCACTTTTATTGCTTTACTTTTGTTCTTTTTAAAGACTGTTACTTTATTAGACTCCATTGTTTGGTCCCTTTCTCCTTATATCAAGAGAAAATATCAGCTAACTTTCTTTTGGAGTCATTTTTCCCATAAAGAAAAAAGTTTAACTAGTTTAGGTGAATTATAGCATAGGTGTCAATGAAAGGAGGAGAGAATAGTAAAGACAAGCAGAAATGCAGATGCTCCGATTGGTTGCCAAGGACACAAGCTAGAATTCAAGTGTCAATCATGACCTATTGTGGACTTTCTATATACCCCCAATAGCGAAATTTTAAATTAATATATAAATTAATGCTCCAGAAGGCCATATCTGATTGAAATTCTGGAAAAGAGGTAGGTGAACTGGTAAGTATAGATAGATATGGAGAGACAGTTTTTGTTATGATTTTAGAATAGCCACAGCTCTGTAGAAAAGAATGTATTCTATGATAAAATAAATTCAACAAAAGTACATCATAATATTTTAGTTTGAAAATCACACTCTCATCTTAGGCACTAGAAATGAGTTCACAATTACTAGTAACTAGGAGAGTTTTTCTTTAAAGGAAAATGAATGGGAATGTGTGATTTATCATTAATGCACTAACAGCCGAGTGTTATTACTGAAGGCTGGTTGGTTGGGAAGCTAAGAAATGGACATAAATAACATATCCAAGGTAGAATATGATCCACTATTATGAGAAAAATTCACAAAATGCCATGAGAAGACAGGGAAATGAGACAGTTTTATGATTCAGGATGTTGGAAAAAAACCTTCAACTTCAAAAAAGATAAAACTATTTGGGTGGGACCTAATATGATGTGTAGACATGGGAGTAACAGCATCCCAGGGGAGAATTTTGTGAGCAATGGTAGCGGGATAGAAACGTGTGTACCTCAAACTATTCAATGTGGTTAGAGCATAAAGGGTAGAAAATGGGAAGTAATCAAAGACAAAGGCTACATGGGCAATAGGAAGTTGAATAATCATTTAAATCATTTCCACCCTTTACTAACTGAGTGAACTTGGATAATTTACTTAACTAATTTGTGCCTCAGTTTCCCTATCTTTAAAACGGGGATAATAGAATTTTTTTTAAGTACAGTTGATTTATAATATTGTGTTAGTTTCAGCTATACAACATAGTGATTCACTTTTTGGATGTTTATTGCATATTATATTCCATCATAGGTTATTGCAAGATATTGGGTATAATTTCCTGTGCTATACAGTAAATCCTTGTTGCTTATCTATTTTATGTGTAGTATGTGTATCTGTTAATCCCATACTCCTAATTTGTTCCTCCCTCCCCCTCTCCCCTTTGGTAGAATTTCTTTAATATTAGCACAAAAACACGTAAGATGTTCCTAGTATATTTTTGCACAAAATAGACAGTGAGTAAGGTACTACCCATTTCTTTGGTTTTCTGTCCTGAAGCAATACTGTATCTAGTTATAATTTATATGGCTACAAGCTACTCTGCAAAATATATGTAATTCTGAAAATTTCGATGAATGTGTACATTTTGTAACCAAAGTTGCATTTAAATTGCCCGTGTGAATCAGTATTTAAAGAAATAATAGATAAAACTTCCAAAAAGAGAATATTTTTACCTCACTTTCTCAATTTTCCCCATTCTGTAAGTCCAGATTTTCAAACATCATGTTTACTTAACGAGTATACCTATGTGAACTTGCCTTCCAAAAAATCTTTGACCTCAGAGAGGTGTATGCAAATTCAGTCTCACAGCCTAGAATTTGCTCCTGTATCAAAGATGTGTGAGCAAAGGTTCAGTTTGTAGCCACTTCCAGGATACTCACTGACTATCAGAGAGAGATAAAAGACACGAAACAGTGTGAATTTCTACATATCCCTATCATTAGCAAGAAAAGGAACAGGTTAGCAGACATGGCATAGTATGTGTTCAGTTTTCTTTCGTAAGGGAAAAGTGAATTTTGACATTTCACACTCAGAAGAACCTAGTAACCTGCCTGGAATTCAGTTTGGAAAATCATCTTGAAAACATGTCTAACGTGTCCCTTGGAGTCGCTGTGGAAAGAAGGCTTAAGAAAATATCCAAAATGAAGTTACTGAAACTTTGGAAGATTTAAACCTAGAGGCAATGCAGCCCAGGCTATATTAAAGCCACCAATTAGCTCTGAGCTCTGAGAATTAAACATGATGGCACTACACAGACCTCATTTGCAACTTCTATTGATTTCTTGACCCAAAAAGTATTGTGTGAGGAAAGGGTGAAGAAATGAGACTAATTTGATGTTCAATTTGCTGAGAAAATGAAAAAGAAATGTGGGCTTGGGGAAAATAGGTGGTAAAGTGACACCTCTAATTTTACTTTGTTAGAAACAATCAAATAAAGGAGATTTCAGTGCTCAGTTCATGTGATTCAGACAAACCAGAAGCACAGAACTATGGAGATAATTAATGTATTTGTTCAGAAGGAGAGTTTGCAAAATGTAACCTCCATTTGGAATTGAGGTCGTACCTCAGACAGCATAGTACATGCCTTAAAATCATCTGGCCATCTCCATATAATGTAGGGGATTATAGTGTTTCAAATGTTAAAAACACCAGACTGACTTTTAAATTAGATAGATAGATAGATAGAGATACAGATAATGCTTTATCATTATGTCACATCATAATGCACTTCCACAGTTATCCTCTATGATCTCTTGTTATTTTATGTTGGTTGGGAAGGACCTATATTGGTCTTGTCATTTTACAAATGAGAAGAATAAAGTTCAGAGAAAGTGGGTAACTTCAACAGTTACATAGCTATTAAGTTGTATATCTATCCCTGTTACTATTGCTGTGAAGCAAACTACCTTAAAATTGAGTGGCTTAAAACCACAAGTGTTTTATTACATTTTATATGTTCTGTAGTTAAGGATTTCAGGATGGTCTCAGCTGGATGATTCTTCTCTTCATGGCATTGACAGAGGTCAATTAGTGTATTCAGCTGGTGGAAGCAATGGTCTATAGGGTCTAGGACTACTTTATTCATGCTTCTGATACCTTAGAACTGATAACTGGATGATGCCTGGGATCAGCTGGGACTTTTGACCTAAGTGTCTACATGTAGCCCCTCCAACATGTTAGACTCAGGAAAATCACGCTTCTTATACTGTGGTTGCCTTCCCCCAGAGAGATGGTCCAAAGAGAACCAGGCAGATATCTGACCTTTTCTGACCTCACCTTGGAAGTCACAGAACATCTATTCTGCTACATTTTTGGCAATTACAAGCAAGTCATATCACCTACCCTGTTTGAAGGAGAGAGAAATTAGACTCTACCTCTTGATCAGAGTATGTCAAAGTCAAATTGTAAAAGAGAAATTTTATGGGCTTTTCTAGAAAATACAGCGTGTTTAAGTGGCAAGACTAAAACTAGGTCTCATGACTCTCAGAGTTTCCTAGTTTTTAAATCCCTATGCTACATATCAATGTAAGTGTATAACCACAGATATATGCAACGACATATACAGTGACAAACACAGACAATGGCCATATGTCATTGTATTTGTGACATGAGTAGATGAATGAATGCATGAAGGTATATGTAGTACATAATTTCCATTTTCTATATAAAAGATGATCATAAAAATCTGTATTCTAGTCAATTTAATTATAGCTACGTTTAGTTGCATTTTAGAAATTAGTTTGGCTAGTCTTGATCGACACTTCCATGCAATAACAAACAGAAATAAACTGTAATTCTAGAAAATGGAAAATGATTTAGTGACTCTGTATACAAATATTCCAAGCATTAAATCTAGGCTGGGGTTCACTTACAAGGTAAGATTTTGTTGAATAACCTCTACAACCTTGTATAAGTGGCTGTTTCATAGTTTTCCTTAAAGATACATTATGTCCATCTGTACTATGAAGCCCTCTATGGATTCCTGGAATTATCATAACCCAGTTTTTTCCATTATCCTTGTTTGCATGTTATTATTTCACAATAAATGGTAATTTGCTTTGTACAGATTTTAAAGTTGTCTCCTAAACTAAATGAAAAATATCTGGAAGATAGTCCAGGTTAATTCATGGTGAGAAGAGAAGTATCTATCCTGCCTTTACCTCTAAGTGTCTTTTTTCCTTGACTAAAAAATATTCCATTTTTTAGACTAAAAGTAAATGATGGACTGAGGGCAATACTAAAATAATTTACAATAAGCAGGTGTGTGAATACAGTGATTTGTTTTATGGAAGAATTTGTCATTTGTGGTGGAAGGGGTGTTTTCTAGGAAGAATAATTAAACTTGGCCTACATCCAAGATGCATATTCCTATACCAAGAACAAATATGTCAGTTTCACAAGTGAGCAATGGTCATGCCTTTCAACTGCACGAGAGAAACTCAGTTTCACAATGGCATACTTAGAAAATGAATATGTTTCTTAATTAATTTGCTGCAATTAGGTTCTTTTCAGATTATAATTCGTCTAGATGAAGCACCACTGAGTCAAACTCTTTGTTCACAACTCATTTTGGCCCTTGACATACAGGACAGTAGTCAGCCTGTTTCCAAGTGGGTGAAAACTTTAGCTTAAGAAACTTTTATGATACTGAAAACATTGGATTCTATGATCTCAAATTTCTGAGCCTTGAATTTCTAATATCCAGGGAGAACACGGGTTGGGAGGAGAGGTGACTTAGCATTCATGGTCCCCAATCCCTATTCTCCCAGATAGGGAAACCAACTCAAAGAGAAGTGACAGTCTAGGAATATACAGCTAGTCTGAACCACGATAGAGCCTATGTTTCCAAATTCATACTGGGCTTCTCTCAAGTCTGCCCAAACTGTAACAACCTTTTTGTAACCTGTTAAAAATTTTCATTTCAGTAGAGTGATCTCAGTCACAATAAACCTGATTTCAGTAATATAATAATTACATGTTTAAAATAAGAAAACACTGCATTGTGGTGTATGATTCATATCTTATGTCATCAAGTTTTTGTCCATTTGTTTTAGGTTTTGGTTAAAATCATGACCCAGGCTTGTAGTACTCGTTTCTGTGTATGCTGTACCTTGAGAAGCATGAATGTCAGTGACCTAGATGGCATGAGGGAGATGAGCAGCTGGCAAATAGGACACACAACAAGGATTATTGAACTGCACCAGACCAGGGAGGATTCATCAAGAGGAGAATGATTATTTATGAGGCAGTTTCCAAGTTCTCCCACTCTTTACCTGCTAGTAGTGGAGAACTCTACTTAAGATACCTCAACGTGGGCATAGGATAACAACGGATCTTTCCCTCTCGACTGGACTTAACTTGAATATTTATTCAACACAATTTATTCTATGTCTCACATACACTTTTAAATGAGGATATTATAGGAGAGCTTCATAGAAAAATGTTGTTATAAACAATTCTGTGTTTTTCTAATTACAAAAGTAATAGATGTTTATTGTAAAATTGAAAATTTACATATACTCACAATAATAAATAAAATTTAGTTGTTTAAGCTCAATCATATTTTGGAGCCCTTATGTCCAGTATTTTTATAATGTATACATAGAGGTAGGCATATATATGTCTGCCCCAGAAACACACAGCATTTATATATTATTTCATAGGCTGCTGTTTGGGGCCTAACATTATATAATGAGTATTTTCCAGCTCATTGGGAATTCTCTCTAAATAATGTTGTGAGGACTACATAAAAGATCATAATATGAATATCAAGGTTCTTTAACCATTCTTCTGTTGAGTAAGTAATTTCCAAATATGTTTTTATGAACAATGTTATAGTGAAAATGTGGGGAGTTTATTTTTTGTGTTTCTGATTATTTCTTTAGGATAACTTCTTAAACATTGAATCATTTGATCAAAGGACATCAATAATTTAAAGCTTTTCACACATATGGCCAATTTCTCTTTCTCAAAGTGTTGATGATGTTTGTGATATTTCTAACTGGTCTTAACTTTGTGGCTGAAATTGCAAGCTCAGGAATGAAGCTTACTTGCTTACATTTTCAGTATGTTTCCAGTAGGTCTGCTCAAGCTCTTGTGGGCTAAAGATCCAAGTTTCAACCATAGGTATGGTTCACTGCATGATTTTTTAGTAATAACTGTTTTTAAAACAATTTTAGATTGATAGTTCTTTTTTCTTAACAATTATATACAATGCATTAAGAAACACCATATTCCAAAATAATGCCAGTTGCAGCAACATGGATGGACCTGGAGATCCTCATATGAAATGAAGTAAGTCAGACAGAGAAAGAAGAATACCATATGATATCACTTACATGTGGAATCTAAAAAAAATGACACAAATGAACTTACAAAACAGACTCACAGACAAAGAAAACAAACTAGGAGGGAAAGGGAGGGGGGAGAGATAAATTCAGAGTTCGAGTTAGCAAATACAACTACTGTATATAAAACAGATAAAAGACAAGGACCTACTGTATAGCATGGGGACCTATATTCATACTTTGTAATAGCCTATAATGATAAAGAATATTAAAAGAAATATATATATATATGTATGTTTAACTGAATCACTATGCTGTACACAAGAAATTAACAGAACATTGTAAACCAACTATACTTCAACAACAACAAAAAGAAATACCATATTCCAAAGGATGCTGCCCAATTTAAATATAACTTAGAGGAATGAATTCACAAGGCAAGTTTCATACTTTTCTCCCTATTTCTTGATAATGGATCATAATTTACTGCTTCATGTTCAAATACAGAAGACTGATCCACATATTAAATTTAGGCTTGCACTTGATATCCTCAAATTTTACTGAATGAGCTAATTATAACTCATTCTAAATCTGATTTTATCAAGACATGACCAAGAGGCTTCTTTCAAACACACACTGAATCTCCTTATAAGGACTTGCAGAAGCATAATTAAATTTCTAAATTTCTGCTGCTTTTCTTTGTGAATTTCCTCAACTTTTCTTCCTCTAGAACAAGACACTACATACTCACTTGTCTTGCAAATAAGATCGGCTGATAGACCCAGTTGCAGCCGTTAGTTTGTCTTTCCCAAGGGTCTTTCCAACAACAAAAAGGAAAAAAGAAAAGTATTATGCATAAAGTGTGCACCAGATGATCTGTCATATATTACCTCATCCTTAAAAGTCCCCTGAAAAGTAAGGATTATCAGCACTTTTATCAGAGGAAGAAACTGAGGAACTGAGCTTTTGAAAGTAACCTCTCCAAAGACACTCAGGTAATTAGCAGCAGAATGTCTGACTCCCCAAGCTGTTTATTGACACAGGACTCCAAGATGTCTTTGAGTTCCTAACAGTAATTTTTCTTCTCAGCTCTCAAGTCCTGTTTCTTCAGAGGTCTCTGAACCAGAAATAGAGGTTTTAGTCACACCATGCATCTCTCCATTGTCTGCTGCTCACTCACCAAGTGAGCCTTTCCAACCTGGTATTCCCTTCATCTAACATGCGTCAATGGGGCTTGGGAACTGATCAGTAAGGTGGTAATAGCACAGCACTGAAAGAGACAATATGGTGGGGTTCACATCATTTTTCTTGTGTATCTTCTCTACAGCTAGGGTTGTTAAGAGAGGGGAAAATAAAGAAAAAAGGCAGCTTCATTTTGGTCTCTTATATATGAATTCAGTTTATAGACTGACAACACAGGTGTGAATCTCATTGTCTCAGGAAACACAAAGAACCCTAGTTCTGCTTACTGTGCACTTGATGCATATGGTAAACATTGTTCCTATTGTTTGATGTCCATGAACTCATGCACTAGGACAGACACAGACCTTTGTACTATGCTATGGAGAAAATTACTTCTACACACTATAATATTGTAGAATTTACCTTCTTACAGATAGTGGAATTTCCATTATTGTTGAAGATCTGGAATAAATATATTATGTAATTTATTTCTTTCCTTCCTTCTGTGTCTCTTTGTTTTTCTTCATCCATATTTCTTTGTTTAACAAATATATAGCAAGTACCTACTATGTGGCAGGCTCAATGCCACAGGTGGAGTACAGGGAAGTAACCAAGAATGTACTTATCCTGTCAGGTTTTATGGGAACAATAACAACTAGGATATGTTTAGTACTTGAAAAGTTATAATTAGCAAAGTCATTTAACCTTTATAACTACAAGAAAGAGGTATTATTATGCTCATTTTACTGATGAAGAAACTGAAGTTCAGAGAAGTCTAATGACTTGCCCTACAGGTCACACAGCAAGTAAGAGTAGGAGCCAGATTAGAATGCTGGTCTGATTCCAATGTCTGTGCTGAATTATTGTGTAAAATCCATGGCCCTCATTTCTCTTTCTGCCATGATGTGTTTTGATTTTATTTACTTAGATAATTTAACAGACATAGGAGTTTAGGCATAGGACATAGATTTGGAAAATCAAGGACTCCTAAGAAAGTTACATTAGGGTTTTTAATCATAAAATATAAAAAATCATTTATCAGACATAAATGAATTAAATAAAGAATAACTAATGGGATAAAGTAATTTAATTCAACTGAGCAAACATTTATTATCTCCTATGGGCAAAACCCCATTGGGAATAGAAAGATTAAAAAGGCATGGATTCCCAAATCCATGGAATCCCAAATTCCCAAATCCAAATCCCAAATTCCCAAATTGCAGTCTAGTTGGGGATCCAGAGATGTATAAATGATTCCAGTAATAAAGCTAATGATTGTAAATGCTGTAAAGAGAGGTTAAGAAAGCACTCTGTGGGATTTGGAGGAATAGAGACATTAGGTCTCCACAGGGACAATTCTACTTTTTTGAAAGGCACTGGATTTCACGTGGATTTTTAAAGAAAATAAATATTGCTTGAATTAACTGAGGGAAGGCACTAAGAAGAGGGTTAAATGATTTGAGCAAAGGTTGATCACAGTGGTTTTAAAACTGTCTTGGTTCAATGTCACCAATCTGTGGATGATTAAAGATGGTAGAATAACCAAACATCTTTATCTCATTTTCCAAATATGACCACATTAAACTGCTGATGAACACTTAAACCCATTAGTAGGCAAGATACATTAACAAATTCACTGCAGATGGAAAGCTTTAGATGAGGGGATCTGGGGAGGCAGAGAAGGAGAAGCCGAAACATAGAAATCCATGTGCCCAAGGATCTCATCCAGTGGAACCACACAGAAGCTCATGACTCTGATACGGAGGGTTGGATGAATGGGAAATTGATAGTAAACATGCCACTTGATCAGTCGAACATTCTCTTACTTTTCCTTAAATTATGG
Source organism: Camelus ferus (assembly GCF_009834535.1). Taxonomy (NCBI): domain Eukaryota; kingdom Metazoa; phylum Chordata; class Mammalia; order Artiodactyla; family Camelidae; genus Camelus; species Camelus ferus. The sequence goes on along the minus strand of NC_045732.1, from coordinate 83,942,353 downwards.
TATTCAGAGTAGCTAAGCACATACCCCCAGGCCAAAAGAAAAAAAAATCAAGAATTCTCTTTAAATAAATTAAATGGCCCCAGAACAAACTTCTCTTCGTTCTGCCAGTAATGCATTATCTAGTTTAACAAACTGGTATTCATCAACTCCTGCCCAATTGCAGAAAGAAAGAGGTATGGGACTAAAAACAGTGAGATTAAGACAAACTCTACATAAGAAAGAGATGTTTTTCTAATAATAGTCACGTATTTGGCTCCCAGAATGCCTATAGCCAAGTGTATAAGCCATAGGCAATTTAACAACTTCATGTGACTTGGGTATGCCACTAAATCTCCTCAAGCCTTATTTTTCTGATCTTTACACTAGAAAAAATATAAAATCTGCTTATCTGTTAAAGTAACTTGAATAAATTCAGTATGATAAATATTTATTGAGATTGTATCATTTGCTGCTTCAACATGGGGAAGTGGAGGGGCAGCAAGGAAACATAGATTCTGAGTTTCTGATCATTATAAAACTTATACAATATTCAAGAAAGTGATGTTACACATATCAAAATACAGCATATGAATAATTAAGAAATATTTTAAACTAACAATTTTTTAACAGTCCAGAGGTGATTGTATCAAAACTAGGATTTGAGCTTGTTCTTGATGCTTGCTGTAGGATTGCATGTAGATGACACATTTCATGGAAAAAAAAATCACAGAGATAGAAATGTGCCAAGTGAACTTAGAAATTAGCCTGAATGGAGCAGAGGCTTCAGAAGTAAGAAAATCATTGGGAATCAATTTTAAAAGGTATGTTAGTGAAGGTAAGCCCATTATTTATTAACTTCAGACCCAAACACAAAATTTCACTCAGAGTAATTAGAAGATGATTGCAGTCCAGTATAGTTTCACGTGACAAGGAATCTTTTCTCTTTTTTTTTTTTTTAAGAAACCTTTTAATAAGTAGCTTTGAGTAGACTTTGAAGATTGGATGGGTCAGCTCATATCAATAAACTAGTCTCTTACATTACAGCAAACTCTCCTACACTAATGTATCTACCCATTTGTATTAATATGAAGAATCATTTTCAGAATGTTAATAATAGCATTTATTGAACGTGTCAACAAACTTGACTCTCAAAACAGCTTTTCCCCATCTACTGCTGTGGCACAGAGACCCTGTGCAATGCTCCCTTCTACTGTGGGAACCACTGATCCACAGTCTCACCAAGCTCTATCTTCTTATTCATTCAAACTATGCATTCCATCTGGCCTGTCTCCATTTGCGAGATCTTTACTGAGAGGGCTTTTCTAGCCTCTTTGTTCTTTGATTTGATGTTATGATTAGTCCCTATGTCTCCAACTTGGCTTCACTGATAGTATTATAATATTTTCCCATTTTTCCCCATGCTCAGAAGTTATGTCTAGCTCCACATCTGCCCCAGCACTGGTCACTACTCTCAGTCCAGGCAGAGCCCTACTTCCTCCCTTTACTCATGGACATTCAGACACCAACTACTTTCTTACTCAGTGCTACACCCTCCACCTGGCGCTTTCTGCAAATGATTGGTATTAATCTTCACCACAGTCATGTGACAGCAATTTGATCAATTCCATTTGCCAGATGAGATTAAGGTCCAGAGAGATGAATTAACCACAGCCAACCACACAGTGAGTAAGAAACAGGATTCCAAGTGAAGGCTGCCATACTCCAAAGCTGGACTCTTTCTAATTCACCACACTGCTTTTACTTTTGGGGTTTTCTTAACCATGCCAACTCTTCAGATTTTAAAGATACTGATTATAGTTGCCTCCTTAGCGCAGTGGGCATCATCTCAGTCTCAGAAAGATACTGATGGTGTTGTCTGGTTCTCAGGTTAAGTCACTTCAGTCACTTCAACTATCTATCTCAGAATAAGATTTCCAGTAGTCTCTGTGTTTAGTTGTTCTCCTCTAGTTATGATCCACTAGGACTAATTTATCTATATGGAGATATAGATATAGTTGGCTCTATACATTGTGATGTCTGTGAAACCCAATATTGACTTTGTTAAAGTAACGGTGCTAGCAATTGCACTCAGTAACACCAGTGTGGTTTATCTAAGGTATAGAATGGTAATTTGGGACTATGAATAAATAGAGAATATTCTAATGTAAGCATCATGCCCTTTAATATTACCTTAGTTGCTGTGCTTTGGAATTGATGTGAAGGGAAGCAAACAAATAACATATATGGTGCTACACAGCATTAAAGACAAAATGTGCTATGCACAAAGACTGCATATTTTAAAGCAGGATGAAGGAGGCAATTTTCTTTAAAAGCCAATAATTTGCTACTAACTACTATGGGAAGAAGCTGTTCCTTTGTTGGCTCGTCTTCATTGCCAATTAATTTATCTAAAATTGCAAGTACTTACATAAAATTAAATACAAAAGAGTTCAGGAACATCTTTGGATTTCAGATCCAAAAGATGGCTCAGAAAAAAAATACATATATATATAATTATTTTGTCTTGCAAGGTCACCCTGTAATTTTTTAATTTATTTTTTCAAATTTTAATTGAAAAGAGTCAGACTTCTAAGGGACAGACCATGTTTCTGGAAATTCTGCCATAAGTCACAGCACACAGCACAATCTTCAGACTGTCAAGGAGAGATCAACTGAAAAAAATGCAGATTGGATGCAGGTTTCAGAATACTCATCATACACAAGAAAGGCAGAACAATAAGGAAGTCAAATTGTCTAACCACCAACAGTCTAAAAGCTGGACTTCCTCTTGCTTGTAAAATAAGAACAAGGATTTTGGACTTTATTTTGTTTGATGATGTTTTATGAGATAAATATAAATCAAAACAATCTGATGATGTAGTTAAGAGAAAGAAAATAGCTTTGCGGTTCATTTTATTTATTATAGACAACATGAAACAAGGTTTCTCTCTGAAGAAGGTATTTTATGAGGAACATATTTTTGAAAAGTACACTTGATAGTGAAGTCTGGCTATATCTAGCATTGTTTGAAGAGCAGAACACTGGATTGAAATCTAGTTTAAAACCACTGGATTTGGTTTGATATTATTACAGGTTACAAAATGTGATTTATAAATATTTCATATGATTCAGGTCCTTGGGTTAGTGGTAAATTTGTTTACTTTGACTACTTTTTAAAATAATATACTGTATTATGTCTAAAATTATATTTTCCCTCAAATGCTGTAAATAAATGCATAATAGTGTATGAAATCTCATCAGGGTAAAAATATATCTTTCCCAAACATATTAAAAGATTGCTCCCACAAAGTACAGTATACCAATTAATACCATGGTGGGTTTTGGTTTTTCATTATTTAGCTTTTAAATTTTAACATTCAGCAGAATATTTCTCTTCATAATACAATATAAACTTTTTTCATCTAAACACAAACTGAATTTGACTATATTATCAATTAAAGATATGAAACTTGTTAATATAAATATATTCTATGTGAAGACTATTAAAAATGAATGTTTAGAGTAGTAAGTAAGAACACTTGATTTTTGTATTAGTTTTGCTTTCATCAGAAGTAAGCCTTACTGGAATGCAATTCACTTGTACTTAACCAGGATCTTTGGACTTCAAGTGAGGAAACTCACTTACTTGCTGAGTGACCTTGCATAAGTCACTTCAACAATCTGGGCTTCAGTTTTCTCACCTGTAATGTAGAAAAATCTTCAGTATGTAAATCTTGATAACCCTTGCAGCACTAATATTCTATGAGTCCCTTTCATCTTGAGTACAAAATATTAGCTCAGAACTTCTAAGATATTGGTAAATAAAACAGGGCCCATTCAGTCATTTTTAATTCTAGTATACTTACATTTCTACCTTCAATTAAGATGTCATCTAGGAAGAAAGAGAAAATGTTTATGCAATCAACCACAAAACAAAGGAGCGCATGTGTTAATGGTATTGATTGAGTCATAAGAAGGATGCAGAAATATTCTACCAAGGGTGATGACATCAAGATTACGTGGAGGAAGTTGCACTTTGTGCTCAGTCTTCAAGAACAAAATGCTTCAATATGAGGAACCACTTGTAAAGGTGATTGTGATGGTTGATTTTATACGTCAACTTGACTAGGCTAAGGGGTACCCAGAAATCTAGTAAAACATGATTTCTGGGTGTGTTTGTGAGGATGTTTCTGGAAGAGAGCAGCATTTGAATCAGTAGACTGAGTAAAGAAGTTTGCCTTCACTAATGTGGGTGGACATCATCCAATCTATTGAAGCGAACAGGCAGAGAGAGGGTGAATTTGCTTTCTGCTTAACTGCCCTCAGATATCAGTGCTTCTGGTTCTCAAGCCTTCCAGCTTGGCCTGGGACTGGGACTTACACCACTGAATTCCCTGGTTCTCAGGCCTTCGGGATTGGACTGGATCTATACCACTGGCTTTCCTGGGCCTCCAGCTTGCTGATGGCAGAAGGTGGGACTTCTCAGACTCCATAATACCATGAACCAATTCCTCATCACATCTACCTACCTTCCTTCCTTCCTTCCTTCCTTCCTTCCTTCCATCTACCTATTCTATTCGTTCTGTTTTTCTGGTAAACTCTGATTAATTGAGCAATGACATAGCCAGTAATTCTGCCAACAAATAAAATGCTGCTACACTTCTGTAGAGAGATTAAAGACTGACATTCCATTAAGAGGACAATGGCAGTGATCTAGACAAAAAGTTAGAAGCTTTAAACTGGGGTGTTAATAACAGAAAAGCAAAGAACATGGATGGGGTCATGGATATTCAGAAGAAAGAAAAGATGAGTCTTGGTAGAAGACTGGAAAAAAAGATGACTGAGAGAAAGAGGAATAAGGAACATGTCTTAATTTTAAAATCTGCATGATTTGGAAGCAGGTAGTGACCTTAATGAACATAGGGATTCAAGAAGAAGAGCTGAAATGGTCAAAGTAAAAACAAATTTGATTGTATGCATGATACAAGGAAGTTCTTTCAGGATTTACAATTAGAAATGTCCAGTAGGCAATTAGAAATAAGAGACAAATCGACATGCCAGGAGAAGAACTAGGTCATAGCTTTGGAATCCACTACATAGAAATGTTGACTGAAGACATGGGAATAAATGATGTTCATAAGGGATAGGATGGCAAGAGAAAATACTAGAGGCTTGAGGTCATAATTAGGGGTTATGTCTTGAAGTGATGCGATACCTAACACTATTGACTATACATTTATCTTCTTCATGACTGATGGTGGATTAACCATGTATGGTCTTTTGACAATCTGGTTAATCCAGGTAGGCAGATAGCAAATTAAATCTAAATATGTATGTCATAAAAGGAATTTGATCTTTTCAAAACCTTTGCAAGTTTTTTTTAATTGAGATACAGTTGATGTCAATATTATGTAAGTTACAGGTGTACAACCTAGTGATTCACAATTTTTATGCTCCATTTATACTTATTATACAATATTGGCTATATTCCCTGTGCTGTACAGTATATCCCTGTAACTTATTTATTTTATACATAGTAGTTTACTCCTTTCCTGCCTCTCCCACTTTCCTTCTCCCCTGTGGTAACTACTAGTTTGTCCTCTACATCTGTGAGTCTGTTTCTCTTTTATTATATTCACTAGCTTGTTGTATTTTTCAGATTCCACATACAAGTGATATATGAAATATAAAGCCTCAGTTACAACAACACAATTAATTAATTTATACCTTTAATGTTCATTCACTGCAATCCTGTCTGGTCTAGGTCAGGTCCTAAGGAAAACCACGTAAGTCATGGTTGGTGTCATCAAGGAGCTTATCTCCTAAAGAAAGGCAGAGAGACCTCTTTCCAGAACTAAAACCAGATTTTTTTTTTCTTCTAACTCCTTTACTAGATACTTTCCAGTCATAATTTTAGGTGAGGAGTAAGTAAAAGTAAAAACTGGCACCAGGGATCATGTCTTCAGATATTTTCAATGTAACTAGCCGTGACTACCGTACAAATGTTAAGAGTAAAAATGTCAAGAGATTAGATCTTCCTCTGTGGACCTTTGGAGTTAAAAGTTGGGGAGAAAGTGAAAAAGTGCACATAGATTCATTTGTATTATTTTTTAGATATCACATATTAATTAAATTATATAGTATAAACTAGGTAAGCAACAAAGATTTACCATATAGCACAGGGAATTGTACCCAATATCTTACAGTAACCTACAATAGAATATAATCTGTAAAAAACCCAAATCACTATGCTCTACACCTAAAACTAACACAATATTGTAAATCAACTATATTTCAGTAAAAACACACACACTAAACTCTAAAAAAAAGTTTGGAAGACTGTTTTAGTGGTTCTTTACATTATCCAAAGAAACTACATAATTCAAACCATAAACATTAACCATCCCATGATAATTCTCACAATTTTCCAAGCAGTATATGTATTGATAATATTTTATTATAGAAAAATGTACTCACAAATTTCATATTTCATTATTATTAGAAACAAAGCAAAAGTATCTTAAAAAGTATTATATTGGTTGAGAAAGCAGAAAATAATTAAACATTGGAGATTTCAGCCAATGAATCAGGTGGGTGCATAAAAATGTCCCCAGGAAATTAATGTTGCTTTCAAAGAATATTAAAATATTAAATCCACCACAACCTCTGGAAGATAAATTCTTTTTATGCATTTTTAAAAATGAAGACAGACTGTATTTTTGTCTGCACAAGAAGTAAAGAATTTGATGGAGTTCACCAGCCCCCAAAGCAAATAAGACAAATCATTTTCTGCATTTTTCTCATTTAGGCAATAAAAAATAGATTTTTTTCCTTAAAAATACAGTCTTATTAAGTCCCACACTTGGTACTTGAACTGTAAGAATACAAAACTATTGCTTTATATTCAAATCTAGTCCAATTAGAAGACTATGCAATCTTGCTGTAGATCTTGCTCCCTTGTCTTCAAGATAAATGTTGATTTAAAGATTTACAGTAGAGAATTAAACCAGAAATGATCCATGCAAGTTGCCCATAACTTTTATATTTATCTATGGTATTTATCTAAGGAGAGCTGTAAAATAAGCCACTTTTCGTTATCCCCAACTCTCCATAATTGTTTAAACTCCCCCCTGTTTTTTGATGACTATGTGTCAAGACGTTTGTTAAAGGAAAATAAAAGAAAAGGTGGAATTTGGAGAATTTGACTTCAGTATTTGAAGTTTCCAAATTAATTGTTGATTTAATGTTTATTCATTTTGATCAATTAATTAGAATGTGCTATATAGACTAAACATTTGTGTCCCCCTTGTGTTGCTGACATCAATATCTTTATTCAAGACCACCTTTTTTTAAATTTTAATTTACTTGCTGCTCAACTCTACACATCCTGAGCTCAGCTCATTATTTTTGGAGGGAAAGAGACCTAGGGGAACTCCTTCCCCTAAGAACTACAATGTATACTGAAGACAGTTTCACGTAGAATTACTTGTTCTTCAGTGGCAGGGACCTTCAGAGAATATTTTCTGCCATACTTCAAGTGGAAGATTAACTGATTATGTATCATTTTCATTGATAGATATAATCATTGGCCTTGTATTATTTTTATATTTTTCAATTTCTTTTTATGTATGTATTTTCCTCCCTTCATAGCTTTTGAGCTTATTTTGAACAGAAAACATGTATTCTACTTCTATTTTATTCCTAGAACACCTATAATACACTAGGTTTTTAGTACATACCTGTTTAATATATAGCAAAAAATCCATGTTCTTTAATTCTTATGAACAGAAATATGATGAAAATTAAGAATGAGAATTATATGTTAGATGCTCTGAAAAGTAAAAGAATCCCCAGATGTGAGCTTATATATCTGTTTATAAAGATGAAAAGTTAACCTTCTCCTTTTATGAAATTCTGTGTCTGTAGTGTTTTATGCCTTTTTTCCTTACACTTTTACTTCTTTGCCTTTGTACCAGATCCCCAGACAGCAGTAAGATCAAAAGCATCAATACTATCTTATGACTTATCCTGAAATATAAAACAGGTGGAAAAAAAAAGACACACGAAATACTAACTTCTTTTAAATATGGAGTTTTAAAGGCCATGTTTAGTGAAACAGTGTATCATTTAGTCATGTCATCATACATAATGGGACCTTAAATAAAGACAGAGAACAATTCTACCATGATGATTATTTGGTGATATAAAAATTAAAATTATAAGAAAGTTCTGAAATAAAAGTGGTAATTAAAAGATCAAAGAAAAATGCATAGTTAATGCTTATTATCTGAAGATCAGTAATTCAGATTGTGTGCTTTCTCATTCTCCATGGCTGCCTTTTGGCTACTTGGAGGACTCCTTATAGTCTTCAGTAGTGGGTGGGAAGACAAAATTAAAGAGCAGAAAGTCTACTGCATCCATTCAGAGAAATTTTACCCATTCTGGTAAGGAGTAGAGGGAGAGAAAATTGAACTTTTTGTTTCAAAGGTGATTTATACCTCATGTGTATTTTTTGTTTGTTCATTCACCTAATTCCCATTAATAATCAAAAGTTACTAGGCTTTACAGTCTTAACAGTTGTGTTGATCTATCCATGTTATGTCCAAGAGTCAAAAATGGAGGAGTAAAGGACCACTGGCCAGATACTTCCTATGTTATTCACTTCTCCTGGCCAAAGCTCTAAAATAAATCTTCATTATCAAACTATGAATTCAAATATTGCCTAAATGGTTCTGAACTGTCAACAGGCCTTGTCCAAAGAATAAAAAAAGATTGGCAGTAATATAAAGATATAGTTTTAGGATTCAGTCCCATATCGTCCTTACATCAGCTTTCCACAGCAACTGAAATTGGTAAAATGATGCTTGAATGTGGGCAGCCTCTATCCATGAGGATACGAGTATCATTGACCCAGACAAAGTAAGTAGTCTGTTAGATTACTTAGCTGTTGTGTTGGAAAGCAGAAAGCAGATGATAACTAGGACTTTTATGGAAGCAGATACAGTAACTATGAGGAGTCTGAAACCTATAAGAATAAAGACTTAGTTCAGTAAGGCATGTTTTCAAAGATACATTTCCCCTATTTTAGTTTCTCATAGTCAGTGTGCTGTAAAGAATGACTTCTAATATTACAGCATCAGGCAACAATCTAATGAGTACAATGGTTAAAATTTCTGAACACTAAATTATTGATATTTAGAATACCTATGGAATTAATTTATAGACTCATTTTAAAAATTACTATATTTACTCTTGATTCTCGTGACTGGTGAGGAAAGCTATTGCTATGCTTTTCCTGACACCACTTAAATTCTGGTGATGCCTTGATTTCAGCACCATCCTGAACACATTGTGATTGAAGCAGAGCAAATAACAAGGTACTCAGGCTGATGAGAGGTGGTACAATATATACTTGAATAGAATGAGCTTAGAAGTTAAGTTAGATGGACTTGGAGTTGAATCCTGGGTATGTCCTTTATGACCTATATAAGTTTTTATGTCATATTTACTCTATGAGTATGAGTATCTTTAATTTGGGATGGGGTAACAATAGTATTTACATAATATAGTTCACATGAGGATTAAACAAAACAAACCATGTAAAGTATTTTCACAGTACTTTAACATTTATTGTAGTTATGATTAAGATCCCAGTGGGGCAGGAAAGAGTACACCTGGGAATTTGTTAACTGGTCCTCCAACATAAGACAGCACTATATTCAAGATGTCAAGATTAGGCCACCTCCAGGACCACTTATCATGACAGGTCAAAGCCCTATATTATCTTGCTCCAGCATTCTCAACATTATTGTATGATTCCATAGAGTTTGTCCCTTGTGACTCGCAAAAATCAACAGACCTGTTTCCCATTGTTGTACAAAATAGACCATACTTGTTCAATCTGAATTAAGGTGCACTTTTAAGTATATGACCAAAATGTTTTTGAGCTTAAGGCATGTTAATGTGTCACATTGACTGAATTCCCATTCTGAAATAAATTCAAGTAAAACCCTATAAAGCATAATAGAGAAAAATGAAAGATACTGATGCTAGAAACAACAGGTGTAAGAGGAAACATATATTGAAACTGACATAACAACACTGGAAGAATACATAGCTGCTGAAGAATCATGACAATCTTCGCCTGCAAAATCCTCTTATTAGCTGCCATAGCAGTGTCCAGAAGGGTAATTAGGGATTTGAGCAGCATCACGCAGGGTAATAGAGGGGGCTAGGAAGAACTGCAGCATGGCACAATAGCGTGTGCCAGTCAGAGGAAGGCTGCACATTCAGTTTGAAAAATCAATGAAAGGAAGAAAATGCTATTAATGCCTGTGATTGTTGAAGCGCTGACTTCAAGGTGATGGGTGAAGCTGAATCGAGTTGCTGTGAACCAAGAAGAGGCTCACAAATCTTTACTTTCAAAAATACCATTTCAGGTCTGCCCTGATTTGCAGATCTACAAAATTTCAAAAGGACTTTGAATTGCATAGACATCCAGTTTTAGAACAGGCAGTTCTTTTCCTCATGGGGCTTCATGGGTACCCTGGTAATAGCCTCCTAAACCACCTATTAGTATCAGATTATGTGCAAGCTAGAAAAGTAAAGGAAAGGTTTACCAATAATGCAGAAGAAAATGATGAATAAAATTAACAAAAAATTATATCAAAGGTATAAGAATCTATTCTCATTGTGGTTTTTTCAGCAGGTATTTATTAAAGACTTAAAATATGCATAGACCCACTAAGCAATGTATGAGAGATACTAAGAAATCTGATACATAGTCTTAATATGAAGAAACTGAGGAAAAGTAAATAACATTGTGGAAGTTAAGGTCATAAAACACAAAAATGATAGGTGTCTGGGCAAAATATCAATGTTTCAACAATTGAGACTAACTTAAGTGCTGAGTCTCAGTTTTCTCATCTAAACAATTGTCATGTGAATTGTTAACTTGAAGTACTTGTCAAAATTAAATTTTAGAATGCATATGAAAGTCACTCCCTCCTCTGAGAGATGGAAGAGATATAATTTTGCCTCCTTCTTCTGCTAAATACAACTAAAAATCTGGATATTATATATAAAACAAACATAAGAATATTTTGAAGGACAGAGAGAAAACATCAGACTAGCTAGGGAGCTCAGGACCCAACAAACAATATGGCGCGGAATCCCCTAGGTTTCATTATTTTCGATCATCATATACCCTAGTCTTGCAGCTGAAAAATCCAGCAACTTGGAAATGACAACAGGCATAGACAATAAGTGCTAAAACAAAATTCTGGTCTTTGTAACCAAAGGACCAGGAAAGAGGTAGCCTAGGAAGACAGTCTTATAAAATAGCCATTCTCCACTGCAGCAAACCACCACCCTCCTGAGAACAGAACAAAACAAAACAAACTCCAAAAAACCTATCCCTACCTCCATTTATGTCACCAAAGGCTGAGTAGGGATCCTAGACTTCTACCTTGACGGGCTTTAACAAGGTGCCTGGACATGTGGGTAGGTGTGATGTCAGGAAAGGCCAAGTAACCAGTTAGGATTTCCATCCTTACTAGGTGGTATTGTGCCCCAGCCCCTGCTGTGCCAGTGAAAAGTACCTTGAAAGTATAGTTGTATATTCCTACTTAGCAGTAACAAGGCATTCTGCAATTCCTTTCAGGGGTATTTTCAGAAGATGCCTACTGGAGTGTTGGGACTTTTACCATTACCCAGAGGTAATGAACCATACCCCTTCATTGTTGTTAGTGGAGGTCACGTGGGGAGAAGTGATAAGACACTGATTCCCAAGTCAGGGAAGTATCAGTAGAGGCCTAGTGACAAATTTAAACTCCCACTCTTACCCTAAAATGTCTCCCATTTTCAGTTGGCAATGGAGGCTGATTAGGCAACCTGTATGTCTATGGACACTTGGCAATAAGGAAGCAGTGCTCCCCTCTTTCCTGCCAGAGCAAGGTCAAAGAAGGCCAACTAAAAAAATGTTTAAATAATATCTGGAGTCTCACAACATAATATACAAGATACCATTTCAATCAAAATTCATTCATCATATGAAGAACTAGGAGAATCTCACCTTAAGTGAAAAAAAATACAATCAATGGAAATCATCACTAAGAGGACAGAAATGGTAGAATTATCTGACAAATATTTTAAAGCAGCTGTGATAAAAATGTTGCAACAAAAATGTACACACTTGAAACAAATGAAACAAATTAAAAATTAAATATAATATAGTCTCCTCCAGAAAATAGAATAGGAGGGAAAACTTACAAACTCATACTATGAGGCCAGAATCCCACTAGTAAATACAAAGACATTTAAAGAAAAGAAAATTATAGAACAATATCCCTTATGACAATAGTTGCAGAAGCCTTCCACAAAATATTAGCAGTTAAATTCAGCAATACAGAAAAAGGATAACACATCATGACCAAAAGTGATTTATCCTAGGAATACAAATTTGGTTCAATATTGGAAAATGTAGCCAATATAATTAATCATATTAAAGACTAAAGAAGAAAAGCCATATGATTGTATCAATAGGTTATCAAAGTAAAGACACTCAGCAAACTAGAAGCAGAGAGGATCTTCAAATTGATAAAGGGCATGTAAAAAATCCTAGTATAAACATATAACTTAGTGGTTAAAAAAAAAAACCCTAAATGCTTCCCCCTAAATTCATGAATACTGCAAAGATGTCAAGAATTTACCAGAAGTCATAGGCAGTACAATATGGCAATCAATCAACCAATCAATCAATAAAGTAAAGGGATTACAGCTTGGAATTACAGCTTGGAAAGGAAGAAATAAAATTGTCCCTTTTTGCAGATGACATAATTGTAATAAATAGAAAATCTTAAAGAATCTACCAAAAAGCTCCTAGGAGTAGTAAAGTACCCTTTTCAAGGGCATGTAATATAAAATCAATATACAAAAATCAACATGTTTCTATAATGAACAATTGGAACTCAATATTAAAAACAAACAAAAATACCATGACAACAGTACCAAAAATTACTCAGGTTTCCAATTTACGATACATAAACAGACTCTGTATGCTGAAAATTACAAAATATCCATGAAAAAAGAAAAGACAGTATCAATTCTCCCCAATCAGATCTATTTGTTTAAAGTAACTTCAATAAAAATCTCAACAGACTTTGAATAATAGATATCAACAAAGTAATTTCAAAATTTATGTAGAAATACAAAGAAATTGAAAAGGCAAAATTATTTCAAAAAAGAACACAGTTGGAGGACATAGAATACCTGAGTTCAGGACTTACTATGATGCTGCAAAAATTAAGACAGCTTGAGTTTGGTGAAAGGACAGATTCACAAATTAGTAGAATGGAACAGGAAATCAAGAAATAGATCCATAAAATTATAGTTAAAAAGAAGTTTTTAGACTTCTTGTCTTCCATACAACGATATGATACAAGTATTTTTTAATTGACATACAATTGACATGCAACATTACTTGTTTCATGTGTACAACACAGTGATTCAACATTTGTATACATTGTTAAATGATCCCCATGATAAGTCCAGTTACCATCAAAGTATTTCTGATACTAGGATCAAAACTCTCTAAAATTGTGATTCTTTATCTGTTAGGGGGTACATATCCTTTTGAGGACAAGAATTGCTTCTTGTTCATTACTGTTCTCCTTTGTTCTAAGGATAGAGTTAATTCATCAAATTCCAGTTTTGCCACCTACTAATGCTATGAACTTAGGGACAGAGACTTCTAACTCTCAGTTTCCTCTCTTGTAAAATGGAAATAATACTACATACCCCATAAGATGGTTTTCCAGGGGGAATGACATCATGCACATAATGCAATCAGCAGCACGAATGGCCTGTCACTCACTCCCTTAACTGTTAGCTTGTGGCCTTAGGTTGGGTGTCCTAGAGGTGAACTCTGTCATAGACATTCCTATGCAAGCGATTATTGAGGAAATATTCTCAGGAAAAGAAGAGAATAAGAGAAGTAGGATAGGGCAGAGGAAGTTGCTAAGCAAGAATATGGTCTCACATTTAGAGTAGATTCAGCATGATCCCAAGGGGGAGCTTGTGAATACAAATTTCATCGTAGAAATAGCCCCACCTTAAAGGAAAAGAGTGAGTATCTTGTAAGCAGAGTCCATTCTTAGCTGTGGGTTACCTAGGAATATACGTTTGAGGTGGCTTCTGTGTGGCAGACATTGAACATGAATTCACTGGAGAAAGCGGTCAGCTTGGAGCAATAATCACTCACAGAAGCTGGAGGAAAAATTATGCAGCTGCCAGTGAGAGGGCATCTGACAAGCATCCTTTAAATTTTGTTGTGATCATCTGATTATTATACCAAGATATTAAATATAAATTAGGGCTTTAAAAATAATATAATAAAATTAAGCCAATTACAAAATATCTTCCCTTCAATCTTAACAAAAGGACCACATGAGCAGAAATGAAAAAGCACAATATTAAGTATTTCAAACACAGTGACAAAGGACAGAGAAAGAGAGAAAATTTAAGGAATTGGCCTAGTTTATAACACTCCCTGTTCACCTTCCACACTCTTAGATTTCAGAGCACTATTATGGAAAATAAAAGTAAAAGAACTCTTGAAGAAAAAAATGGCTCAATGATGACCACACCCTACTCTTTATAAGTCTCTCTTCTAGTGTTTTCCATGATACCATTCCGTTTTGATTTTCCTCCAGCCTCTCAGATGCTGCATGCCATGCCCATTAAATGTTTTTTTTCCCTTTCCCAGAACCTCAAATGCCAGTGTTTCTCTATGCTCTGTCCTTCGCCCCTCCTCTTCCCACTCTGCCTGCTCACTAGGTCACATCAGGCACGCCCATGGCTTCCACATACAGCTGAGAGTTAAAGCGTGGGTAACAAACAAGTCAGTTAATAAGGGAAGGAAAGAGCATTCCAAGAAGAAGAAACAGCATGTGAAAACAGCAAGGCATATTTGAGGAAATGCACTAATCATAATGGTCATGAACATTTACTGAATACTTAACTATGTGCGAGGCATTGTGGTGAATGTTTTCGATATATTAAATCACTTATTTCTAACAATGATAAGAGATCATCCCCATTTACAGATGGATAAACTGAGACACAGAGAAGTTAGGTAATTTGCCTAAATTCTGCTGCTAGTGAATAGGGGAACCAGAATCCTAATCTAGGTAGTCAGGGTCCTGAAGCTTCATTGTAAGCACTATCCTAAGTTTCCCTGTAGCTCCAGCACTGGAGATGACAGAAGAGTGGTGGGAGAGGGGTGTGGATGGATCAGTAAAGCCTAGGTTCACATCTGATTCCTTAAAGGATGCCCTCCATGACCACCTCAGGCTTGATTAACTTTCTACTGCTATCTATTGATGAAATCTTTTATGCTATTTATTTTCCTAGCTAATTCTACCTGCCCTCTGAGACTCAATACAAATGTCATCTCAGGAATGCTTTCCCTAATCCTCTCCCAGATAGATTAGATTTCACATCAACACCCTTCATCCTACCTACACTCAGTTCTAACCTCCTTGATGCAGGGATTTAGTCTGGCTCGTTCACCACATTATCATCAGCACCTAAATCGTGACTTGGAGCAGATATTCAATAAATGTTTCTTAAATGAATGAAGTTCAACTAAAATACTAGTAATGAAACAACATGGTTGCTCTCATTAATGAGTGCCTAATACATGCCAAGTATAAAGTAGATTACTTTCATAAGGCATTACTAATCTTCCTAACTACCCAACAAGGGGGTGTTTTGAATTCAATATTAGAGGAGGATAAAATGATGCTTAGAGAAAGTAAATGCTTGCTTAGATCAATAATAAAGATAATAGTTTACAGTCATTTAGTGCTTATGTGCCATGCCCCAAGCTAAATGCAATTCTCATTTCTTACCTATGATGAATAAATTGCCACTGTCATGTTATAGATAAATGAACTAAGGATCAGAAGTAAGGAAGCCTGCCTAAGATCACACATCTGTGTATGTATGTGTAGGAATAAAGAAATGAATCCAAGGTTCTCTGATCCTGAAATCCAGGCTCTCTCCACTGCACAACTGTAACAAGCTACTTTATGATGATCAGAAGTGCTTACTGACAGTTAGCTAGGTCTTTGATCAATTCGCATTTCTTTTTTCTCCTAATCAAGACATAAATAATGAATTAATGTGGTATGTTTGTGATGTATGTCAAGACATGGCTGTATCTGGCAAAAGTAACAAAATAGGTATTTAAAAAAGACTTGGTAATCACTGGAGTAGAGGACCACTTTTCACCTGGGAAACTCAAATTTGTAATTTGGAATCTTCTTGAAGATTCCCAGTCTCCCAACCAGTTGATCTTTACCAATGATATTTAACAGGAATTATTTCCTATATATATACTTTCCAGCAAAATAATTTCTTTGAGAATGTTATTTGTAGCCAATAATTTAGCAAAGGTAAATATCACAAAGTGTAGCATTAAAGTATGTTGTTCATAACATATCTAGCAAAAGTACTGATGAAAATGTTATGATTAAAGTTTTTAAGCATATCTCACATAGATGATTACCTAATTTTCATCCCCAAAGTCTTTGCAACTTTTAATTTAGCCTTCTGCATTTTTTAAATGACAGCTAAAAGAAATCACCCAGCCAGAATACTCACAGTGAACGAATATCAACTTTCTTAAATAAAATGAAAATGAGAAAATCATTTTACATTTTAGTATATCTGTAATGAGTGACAGAAAATGGACACAAATGCATGCTTTGGAACTTTATATTCAAACCCATTTTATAGGAAAATATGTTTTTCTTTCAGGCAGGAATGACAAAAATACAGTTGTCATTTAATAAGTTTCCCAAGCTAAACTAGTAATGCTGTGTATATCAAATTGTAGAGGGGAAAATAAAGATTCATTAAGGTAGAAACAGTTCTTATTAGGGGAAAAGGACAAACATGCATTTCCTTACCTATTAAGCATTGGTGTGGGTGTAAATATTAAAGAGGAAGGTATTTGAATGTGAAGTTCTGAGTCTTGGGAAAAGAGTCTCCAAATATAATTAACTATACTGATAGTTGGAGAGGTATACCTTGAATCACAATAAACTCTGTCTGTTGACACCCACAACCCACAATATCATTAGTCATTAAGTGCACGATGCGCAGTTAGTCGTGTCTCCTAGCAGCTCATAGTTCTTTATTTAATTTGTCTATAGCTTGAGCTACCAAACTCTGATCAATGAGAGTGCAAGGGCCCAGGGGAGTGCCCCTGTCTTTAGCACACAGCCAAAAAGTTACCTTTCACAAAGTTCAGTATTTGATAGTTAAAATCAGGGGGCAAATTCTTGATGAAATGAAATATCTTAAACATCTACTGACATTTGAAACTAGTTTGCTTCTGAGTTTTCATGACAGAATGAATCCCAGGAGCAAACTAGACAAAGACACACTCCACTCCTATAATGGAATGAACTTAAGCAAACGGAGAAGCCAGCATGTACCCGAAGCAGTGCTTTTAGTGGCATAAAGTGCTTACATAAACTGGATTTCCTCCAGGAGGCAGCTACCAAGACATAGTGGATAAGCTCTCAGGCAAGTTTCTGGCTCCCATGTGTATTAGCAGAGATGTTCTATTAAAGGTATCTTGTGTTAACAAACAAACAAGGTAGGAATGGTGAAACTCAGATCTTATCAAGCCCTCCTGAGCCACCCAACATACATGTGTGCATACAGATTATTTACCTTACTCCTGCTAATCAACACCTTTTCCCTTCTTCCTCTGAATGCCCTCTCTGTTATGGACAGTATTAGATACAAGAAATAGTGTTCTTTTTAGGGTGGATATAACATGTAGATCAGTTCAACAGGTATTTCCTGATCGACTTAAGTGTCAGAATAGGTGTTGGAGACATAAAAATAAGTTATAGGGGAGCACAATCCAACAGTCAGATTAGAAGTCCTCTTTTCCATCTCCTCCAATAGGCACCAAAGCAAAGCACATTGGGCGCAGTTCTTCAGGAAAATGCAATTTGCTAGCATCACACTCACTTGTGGAGATTCAATGTGTTAGTGTAGAGGATTGTAAGGTATGGTCCCCAAATAAGCTGCATCAGACTCACTCAGGAACTTCTTAGACATGCCTACTTTTGGCTCTGCCCAGATTTACTAAGAAACTGAAGGCAGGGTTCATCAGTCTGAAGTTAATCAAGCCCTCCTGGTGATTCAATAGTTTGTTTGAGAACCACCGTCTTATTTCATAGTCTAGGCCTATATGGTTACATCTTTTCTCTTTCTATTCTCTTTCAAAGCCAAACAGGCCCCAGCAGCACTGGTTCTGCAGAAGTTCCAGGTTTAACTTCCTTAAGGATGAAAGACCACAAAGGATAAGGTCAAATGATTCCAGCCTTCCCAGCTGAGTCCAGCCTTAAGTTGATCCACCATCTAAATGCATCTATCATGACTGAGCCCAAGTTAGATCAACAGAAGAACTGCCCAAGCAACAGAATCATAATGTAACACAACATATGTGTTTTTAAGCTACTAAGTTTTGCGGTTATTTTTAATGCAGTGATAACTAAACCATGGTGCCTGGACTATATACTGAAGAATATGAGGGCGCTATTGAAGAGTTGTTAAGATAGATAGAGGATCAGATTCACATCTGTAAAATACTACTATAGCTACAGTATAGAACAAAGTTTGAAGAGGAAAAATAGGTAGAAGATTGAGCAAGTTTATGCAAAGCTGTTAGGCCCTGAATCAGAGCTATCTATGTCATTTACTTTTGATATTTTTGTATTGTGTAAGATTGAGGTGTGATTATAACTCGAAATAACTGGAAAACTATGGGATATTTTCATAATGTTTGAAGAGGCAGGAAACAGCATGTTCAACCCATTTAATAAACTGATTGTCTCCTCCCTCTTATATGGCCACTTAGGCAACTACATGGGTCTCACTGTGATGTAATGTGTTCTACTTATCTATCCATGTCTTGAAAGGACAGGTGGAGGCACTTCTGTTGGCAGAACTATCTCAAAACCAAAGAAAGGGAATTGGCTGATTTTTTTCAACACTGCCTATAGATTTGTGTTACTTCTGACTCATACTCTATACGTGATTTTCTTTTTTTTTTTTAGTTCAGTGTGTAAACCCAGTTAGTTATTGTGTTTATCATAATTCAATAACAAAAATCAACCACTGGTGACACGGGAGAGGGTATAGTATAGGAAATAATACTAGTCTGGTCTGGACAAGAGATATATCATGTTAGATAATAGTAGAGGCCCTGAAATAAGTCAAACCCAAGTTTGAATTTGAATCCCAGGTCTACATCTTAAAAAACTGTGTTACCTTGGGCAAGGTAAGCCTCTTTTAAGTCTTCAATCCCTATGTGTGATGGAGTTAACAATGAGATAATATACTTTAAAGTATCTTGGCACAGTGCCTAGAGAACAGGAGATAGTAAATGGCATATGATACTGAGAACTGTCTCTGGAAATATACGACACTGTGCAAATCATTTCTCTTCTTTGGGCCTTAATTAACTTCCTCACAGTCTGAGTGTTTGGGGCCCCTGCAAGCAATCTTGTTTTAGGGATTTAAGAATTTCTCTATTTTGGGTCATTTTCTAAATTTTAATTGTTTGAAGATAAAGTACAGTACTTTGCCTCTCACAGTGATTTGCCATGTGAATAACAAGGGAAAGATAGAAACAAGTATAATTGCCACATTTCTTTGAAAGCTTTTTAAAATACAATTTCAAAAGTTATATAATACTTTTACAGAAAATGTACTTGCTGATGGCTTCTTTGGACTGTAGGTTTATTTTGCTTTGTTTCAAGAGCTTTTTTTGTGCTAGGTATTATTTACTGTAGTTGAAAAGGTAGTGGCAGTTGCTAAAATTTAAACTGAACAAGGTGCTTCTTAGAGATTTTCCTTATCTACTCTTCCTGATATTGAAGTCAGACGCCTAATCTACAATTCCCAGACTCTGTCCAGCTTACTTGTTTTTTTCCAGTTTACCACGAACTTTTTTTGTGTGTATATATTTTTTACTGAAGTATAATCAGTTTACAATGTTGTGTCAATTTCTGGGTACAGCATAATGCCTCAGTCATACATGACCATACATATATTCATTTTCACATTCTTTCCCACCATAAGTTACTACAGGATATTGAATATAGTTCACTGTGCTATGCAGTAGGACCTTGTTGTTTATCTATTTTATATGTATTAGTATCTACAAATCTTGAACTCCCAATTTATCCCTCCCCTCTGTAACCATAAGTTTGTTTTCTATGTCTGCGCATCTGTTTCTATTTTGTAAATAAGTTAATTTGTCTTTTTTTTTTTAGATTACACATATAAGTGATATCATATGGTATTTTTCTTTCTCTTTCTAGCTTACTTCACTTAGAATAATGATCTCTAGGATCAGTAGTCAGCAATCATCCAAGCCAGTGCCTGAGTTGCTGTTGGTAATAATATACTGCATCTTTCTGTTAGGAGTCCAGGTGAGTCCCTCTACAGAACTTCACAATGAAGGCCATCTGATGCTCACACTTTCTCTGAAATTTAATTTCTTAAAATTGTCATCATTTGCTTTCAATAGACTTGCTGTATGAAATATCAATTCTCTACATCAAAACAGTCACATCTGGGCAGTCATTGTTACACTTTTATGCATGGAACTCCTAAATGTTTGTGATACCTGTCAACACCTTGAATGACCACACATAATTCCAAGAGTGGGGCCCATACACAGGTTACTGTATAGCAAGAAAGAAGAGTAATCAAAGAAGATAGTGCCCTGAGCCATAGAAATTTCTGCAGGGAAACGGCTTGAATTATCTCTTTTTGGAAGACATTTATTTATTCATTCATTCATTCTTTCATTCATTCATCCACCCATCCATTTTTGTAAAACGCACATCTGGTTGTGCCACTATCTGCTTAAACATCTTAAACCCTCTCCCTCTGCCCCCAGTTCCAATACCATCATCACAACTATTTCACATAACATAGAATCAAAACTTATTAGTGTTGGCTCAAAAGGTTTTTCCAGCTCTCCCAATCTACTTTCTAACTTCAATCTTTGTCCAAATCCTTAAGTTCCACCCCTACAAAGAGTTACTGTATTCTCCATAGATGGCCCAATACCTTTGCATATTTTATTCCCTTTGTTTGAGATGATCCCCCACTCTGCTGTTTTCCTCACGACTGCCCTAGGAAATTATGCACACAACCTTTGTGCTCTAACACATTACATACACTTCTCTACAATGGTTCTTAAACAAGTTGAAATTATATGTTTGTGTATTTATCACTTTCGTGACAGGGGATATGTCTTACTAATCTTGGAGTCTCCAGCACCACAAGTAAGCACTAAAGTAATGGAAAAGTTCAACATAAATTATAGCTGCTCATGAATGTCATAACAAGCTAGGGCTCATAAGAGTGTACAGGGCTAAGTACCAGGTAGGACGCAATCATGGAAATAAGTCAAATAGAATGATAATTGTAGATGGAGACAAAGGACTATATTAAAACTACAGCAGCAGGTATGGTTAAGAGGCTGAATTTGGAACAACGATTCATTAAACTAAACCCAGACATTAAACCCACACAAACCTTACACCCTTAACACACAGTTACTCAACGTAGATCATAGACCTAAATTTAAAATGTGAAAGTATAAAACTCCTAGAAGATAACATGGGAGGCCACCTAGATGAACTGGAGTACAACGATGACTTTTAAGTCACAACACCAAAGATATGATCCATAAAATAAATAATTGATAAGCTAGACTTCATTAAAATTAAAATCTTCTGCTCTGTGAAAAACAGCATCAAGAGAATTAGAAGACAAGCCATAGATTGGGATAAAATATGTATCTGTGCACAAGACATATCTGATGAAGTTCTGGTAAAAAGGAAAAAAGAAAGAAGAAAAAGCAAAACAGTGTAGGACTGGTCCTGCAGGGAGGGAGTGGAAAAGGAGGAATAGCACTTGTTTGCTGGGCCTCCCCCTCTCCAACGGAGAGGCCAGCGGGATGGAGGGGGAGCCTCCGAGGCTCGGATCTGTATGGAGCACCCCTTGACCGACAGAACTAAGTTAAATGGGCACAAAATGTCCCTGAGACCTCCAGCCCTAGATGAGAGCTGGCAGCTGGGGGCCAGGTCAGGCTGTCCGAGCTGGGTGGAGGACTGGGGCAGCCGCACTGAGGCAGTCCTGGGGGACGGCAGGGTGCTGCCTGCAGTGGCTGGGAGGGGATACAGAGCAGAACAAACAGGGTCTCCCATAAATTATGGGAAAAAAAGCAAAGTAACACTGCTGGTGTGCCCTGGGAGGGGCACCATAGCCTTTGTCTCCTCAGACCCATGGCACCATTACTGGCACTTCTCGTGAGAAGAGAGTCAGGGCACAGCCACAGCTGCCATATCCTCCTGTGCGCAGAGCCTGGGCAGGGGTGGGGCCAAGACCTGAATCTGCACCTGGGGACTCCGCAACCACCTGGGCAGGACTGAGACTTGTTTACAGCCCTGGGCAGATAGGATCTTTCTGCCCTGGCACCTCAGAGAACTTGTGCCACCAAGACAAACAAGGAGCTGAGTTTGGGCACGGAGCAGGGGAGGGGCTGTTCCATGGTCTTCCCTAAGCCTGCCTATGGAGTGCCGACCGGAGGTGGAGTGGGCAGCTGCACAGAGCAGTGGAGCGACCTGCACCGGGAGAGGGCGGGTGGCCACCCGCCTTCCCCGCAGGAGCGTAGCCCCTGACCATGGTGCTGGGAGGGGGAGCGATCCACCCACCTACCTCGCCTGAGTGCAGCATCTGACTGCGGCATCTGAAGGGGGTGTGACCCGCCCGCCCAGCAGGAAGGAATGCAGCACCTGACCCAGTGTTCGGAGGGGTGCGATCTGCTTGCTAAGAGGCACTGGAAGCAGCACTGATGAGGGCACCAATGAAGGGCCTCTGGAAACAGCAAACTGAGTTCGGAAACAAGGCTAAGGCACAAAGACTTCTTGATAAAACCATAAAGAGCACACAGTCTCCAGGAGAAGACATCCCTTTTTTTTTTTTTTAATCTTTTTTTTTTATCTGTTCTATTTTCTATTCCCATTTTAATCTTTACTTTTTAACCAATTGTATATATCTACAGTTTTAATCCCTTCTAAATTTAAAAAAAAATCTTTTTATTATTGTTATATTTAAATATCCACCTCATTTCACTTTTATTTCTCTTGGTTTTGATCTCCTGTTATTGATTATACACAAGTTTTAAATATAGTTTTTAAATTTTTTTCTACTTTTTTAAAGGTTTTTTAAAAGACTTCTCAACTCGATTGCTATTCTGCTTCAAGTTGCTTTTCTATTATTGATTATACACTGTTTTCTTTTAAAATTCTCTCGTTTTATCTTTTTAAAAATCTGTTCTATTTTCTATTACCTTTTACAATTTTACTTTTTAAACAATTATATATGTCTACAGTTTTAATCCCTTTAAAATTTTTTTTAAAATATTCTTATTATTCTTACTTTAAAAAAATTCACCTCATTTCATTTTTATTTCTCTTGCTTTTGATCTCTTGTTATTGATTATACACAGGTTTCAAATACTGATTTTTGATCCTTTCTCATTTCTTAATGTTTTTAAAAGACATCTAAACTCAATTGCTATTCTGCTTCAACTTGCTCTTCTATTATTGATTATACACTGTTTTCAAAACTTTTTTTCTCCCTTCTTTTAAAATTCTCTCTTTTTTTAAAGTTTTATTCCTGTATAGGCTTTAGATAGATAAATAAATAAACTCCTTAAGGGCCACAATAGATAACTGATACTCCATAAGCCACAGTGCCAGAGAGATATGACCAAGATGAAGAGGCAGAGGAACCACTCCCAATTAAAAGATCAAGAGAAATCCCCTGAAAGAATGATCAATGAAATAGACATTGATGGCCTACTAGATCAAGATTTCAAAAAAGGAATGATCAAGTACTGAAGGAACTAAAAGAGATACAGTTTAGAGATATAAAATATGTCAAATATGAAATTGAAGCTATAAAGAAAGAGCCAAGTAGAATTGGTAAACACATTGGCTGAGATGAGAGCTGATCTAAAGGCTGTACAAAGCAGGCTAGATAATGCAGAGGAACGAATAAGTGACCTAGAAGACACGGCAACAGAAAGAACCCAACCAGAACAGCTGAGAGAAAAACAAATTAAAAAAAAATGAAAACAATATAAGGGACCTATGGGATAATATAAAGCGTGCCAATCTATGTATAATAGGGGTTCCAGAAGGGGAAGAAAGGACAAAGGGGATTGAAAAGGTATTTGAAGAAATCATGACTGAAAAATTCCCAAACTTAAAGAAGGAATTAGATAACCAAGTACAGGAAGCTCAGAGGGTCCCAAACAGGAAGAACCCAAACAGACCCACACCAAGACATATTATAATCAAGATGGCCAGAGTCAAGGATAAAGAAATGATCCTAAAGGCAGCAAGAGAAAAGCAAAGAGTGAGTTACAAGGGAACCCCCATAAGGATCTCAGCTGATTTCTCTACACAAACACTACAGGCCAGAAGGGAGTGGCAAGATATATTCAAAGTCCTGAATGAAAAAAAGATGTAGCATAAGATACTTTATCCAGCAAGGCAATCCTTTAGGATAGAAGGAGAGATAAACAATTTCACTGACAAGCAAAAACTAAAAGAGTTTAGCAACACTAAACCCATGATAAAAGAAATATTGACAGGTCTACTCTAAATAGAAAAGCAGCAGGATGCTACAAAAATGAGAAACTCATAACTGGAAAGGTGATAACTACCATGAATTACAAATAAAATACACACAAAATTGTAAAAGAAGACATCTAAATCATTAAGAGTGGGAGAGGGAAGCTAGAAAGTATAGACTATTTTTTTCCTTTTTAAAATTTTTTGTTCTTGGTATGATAGGTTTGAGCTTATAGTACTATCTGTTTAATACAGTTATAGTAATAGGGTAATAGACTTACAAAAAAGGGTAACCACAAGCCAAAAACTTACAAGTGAGTCACAAAAACTGAATAAAATCCAAGATAACACAAGGGAAAATTACCAAAACACAAAAGGAAGAATAAAGGAACAAAGAGAAAATACCAAATCAACTGCAAAAATAAGTTCAAAATGGCAATAAACACACATCTATCATTAATTACTGTAAATCATAATGGACTAAATGCTCCAATCAAAAGACGTAGAGTGGCAACTGGATAATAAAGCAAGAATCTTCAATATGCTGCATACAAGAGACCCACTTTAGGGAGAAGGACACATATAGATTGAGAGTGAAAGGATGGAAAAGGATATTCCATGCAAGTGGAAAAGCCGAAAAAGCAGGTGTAGCAGTACAGATTCCAGACAAAATAGACTTTAAAACAAAGGCCATAAAGAAAGATAAAGAAGGACATTTTATAATGATTAAAGGAGTAATACAAGACAAGGATACTACACTCGTTAACATATATGCACCAAATATAGGAGCACCTAAGTACATAAACCAAGTACTAACAGAGATAAAGGGGGAAAGCACCAAAGTACATAAAGCAATTACTAACAGAGATAAAGGGGAATGCAATCATTGTTGGAGATTTTAACACTGCATTAACATCACTAGACAGATCTTCCAGACAGAAAATAAATAAGGCAACAGAGAAATTAAATGATACAATAGAAAAATTAGACTTGGTGGATATTTTCAGAGCATTACACCTCCCCCCCCCAAATAGGATATACATTCTTTCCAAGTGCACATGGAACATTATCTAGGATTGATCATGTACTTGGGCACAAAGAAGCCCCAACAATTTTAAGAAGATAGAAATTATCTCAAGCATCTTTACTGACCTCAATGCCATGAAACTAGAAATCAACTACAGAGACACAAAGGAGAGAAAAAGGAGCATGGAGATTAAACAACATGCTATTAAAAAAACCAATGGGTCAGTGATGAAATCAAAGTTGAAATAAAAAAATACCTTGACACAAATGACAATGAAAACACAACCACACAAAATTTATGGGACACAGCAAAGGCAGTGCTAAGAGGGAAGTTTATAGGGATACAGGCCTTCCTCAAAAAAAAAAAAAAAAGAAAAAGAAAAATCTCAAATAAACAATCTAACCTACCAGCTAAAAGAATTAGAAGGAGAAGAGCAAAAAAAAAAAAAAAAAAAGAAAAAAGAAAACCCCAAAAGTCAGCAGAAGGAAGGAAATAATAAAGATCCGGGAGGAAATAAATAAAATAGATATTAAAAAAATAGAAAAACCAATCAAACCCAAAGCTGGTTTTTTGAAAAAGTAAATAAAATTGACAAACCTCTGGCCAAACTCACAAAGAAGAAAAAAGAGAGAGCACAAATTAGCAAAATAAGAAAGGAAAATGGAGAAATTACAAAAAATAACATAGAAACACAGAATACCATATGAGAATATTATGAACAACTATATGGAACCCAAATGGAAAACCTAGAGGAGATGTATAAGTTTCTGGAAACATACAGTCCACCAAGACTGAATCAAGAAGAAACTGACCCGTTGAATGAACTGATTACTAGAAATGAAATCAAATTAGCAATAAAAAAAACCACCCTACAAATAGAGGTCCAGGACCAGACAGCTTCACTGGGGAATTATACCAAACATACAAAGAAGAACTCAAACCAGTCCTTCTCAAACTCTTCCAGAAGATTGAAAAGGAGGGAATACTCTCAAACTCATTCTATGAAGCCAAAATCATCCTGATATCAAAACCAGGCAAAGACACCACCAAAAAAGAGAATTATAGGCCAATATCACTGATGAACATAGATGCAAAAATCCTTACCAAAATATTAGCAAATAGAATCCAACAACACATAAAAAAGATTATACATCATGACAACGTGGGGTTCATCCCAGGGACAGAAGGGTGGTTCAACATATCCAAATCAATCAATGTAATACATCACATCAAAAAGAGAAAGGATAAAAACCACATGATCATCTCAATAGTTGCAGAAAAAATATTTGATAAAATTCAACACCAATTTATGATAAAAACTCTCACCAAAGTGGGTGTAGAGGGAACATATCTCAACGTTAGAAGCTATATATGACAAACCTACAGCCAGCATAGTACTCAATGGTGAAAAACTCAAAAGCTTCCCACTAAAATCTGGGACAAGACAAGGATGCCCACTATCACCACTCCTATTCAACATAGTCTTGGAAACCCTAGCCACAGCAATCAGGCAAGAGACAAAAATAAAAGGGATCTGAATTGGAAAAGAAGAGATAAAAGTGTCACTATATACTGACGACATGTTACTATATATAGAAAACCCTAAAAGGTCCACACAAAAACTACTAGAGCTGATCGAAGAATTCAGCAAAGTAGCAGGTTACAAATTCAACGTTAAAAAATCAGTTGCCTTTCTTTACACTAACGATGAAGCAACAGGAAAAGAAAGTAAAGAAACAATCATCTTTAAAATAGCACCCAAAGTAATAACATATCTAGGAATAAATCTAACCAAGGACGTGAAAGAATTATACGCAGAAAACTATAAACCATTGATGAAGGAAATTAAAGAAGACTTTAAAAAATGGAAAGATATTCTATGCTCTTGGATTGGAAGAATCAATATTGTTAAAATGGTCACACTGCCCAAGGCAATCTACAGATTTAATGCAATCCCTATCAAATGACCCAGGACATATTTCACAGAAGTAGAACAAAACATAAGAAAACTTATATGGAACCATCAAAGACCTAGAATTGCCAAAGCATTACTGAAGAGAAAGAAAGAACCTGGAGGAATAACTCTCCCAGACTTCAGACAATACTATAGAGCTACAGTCATCAAGACAGCATGGCATTGGTACAAAAACAGACATATAGACCAATGGAACAGAATAGAGAGCCCAGAAATGAACCCATAAACTTTTGGTCAATTCATCTTCGACAAAGGAGGCAAGAATATACAATGGAATAAAGACAGTCTCTTCAGCAAATGGTGTTGGGAAAACTGGACAGCAGCATAGAAAGCAATGAAGCTAGAACACTCCCTTACACCAGACACAAAAATCAACTCAAAATGGATCAAAGACTTAAACATAAGACAAGATACAATAAACCTCCTAGAGGAAAATATAGGCAAAACATTATCTGACATACATCTCAAAAATGTTCTCATAGAACAGTCTACTCAAGCAATAGAAATAAAAGCAAGAATAAACAAATGGGACCTAATGAAACTTACAAGCTTCTGCACAGCAAAAGAAACCATTAGTAAAACAAAAAGACAACCTATGGAATGGGAGAAAATGTTTGCAAATGAAACCAACAAAGGCTTGATCTCCAGAATATATAAGCAGCTCATATGACTTAATAAGAAACAACGAAACAACCCGATCCAAAAATGGGCAGAAGACCTAAACAAGCAATTCTCCAAGGAACACATACAAATGATCAATAGGCACATGAAAAAATGCTCAATATCACTAATTATCAGAGAAATGCAAATCAAAACTACAATGAGGTATCACCTCACACCAGTCAGAATGGCCATCATTCAAAAGTCCACAAATGACAAATGCTGGAGAGGCTGTGGGAAAAAGGGAACCTCCTACACTGCTGGTGGGAATGCAGTTTGGTGCAGCTACTGTGGAAAACAGTATGGAGATTCCTCAAAAGACTAGGAATAGACTTACCATATGACCCAGGAATCCCACTCCTGGGCATATATCCAGAAGGAACCCTACTTCAAAAAGACACCTGCACCCCAATGTTCATAGCAGCAATATTTACATTAGCCAAGACATGGAAACAGCCTAAATGTCCATCAACAGATGACTGGATAAAGAAGTGATGGTATATTTATACAATGGAATACTACTCAGCCATAAAAACCAACAACATAATGCCATTTGCAGCAACATGGATGCTCCTGGAGAATGTCATTCTAAGTGAAGCAAGTCAGAAAGAGAAAGAAAAATACCACATGAGATCACTCATATGTGGAATCTAAAAAAAATAAAGAAACAAAACATAAATACAAAACAGAAACAGACTCATAGACATAGAATACAAACTTGTGGTTGCCAAGGGGGCGGGGGATGGGAAGGGATAGACCAGGATTTCAAAATGTAGAATAGATAAACAAGATTATGCTGTATAGCACAGGGAAATATATACAAGATCTTATGGTAGCTCACAGAGAAAAAAATGTGACAACGAATATATATATGTTCGTGTATAACTGAAAAATTGTGCTGTACACTGGAATTTGACACAACAGTGCAAAATGACTATAATTCAATAAAAAAATTTTAAAAATAATAAAATAAAATAAAATAAAATAAAATAAAATAAAATAAAATAAACACACTCTTACCATAAGACCTGAAAATCACGCTGCCTGATATCTGCCCAAAGGGGTTGAGAGCTTACGTCCATGCAAAAATATGCACATGGATGTTTAGAGCAGCTTTATTCATAAGTGTGAAAACTACAGATGCCCTTCAGTAGGTGAATGGATAAAGAAGCTATGATACATCCTGCCAATAGCCTTAACAAGAAATAAGGCACCAAACCACAAAAGTACATGGAAGGGTCTTAAATGCATATTATCAAGTGAAAGAAGCCATTCTTAAAAGGCTACATACTGTATGCGACATTCTGGAAAAGGCAAAACTATGGGAATGGTTAAAAGATCAATGGTTTCCAGGGATTAGAATCACATGGAGGGGTGATTAGGTAAGAATACACAGAGGATATTTAAGGCAGTGAAAAAATTCTGTATGATGCTACAATGGTGAATACACATCATTATGCATTTATCTAAACCCATTAAATGTACAACACCAAGAGTTAACCCTATGTTAATTATGGACTTTGGATGAGAATTACGTGTCAATGTAGAGTCATATTGTAACAAATGTACCACTCTGTTGGGGATGTTTTTAATGGGGGAAGCTATGCATGTGTGAGGACAAGGGCTTTATGAGAAGTCTCGATAACTTTCTCTCAATTTTGCTGTAAACCTAAAACTGCTTTAAAAATATAAATCATTGAACAACAAAATAAAACAAAAAATATATATTTCAGAAATTAACCATAGGGATTATTCCAATTCATGACAAGATAAAGGTAGCAATGTCCCATCTATGGGAGATGGATTAATCAATAAATTATAATAGAAAAATTATATACTTAGCAAACTAAACCATGACTAAATTCTGGAAGATTTAAAGAGTTTTTTATACACAAAATTGAAATATAAAATTATAAAACATGTAGTTATATAGCTTTGTTATATAAAAATGGTAAATAATATTAACATATTTAAGTACTTTGGAAAGTTCTTTATACCTATGTGTTTGTGTGTGTCTATTTAGAGTGATAGAGAGGAAACTGGGAAAATCTTTGCAAAAATATTAAGATGTTACAATGCTTAAAACAATTTATAAAGACTTAGAAGCCTTTAAAAAAACCTCTAAAATATAAACAATAATGAAATATTAGCAGCAGCCAACTCACATAAAAATGAGTGCAAATGCTGCAAATATGTAAATTTAGTAGCTATCAAGAAAATGCAAATAAAGTAAGTATATAATATTTCTTGCTAAAATAGAAAGCCAAATATATTAGTCAAATTACAGCTAAAATCATAATCTCATACCATGAAAATGGTTGTATTAGTCTGCTCGAGTTGCCAGAACAAAATGTTACAAACTGGGTAACTTAAGCAATGGAAAATTATTTCTGACAGTTCTCTGGAGATTGGAAGTTCAAGATTAAGGAGTCAACTATATTGGTTTCTCACGAGGCCTCTCTCCTTAGCTTGCAAACAGCCATCTTCTCACTTGTTGTCTGTGTCTCTTCCTCTTACAGGGACACCAGTCCTATTATACACCCTTATGACCTCATTTTACCTTAAATATCTCTTTAAGGACCCCATCTCCAAAAACAGTCACATTGGGGACTTATGGCTTCAACTTTCGAATTTTGTAAGGATCCATTTCAGTCCATAACATGGTATTTTAAATTTTATCTAATTTCATCAAAAGCAGTTAGCTACACATTTATAGATCAGTTATTCTTTTTGTGGAAAGCACTAAGGAGGGCGTATGCAAACATACATTCAAAGAGTTGGGTAAAATGCTGTGTACTGTACCCAGAGGAGTACTTGCAGTATTCCAAAAAGTGAAACTACTTAAATGGATGACAGTGGGAGACAGGTTCAATAAAGAATAGCAATGATCACATTTCTGAGTGTATTTAAGGACATAAATTATTGTCCTGTTGTAAAATTCAATATAAAAACATTACTGTTTATCCTGTTATATTAATGTGAATGCCAACTGAATAGATCTATATACATTTATACAGTCTTTATTTTAGTGTAGTGCTTTTGGACAATATATATGTATATTATATATAATATATATCTATTTCTATCTATAAGATCAGAAGGTACTATGCTAAGACAAAGGAAAGGTTTGTTTTTAAGTAGGAAATTCACTTTTATCATATTTTAACATATTCATATTTTTGAATAATTTTTATGTAAATTATGTATAACTCTTAAACAAGAAAAAAGAACTATTTTAAATGTTTTGTCTAATCAATGAGTTCTTTTCTCTCTAATTCTGTCTTGTTATCACCATATGTCTCAGTGGAGCCCTACCTGTCCATAGTCAAGCCTGTTGAGTCCTCCAATAATTCCTTTTAAAAATTAATAGAGTGTGTGTTTCCGTTTTCAATTACCTCATTTTTTAATTTGGATTACCTAAATGCTCCCCTGAAAATATTAAGATTTAACAATCATTGTGTTTTACATTTATGATATTTAAAATCTTTTGCTAGTGAAAATTCTTTCCATATATCTTCAAAACCTAATCTTTTTAATGCTAGAATTTGAGACACTCTAATATTTAGTACCATGAGATATACTAGAGGAATAGACAAATAAATAATACATGTCCTTAGGCCAAATTCTAGTGACAAAACAGCCACATTCACAAACACCTATAACATGACATAGCACTAAAATAAGCATTACCACTGGACCCCAGAATTTGATCTTTTTAGACAGTTTTGATAGTATAAAATATTGCTATAGTGACTTATAACAGTCATAAATGAGCCATGCATAAAAATTGCCATATTTCTATGAGTTCCCTTGCAAATGACTGAAGGAATTCTTTCTTATTTTTGGTTGATAGTACATATTTGTGTTCTTATATAATGTGGGGAGAAAATGAAATGTTTCTCTACTACATGTGACATTGTCAAAAGTACTTCCCTGAGAGCAGCCCCGATCTGAGAACAGAGCAGCATTACAGAGGCTTAGTTCAATGGCTCACCGCTCTCAGAAGACTCAAATTATATCTAAGGGAAAATTAATCACCCCGAGGACTCTACACAAAAACCTTTAAAAAGTCATGAAAATGTGTACATTGTTATCATTTGTGGCTTTGCTGTCTTGGAAATTGTTGTCCACGTACATATGTCCTTTCTTGCCTGAGAAAGGTGGTATTCTCAGACTCCACAGACTCTGATTCTCTGTCCACCAGACATGTTTATTGTCATAGTTCCTGGAGCTCAATAAAGAATATCTATCTTTTAGAAGACACAGAGTGCTCATCTTTGTTTCAGACATGGTTGATACTGTTTCTGGTTGCAGAATAAGGAAACTTGGTCTGGTGTGAGACACTTCTTTACATGTGGTTGAAAGTCACAGTGGAGCACTCACTCAGGCAAGTGTGCTAAGCCTGACCCAAACTGCCTGTTCTACCTGGCTCTGAAGTGTCTTGCTGGGGCTGTCAACTGTCACTAAGGCAACTGACACTGCAGCTCTGCCACATGACCTCTCCTTCCACTTTCTTTCCAACAAGTGGAAGGGAATGAATATTCCAAGAAATCTGAGGATGCCCTAGCATCAACACACATGCACACATTCATGCCTGTACATAATTCTCACTGACAGCTTTGTGTTGTAAAGGTCATTGCCATTGTACAAAATAGAAAACTGAGGCACAGAAAGGTGAAACATGTAACAAGTCATGTGTCCTAGTTCCCACGTGGAAAAGTGGTGGAATCCGGTGTGTAACTAGGTCTCTTTGGCTCCAAAGCCCTGCTCCTTTTCAAGGGCAACTCATTCATCACTGGTTCAGGTGCAGTGTCAGAGAGGGAGTCTAAAGAGAGTGCACAGGCCAAAGTCCAGGAGGGAAAGAGACAGAAAGGCAGGAGTCAATAGCTTCCTGTCTCCTTCAGGAGCTTCTTGTGAATTTGTGGAAGAATTGGTGTTAACTTTCATAGTTTTCTTTCCCACATCCAAACTATTTATTTTCCTGTGTAAATTACTTCAAAAACTGAGGTGAATTCTGCGAGTGATCAGCCTTTGCAGCTTCCTTTTCTAGTTTCAAAGGACTCCACAACCATTAATTACTCACCTATATCTGGAAGGCAAGGCAAGAATTATTGCCTTCATTGAACCAAAGGAAAGCAAGAGGTCAAGCAGTTCCCTGTGGTCCCCACAGCAAGCAAATGATGGAGTGAGTCAAGAATTGGAAAGCATACTTCCTAATTTCAGCGCTATATTTAGACATTGACTTTTGTTTTATTTTCTGGTATAAGAAGGGCAGTGCTGCTAATGATGCTGAGCTATTATTCTGCCCATCACTCAGAACATGATGTGTTTATTAGACAGAGGAAAGACAAGGAGAGAGGAAGAGTGAGACAGACAACAAAGAGATGAGGGCAGAGAGACAACTTTTGAGTCAAATGAGTGAACTGTCATATTCATCACGGGGGCAACAGGGAGCTCTGCCAGGAAGAAGGGAAAGCTCAGGGTAAACAGAGGGAAATGCAGGCAGCAGTCCAGAATTTTCTTCATGCCACAGGTACTGCTCCCCAGCTGACTTAAGCATAGAAAGAGATGGGTATGCCAAAAAGGGACGGATGGAAGACTTCGGAACATTGACTCAAGTATATCTTTGCTCATCACAACCAGAGTGTTCCTTGAAAATCTCTAGCATCTTTAAATAAAAACCAAATGAATAGTATTCCATCGTATAAATATACCATATCTTCTTTATCCAGTCATCTTTTGATGGACATTTAGGACAACATAATGCCATTTGCAGCAACATGGATGCTCCTGGAGAATGTCATTCTAAGTGAAGTAAGCCAGAAAGAGAAAGAAAAATACCATATGAGATCGCTCATATGTGGAATCTAAAAAAAAAAACAAAAACAAAAACAAAAAAAACAAAGCATAAACACAAAAGAGAAATAGACTCATAGACATAGAATACAAACTTGTGGTTGCCAAGGGGGCGGGGGATGGGAAGGGATAGACGGGATTTCAAAATTGTAGAATAGATAAACAAGATTATACTGTATAGCGCAGGGAAATATATACAAGATCTTATGGTAGCTCACAGAGAAAAAATGTGACAATGAATATATATATGTTCATGTATAACTGAAAAATTGTGCTCTACACTGGAATTTGACACAACATTATAAAATGATTATAAATCAATAAAAATGTTTAAAAAAAACAAATGAAAAAGATACAATATGTAAGAAGGGGGAAAAAAATTCTGAAGGTCTATTCAGTAGGGAACAAACCTGGCCACGATTAGGTAAAACTAAATTACCAACCATGAAGAAAGATTGTACTCTTCTTTAAGACCTTATTTCAATGTGGTCTCATGTTCTCTTGATTCTTTCTAACATAAAGCAACTATTTCACATTCTTGTCCATGTGGCACATAGTATGTCCTCATTAAATAGTTTTTGGAAATGAAATAATATTTGAAATTGTAAATAAATAATTTTTGTTGTCCCCAATTGAACTACATCCCCTGAATAATACTTGCATTTTCAAATTTTTTCCTACCTTACTTGCCTCTGGGAAATGGTTATAGAGTTAAACTTAAATTTTGAAAAATTTTCATTAGCTAAATAAATTGTAATGCATCCAAACTTCAGAATACAATGCAGCTACTAAATGAACATGGTTAATCTATATCTAATGTCTTGGGAAAAGAAATGTCTGAAATATGTTGAGTTTTATTTTTAATGGTAAAATGTATGTTTAGTATGAATCTGTATTTTTTTAAATACATCTATCTACATCTAACTCAAAAAGGTGGCCGACACTGGCTGACTATCTTACTGCACTTCCCTTATGGGTTTATCTTATTAATCTTCAAATTAACTTTTTGATGCTGCAGCTCCTCAAGGATCTTATAATATCTCACTGAGCTAATGACTTCATATTTTATTGAGGATATAGAAACCCGTAGATGAGATCTTACCAGTCCACAATCAAACCTATCAAACTACCTCTCTGCTTTCTGTGCCCATTTTGCCTGCCTTCCCTCTTTTCTATTACAATAGAGGGAGTGTTCCTATCGCTATGAAGACCTATCCTTACCATGTGTGCACTGGAGTCCATCCCCTCTTGTTTCTCAAAAACCTTATTTCTATTGTCATTCACTTACATTCATACATTCATTCATTCATTCATATATTCTTTCCCTCCCCCTCCCTCTCTCTCTTAACAGTGAGGTGAACCCCACATCTGTGCTAATCCATCTGACCTGCAATCCTGCATACCATTCCATGGGGGACAATGTAACATGGGGAAGTCAGTGCTTTCGCTGGTTTAGCTTCTCACTTATACTATCACAGCAAAGGATTAAAGATTTGAACTGTTAGTTTTGTTTTGGTGATTGTTTTAATCAATCACTCCAACACCTGCTAATTCTTCTCTCTCTAGTTCAGCTGAGTTCCTAACAATAACATTATATGGAAGACCAGGGAAATAGAAGTACCAAAATACTTTTAAAATGAAGACTAGAGTGGGAGGATGCATACTACTCTGAGACTTGCTATAAACTATGGTAACCAATACAGCATGATATTGGCAAAGAGAAAGACACATAGATCAAAGGAGAAGAAAGTAGTGTTCAGTGCTGATAGTCTCTCCCTGACCAAACTCTAGCCAGGCTCCTCTGAGCACTTTTCTCCATTAGGCCTCAGGCGTGGTCTTGAACAAACACTAACATAGCTCCTAATAGTTCCAGGTCACACCCCGAGGATGACTCTAACCCTCTTAAAGTGCCTGCATGAGAAAACTCAAGCTAGTCAAAAAATTTACTGTGTTCTAGCCAAGACCGGAAGATACAGCCTCTGTGGGCAGACAAAAGCCTAACCGCAGTCAGCACCAGTTAGCAAACCCAGCTGGGTTTCACATAGACCAAGCCCTCCCTTTGCACTTTTTGTAATTCTTCACCTCACTCACTCGACTGAGCACCCACCCACCCCTTCCCTAGTCCCTCATTCTCCCTTTAAACTGCCTACTCACTTCTATACAAATCAAGCTGAGTTTGTGCTGGGCTCTTTTCCCTTCTGCAATAGTATATTATTGATTATAATCTATCCTTAGCACTTTAACTAATGTCTGGCTGTGTTTATTTTTGACAGTATAGACCCACAGAAATATGACAATTGATTTTTCTACAAATATACAAAAACATTTCAATGGAGAAAGGATAATTTTCAAAAATGGTGTTGGAAATATTAAAGATCTGTACCAATATGCAAATCATGAACCCTACACTTTCTGTAAAAATTAACCCATAGTTTGAAATACAATATGTAAAAACCGTAAAAAAAAATAATAGAAAATCTTCATGAATTATGGTTAAGCAAAGAGTTTTTAGGGATGACAACATAAGCAAGATCCTTAAAAGAAAAAAAAATGCTAAATTAGACTTCATTAAAATTAAAAACTTTTTCTCTAAGAAAAATACTGTTAAGAAAATGAAAAGGCAAGCTACAGGAAATGTATCACATATATGATAAAAAGAACTCACTATACTCAAGGGTAAGACAAAAAATTAAGGAATGGGCAAGACACTTGAAAGGACAATTCACCAAAGACGAAATATGGCTGACACAGAAGCACATGAAAATATGTTCAACATCATTAGTCATTAGGGAGATGAAAATTAAAACCATGATGAGATAGTCTTACACACATATTAGAATACCTACAATTAAAAATTATGACAAATGTTGGTGAGGGTGTGGAGAAAGTGGACTTTTTATTTATTACTGCAAAATGGCACAGCCATCAAGGAAAACAGTTTGGTGGCTTATAAAGAGTTGAACATGAATTTATCATATAACCCAGAAATTCCATTGCAAGATATTTACCCTAAAGAAAAAAAAATTATGTTCATGTTAATTTCTGCACACAAATAGTTATTGAAGCTCTACTTGTAATCTATAAACACTGGTAATAATCAACATGACTTTTAAGGGGTAAATGGATTAAAAATTTTCAGTGTACACAATGGAATACTACACAGCAGGAAAAAATGAACTATGGGTATACATGTACACAATATGCACAACAATTTGGATAAAGATCAAAGGAATCATGCTGAGTGAACAAAGCCAACCTCAAAATAAAACACACATGACTCCAACTATATAGCATTCTTGAACATACAAAGCCATAGTGAGAGAGAATAGATCAATAATTACCAGAGGGGAGGAGTAAGATGAGGAAGTAACTGCAAAGAGGGAGCATGATGGAGTTCCAGAGGTGAGGGATCCTGATTATGCTGTATTCTGATTATGCTGATAGTTACACAAATTTATGCATGTGTTAAAATCTTTCAAAGTGTATATCAAAATATATTTTATTATATATTAATTTAAAAATAAAACATTAAAAGTGAGTTAGTGGTCATCCTCATTCAACCAGTATCATTTAGATTTAAACACCAATTAGCATAGGATTGAATTTTTTCATAAATGCAGCTAAAATTAGTCAAATTCATGTCAGATTCATTCAGATAATTATGACATAATTATAATTTGATGGATTTTTAAGAATAAAATCAACTAATCATATAAGGTTCCTTTCAAAAACTACTGAATCATCTCAGCAACTTCCAAACATCTACCATGCAGCTCAAGCAAGAGTTGTTGGTCAGGAAGTATGATAAGATCTCCTCTAAGAATATTCACGTATATATTTTGCTATGTATGTGTTTTTTAAACACATTTCCATAAGTAGGTATTCTGTTTCCTCTATCTTGCTATAAGCTCACACAAGCACTTCAGTGTACATGGTTTATGATTTTTGGTTTTTTTCCATAAAGTTGAAGTGAACAACCTCATAGCTTTGTTCTCTTCTATACTACTGAGAAGGGGCTATTCTAAACTAAGGCTGACATTTAAAATTGCACCATTTTGTACCTTTGCATTAAATTCACATACATAATGAGTGGTTTAAAGCTAATAATTAATTCAATGACTATTTACCAAGAACCTACTAGCTGTCAGTTACTGTGTTAGGTGATGGGGGTATAAAGATGAACAAGACATGGATCCTGGCCACAGGGATATCAAAATCTAATACAGGGCATGAAAAAGAGTGATATTAACAGAAACCACCAGTGAGTAAGCTTTCTTAGGGTATAATTTTTGTCACTAAAGGAAGAAATATTACCTTCTTTGAGTCTGAAAGGTCACTGGTGAGTATACCTATTAAATGCTTCTTGATGGAGTGTCTGTCAAATTCAAATAAGTTGTTCACATGCTAGTTTTCACCAGGTTCATGATTTTTAAATCAAACCCTTCAGAAACTTTTTATGACAGTGCTTCCCCAAAGCCCAGTAGGATGAGCAAGTGAGGGCAAAACGTCAATAACGGTGCATGAAACGTGTCTCTTTCATTTTGGATTCCTCCTTTCATCCATTCAGTTTTGTAGGAATTAGGAAATAATAAATAACAGTGCAATTTATTTTTTCTTTTAGAAAATCATGTCCCAGAGACAATTGAGTCTATTGACATAAAGTAAACACAGCTCATTTAAAATGCTTTCGACCAGCTCTTTGTTACATTCCAAGTACTGTACTTGATACCAGGGACATAAAGATGACTAAGACGAGATTATCCCTCAAGTGGCTCAAAATCTAGTGAAGGAAGATAGATACGCAGGTGGTTTACATGGAAGGAGTAAGTATATGTATGACATGTAGAAGTTGCAAAAAGGAGGCTGGGATCAAATCTGCCGGCTAGGGGGGCAAAGTGAGGCTTGGAACTTTATAGTCTAACCTACTGAAAGATGTTGGAGCATTTGACATCATGAATCCCTTTATCACAGAAACTTTCTTTTAGCTTCTGGATACCACATTCACCTGGTTTTTATCTGATTTTTATTGATCTCTCTCTTCTTTTCTCCTGCTATCTCTGACCCATAAATGCTACTGTCACCTAGTGTCATAAGACTGAAAATTTGTGTCCCCCCTAAATTCATATATTGAAATTCTACACACACTCCCACCAATGTGATGTTATTAGGACGTAAGGGTCTTTGGAAGGTGATTAGGTCATGAGGGTAGGACCCTCATGAATGGGATTAGTGCCCTTTTGAGAGACTCCAGACAACACTCTTGCTCCTTCTGCCATGTGAAGATAGTATGAAGTCAGTAGTCTGCCTACCTGGAAGAAGACCTTCACCAGAACCTGACCATACTGGTGCCCTGATGTCAGACTTTATTCTAGCCTCCAGAACTGTGAGAAATAAATGTCTGTAAGTTTTTTTATGAGTCACTTAGTCTATGGTGCTTTGTTATAGCAGCCTGAACCAAGACATGTAAGGTCTTAGGAATTTATCCTTATCCTACAGGAAGTTTCTTGAATGTCTCAGTCAGTAGCCCATAGCTCATGTGATCACATCTATTACCTCCATCCCTAGATTCTCCAGGGGTTTCAGATGTATTTCTAACTGTCTGTTATATATCTCATGCATTCATTCATTTATCTATTTGTTTGAAATTTTATATCTTAAGTGCGTACTATGAATCAGGCACTTTGCTAGATATGAAAGTATAGTAGTGAGCAAAAATGGATCTGGTCATTGTTACATGAATATCCCACGGGCATCTAAATCTACACACACTCAAACTTGAACAAGCACATTTTCTTTCTTAAAGGAATAGTGACAGGTAACATTTATATAGTATTTATTGAGAGCCATGGTTCTAAGAATTTTATATTCATTAACTTATTCAATCTCAATAGCAAACCTATGAGATAGATACTATTATCTCTCTTTTACAGACAAGGGAACTGAGGCAACGGACCATTAAATATCTTACCCAAATTCACACAGAAAACAACTGACACATCTGGACTGTAAATCAAGGTGTCTCTTT
Source organism: Camelus ferus (assembly GCF_009834535.1). Taxonomy (NCBI): domain Eukaryota; kingdom Metazoa; phylum Chordata; class Mammalia; order Artiodactyla; family Camelidae; genus Camelus; species Camelus ferus. Next base: position 83,902,082 of record NC_045732.1, on the reverse strand, counting down.
TCAAACCCAGAGCTACATCTGCTACATTATATCTCTTCTATAACCTCATCCAGTCTTCTCTTTCTCAGGGACACCACTATCCATCCTGTTGTTCTTGAACTCTCCCTCCTACTTTCCCTAACCCTCACCCTTTCCTTCTTCCTCTTTACCCTCCCCTCCCCCTCTGCTTGTTTCTCCCCTCTCTACCATTCCCTCTTTCTCTCTCTCCTCCCTCTCTAATGCCCGTCTCCCTTCCCACATCCCCCTCTCTTCCCCCCTCCCTCTCTCCCATCTCCCTCTTTTCCACTTTCTCTTCCCCAAGCAGTCAATCACAAAATCCTGCAAATTTGACCTCTCTCAAAAGTTTGTGCTGTCATACTGCAGAGCATCCTATTTCTACTGCATCTGCCACCTGAGCAGCTCTCATCATTTTCTCTCTGGGACACTGCAACTGCTTCTTCATAGATTTTTCAACTTTAAGCATTTCTCACTTTCAATTCAACTTTCATAAAGTTGTCATCATAACTTATTTAAAAAGTCAACACTGATCATATTACTCACTTGTTTTAAAGTCTTCCCCTTTCTCTGCAGAACCTCAGGATATAGAGGGAGCCCTCCTGATCTGGTCTCTGACTTTCTCTCCATCAGCATCTTCTCTCAGCTCCATCCTTCCAGGTCATTCACCTGCACCTCTGAGTGACTGCAACTTCCCTCAAGAGTCAGTGATTTCTGTCTACACAGTTTTGCCCACGCTCTCCTCTCTGCCTAAAATTCCTTTCTCCAACTCCATGTAGTTCATTTTTGCTCATACTTTCAGAAGTCAGCTAAAGCATTACTGTCTTTGACAGCCTTCCATGGCCACCAGAGTGTTCTGTGCCTTCCCTCTGGGATCCCACAGCACCCCAGGCTTTTCTTACCCTCAACTTACCACTGTGTCTCATGATTGTCTGCTGACCTGCCTTAGACTAGAAGCTCCCAAAGATCACAGACATATTATTTTCTGTCCTTAACATCCTTACCTCGTAACACTTGTCACACTGCAATTTTAAATTCACTTGTGGGATTATTTAATTAACGCCCCTCTCCCTATTCTCATGTAAGGACCATCCATGACAGTAAGAATTGTGTCTATTTCTGCACCACACTGTATTCCTAGCACCTAATACAATGTCTGGCCTAGAATAAATGAAGGACATAATGAAAGATAAGATGGGAGTTTGGGATTTGCAGATACTAACTACTATATATAAAATAGATAAACAACAAGGTCCTACTGTGTAGCACAGGGCATGTATTCAATACCTTGTAATAGCCTATAATGGAAAAGAATATGAAAAGGAATACATTTATACACACACATGACTGAATCACTGTGCTCTATACCTGAAATTAACACAACATTGTAAACTGACTCAATAGAAAAAAATTGTAAACCAACTTCAATAAAATTTTTTTAATTTATAAATAAAATAAATAAGAAGTTATTAACAGAGGGGTGTAAAACAAACAAGCAAAAAGCTTCATTTTGAATGCCAAATTTTTGACAATTAGGCACTGGGAACCCAAAAGAAGCAGGAGTCATGGTCCCTGCCTTATGAAAACTTAATGTCAGGGACATAAACCTAGTAGTACATGAACCTGGAGCAAATGTCTGAGTGGAAAATAACCACATGTCCAGTACTGTGGTACAGTTCACACACTTCTCATTACAGAAGAGAAGAGAGGTGAATACAAAGTAAAGGTGATACTCGAGTGATGTTAGAGAAGAAATTTGAAGGAACTGAGTCCTTGAATGACACTCATTAGCACATCCTGAGCACTTAAGCCCAGAGAAGACAGTGAAAGATTCTAAAGGTTACATGAAATAACACGGCCATTGTACTCTATAGCCTGTTGTGCCAAGCAGAGGAGGAAGAAAATACTATTCCTCTTCTTTCTTCTTTCTCCCCACACTCTCTGATACCCATTGTGGGCAAGAGGAGTTGGGTATCCAAGACTAGGCCACATGGCGTTCCAAGACAGGCATATATTTAGCATCAACATTTGTGTAGCATTTCAACAGGTTTTCTAGTTTTAGCATATTTCCCATGTATTTTATTCTTAGAGCGTTAATATGGTTTTTAAGTCCCTGAAAACAACCTTTCAAAAGGAGCTGGCATGTTTTTCTCCAGCCTCTTTACCCAAACTTGCACGGCGTGGGGACTAGCTGACTCCATAGGCTCCCATTCAGAAATAGCAGTCCAGAGAGACTGGTTTCATTGACCAGGGTCACGAGTGTAGTAAGCAGGAGACTTCTGATTCAAAGGATTTGAGGATTGGAGAGATTATGTGCAAAATGCCTGGCACACAGTAGGCACTAGATACATGCCAGCTATTACCCTAATTAATCCTGCCTGGGGATAAAAGGCTAAGCAATACAACCCTTTGAGATTTCCTTCTGTGCTTTGAAATGTGATCTTTTCACAAATAACAAAGGGTATTATAAGGATCATGGTTTATCTCTCTAAATAGAGCCTATTATAAAGTATGAACCATCCACGTGTTGAAACTTTTTTTCTAAATTTTAGTGGAATAGATTTACCACAACATAATGAGTTGCTGCATAATTTTTACTTTTCTTTATGATTTAATTAGCCTCAGTCTTTTCTGTTCTTTGTTTTGACGGTGCCCTCTCAATCTCCACAGCTATTTGTTATGAACTCTGAGTAATAGACAATACATATTCATATGGCTGCCAAGCTTTGACCCAGGATATTAGAGCTTATTTTCCTTTCCTTGTGCATCATAAATAATAGATTATATATATATATATATATATTTTACATTGTACTTAGTTGCAAGCTTGAATTCTATACGTGAGTGGGAATTGTGCAGATCTGTAAAAATGCTTCTTTCCCACTCATGATAGCTGAACATAATCATTAATGATTTTTACTTCTGTCATTTTTATTGAATTCCACCTTCTCCTGTGTCTGGATTCTCTGAGCTTAGAGTTATTCTACTCTTATGGTTTAGTCCAGGTGTGGCACATTATAGTATGTGGGCCAAATCTGGCCTGCCACCTGTTTTATTAAATATGGTTTTATGGAAAAACAGCCACAGATATCATTCACATAATTTCGATGATTGCTTTTGTGCTACACTGACAGAGTAGAGTAGTTGTGACCGAGAACTTATAGTGCAGGAAGCTGGACACACTTATTATCTAGACCTCTACAAAAAAGTTTGTTGACCCTCGATTGAATCCATACTACTTTTCATATCAGTCAATAGAATACAGTCTTGTTTGAAACTGGAGAATTGAAACATTTTCCATTCTTACAACTGAGCAATATCCTTACCACTTTAAGTGATCCCTGTGCAAAATAACACAACATTACATACTGGCAATCTCCTGATGCTCCATTTTGTAAAAATTGTACTGAGGAAACTGCCCAATGCCTGTCTGGAAAATCCCAGTGCTGGATAATGATTGGCTGTCTTGCATTATGTTACCACATTTATAAAGTCACAGAGTTTTTTTTTAGGAAAGAAACCAAGGTTTCTTGGCCTTCACTGAATTTTAGAAAACTGGACTTCACTACTACTCTATACTTTGCTATTTCTGCTAGTTTGACTTTACTTTGAAATGTTGTACATATTTCAACAAAAAGATTCAGAAAGCAGTTGCAGATGAATTTAATGAGCCCATGAGGGAACATTCCAAACTTGTATTGCATGTGATAAAGTCCAATGCTGACTTTGAAAAGAATTCTAAAATTTCTAGATTAATCAGAAGACTTTTGGAAAATGTAAAAAAAAATGCCTAGATAATAGTTGTTTTAGGAGATGTTAAAGTTATGAGCAATTTGACATGTCATATCTACAATCAACCTGTATTTTCTTAAGTTCACATTTCCTATTACTTCAAGCACTGCCCCTTGCTTCAAGTCTAGGAAAATATTACCTTCATGCTGAGTCATACAAAGGTATACATCTTTAATATATTTCCCTTCTAAAAAGAGCCTTGGATAAGAGATATGCTTTGCTCTCAGTGCAGGTATATAATTCATGGTAATGTTACATATACAGGATAATACACCTTACAGTTACATATTCTGAGATAATTACACCCAAACTTATCTAAATTTCCTTCTGTTGCCTTAAATTGGTAGGTTATCCTATCTAGTTACATGAAAACTCACAATCCTTAAGGTTAAACATTTTAAATAAAAAACCAGAAAGTGGTTTTATTTGTTATTTTTTTGGTCTGGTTGAAAAAGACAGAATCTCAGTTGTCTTTGTAGCTAGCTATTTTTCATTTGTTACCTTTATTTGGGTGGCAAGGAAGGATCCAGAGTAGCAGAATGTTTCTAAGTTTAAAATACATTGCACACTTGATGAGAGCATATACAGTTGACCTGCTTTAGGTACTAATACATTTCCTCTTCACAAAGCATGTCTTCCTGTTTCTACAAAATAACAGGCCAGGCTGCTCTTTGGCACATACACTATGTTGCCTTTTAGAATAGCAAGCTTGTTTATCTGGGCCTTAAATGCATCAATACCTACTGATTTCCTCTTGTACTGTTTGGATCTTGGAAGTGTAAAAAGTCTAAATCTAATAACTTGAAAGTTATAACCTTCTTATGACTTGATGTATAATCCACTTGCAACTTATTTTGGTGTTTTGAACGAGGTAAAGCTATACATTGATTTTGTTTACTATCCAGTCAATATCCCAACACTACTTTTTAAAACAAGTCAGATATTTGTCACATTTCTGACCCATTCTTAATTATAAGTTGAATATTTTATTTTTTTATAAATTTTATCAAAGATATAAAAGGTACTATAGCACAGATACAGTTTAAAAATTACTTGAATACATGGACATTTATGTATCCACTATTTAGCCTAAGAAATAGTACATTAGCAACACATTGGGAAATCTTGTATGTCTCTTCTCAATTGAATAATTTTCCCTCCAATCCAGAAGATAACCACTGTTCTGAGTTTGTGTTAAGCATTCCATACTAACTTTATGATCTGAGTGTATATGTATTACCTACTCTGAAAAGATATATGCTGATTGGTTTTGCCTGATTTGTTAAAACATTATTTAAATAAAATAGAATTATATACACTCTTCCAGACTTTATTTTTCCACTAAATATAATTGGAAAGACTCTTATTCACATACATATATATAGCTGTTATTTAGTGGTATATAATATCACATTACATAAATATGCTATGTTTTATATATTTGGGGGTAATTATGATTTACTTATCAATATTATTTGTCTTTTTCCTCTACATAAGTGTAGGCTCTATAGGAAGATTTTTTTTCTGTTTCTTTTACTATTGTATCAAGTAGATAGATTCCACTGTTGAAATTCAATGAATATTAAATCTCACATACAAATGAGATTCTTACTGTTCAAATCCACATCATTAGGCATTGAAATTAAAAATTAAAAACCACAATAAGATACTTTTTCAAGCCTAAAAAAATAAAAATTAGGACCAAAAAAAATTAGCCAAGATGTGATGCAAGGACAACTCACATACTACTGATAGGGATTTAGATCAGCACAACTTTGGAAAACATTATGGCATTATCTAGTAAAGGGAGAGATAAACATACTATATAGTCCCCCAATTCCATTTCTAGTTATAAGCCCTAGTTAAACATTTGTACCACGTAAAAAGTATAAGGATGCTCATATCAGACGGTTTTTGTTTTTCTATTAAAAACTAACAAAATCACAATGGAAACACAGATTTTATTAATTTATTTATTCAACAAATATTTTTGATCACCTTACATAATATTTGCTGAGCACTTCAAATATATTAACTCATTTAATCCTCCCAACAATCCCATGAGGTACATATGATTAATATCCTTAATTTAAAGATGGGGAAAGTGAGGCATAGAGAACTTACATAACTTGCCCAAAGTCACAACTATTAAGTGGAATAGCCATAAGTCCAATCCAGGAAGTCTAACTCTAGAGTCCAAGTTCTAAAACATAACTTCTGATGGTGAAAAACTCAAAAGCTTCCCAGTAAAATCTGAGACAAGAGAAGGATGCCCACTATCACCACTCCTATTCAACATAGTCTTGGAAGTCCTAGCCACAGCAATCAGACAAGAGACAAAAATAAAAGGGATCTGAATTGGAAAAGAAGAGGTAAAAGTGTCACTATATGCAGGTGACATGATACTATATATAGAAAACCCTAAAAGGTCCACATAAAAACTACTAGAGCTGATCGAAGAATTCATCAGGGTAGCAGGTTACAAGATTAATGTTCAAAAATCAGTTGCCTTTCTTTACACTAATGATGAATCAATAGAAAAAGAAAGTAAAGAAACAATCATCTTTAAAATAGCACCCAAAGTAATAACATATCTAGGAATAAATCTAACCAAGGACGTGAAAGAATTATACACAGAAAACTATAAACCATTGATGAAGGAAATTAAAGAAGACTTTAAAAAATGGAAAGATATCCCATGCTCTTGGATTGGAAGAATCAATATTGTTAAAATGGTCACACTGCCCAAGGCAATCTACAGATTTAATGCAATCCCTATCAAATGACCCAGGACATATTTCACAGAACTAGAACAAATCATAAGAAAATTTATATGGAACCATCAAAGACCTAGAATTGCCAAAGCATTACTGAAGAGAAAGAAAGAGCCTGGAGGAATAACTCTCCCAGACTTCAGACAATACTATAGAGCTACAGTCATCAAGACAGCATGGCATTGGTACAAAAACAGACATATAGACCAATGGAACAGAATAGAGAGCCCAGAAATGAACCCACAAACTTTTGGTCAACTCATCTTTGACAAAGGAGGCAAGAATATACAATGGAATAAAGACAGTCTCTTCAGCAAATGGTGTTGGGAAAACTGGACAGCAGCATGTAAAGCAATGAAGCTAGAGCACTCCCTTACACCAGACACAAAAATCAACTCAAAATGGATCAAAGACTTAAACATAAGACAAGATACAGTAAACCTCCTAGAAGAAAATATAGGCAAAACATTATCTGACATACATCTCAAAAATGTTCTCATAGAACAGTCTACTCAAGCAATAGAAATAAAAGCAAGAATAAACAAATGGGACCTAATGAAACTTACAAGCTTCTGCACAGCAAAGGAAACCATAAGTAAAACAAAAAGACAACCTATGGAATGGGAGAAAATTTTTGCAAATGAAACCGACAAAGGCTTGATCTCCAGAATATATAAGCAGCTCATATGACTTAATAAGAGAAACAACCCGATCCAAAAATGGGCAGAAGACCTAAACAAGCAATTCTCCAAGGAACACATACAAATGATCAATAGGCACATGAAAAAATGCTCAGTATCACTAATTATCAGAGAAATGCAAATCAAAACTACAATGAGGTATCACCTCACACCAGTCAGAATGGCCATCATTCAAAAATCCACAAATGACAAATGCTGGAGAGGCTGTGGAGAAAAGGGAACCCTCCTACACCGCTGGTGGGAATGCAGGTTGGTACAGTCACTGTGGAAAACAGTATGGAGATTCCTCAAAAGACTAGGAATAGACTTACCATATGACCCAGGAATCCTGCTCCTGGGCATATATCCAGAAGGAACCCTACTTCCAAAAGACACCTGCACCCCAATGTTCATAGCAGCAATATTTACATTAGCCAAGACAAGGAAACAGCCTAAATGTCCATCAACAGATGACTGGATAAAGAAGTGATGGTATATTTATACAAAGGAATACTATTCAGCCATAAAAACCAACAACATAATGCCATTTGCAGCAACATGGATGCTCCTGGAAAATGTCATTCTAAGTGAAGTAAGCCAGAAAGAGAAAGAAAAATACCATATGAGATCGCTCATATGTGGAATCTAAAAAAAATAAAGAAACAAAACATAAATACAAAACAGAAACAGACTCAGAGACATAGAATACAAACTTGTGGTTGCCAAGGGGGTGGGGGATGGGAAGGGATAGACCAGGATTTCAAAATGTAGAAATGATAAACAAGATTATGCTGTATAGCACAGGGAAATATATACAAGACCTTATGGTAGCTCAGAGAATAAAATGTGACAATGAATATATATATGTTCATGTATAACTGAAAAATTGTGCTCTACACTGGAATTTGACACAACATTGTAAAATGATTATAAATCAATAAAAAATGTTAAAAAAATAAAATAAAACATAACTTGTGAGCGTGACAATTCACAACAGTGTTTGTGAGAGAATTACAAACATAGTTGAGATGGCCTTAACTCTGATGCTTGAGCATTAATTGAACCACTTCCAGTATATTTCTCTACCATCTCATTGATGAATTCTGATTTATCACATAATTATAAGCTACATGCTTTTTCAATGGCACAGACCATCTGATTGTTCTTTGTTTAGGCACAATCTGAACTGAAATCCTCCTGCTCAGTGGGGTAATGGGCTGAATTGTCTCTAGAGAGCTATTCCAGTCTGAAGGTTTTGTGATTGAAGTGTTATATCAAGCAGATTCTTTATTCCATTAAAAATGAAGAAAGTGTATCTATTAACACCCTTAATATCCCTCAGGCTATCTCAGTTTTAAAAAAAAATCATGAAATAAACTGTGCCTTCTAGCAGAGTCCTCATCAGTTTAGGTTTAGCAGCTGAAACATAGACGTGTCTCAAAAGAACAACTTCCCTAAAAGGGAAACAACATTCCTTTAACTTTCTTGACAATCAGTCATCTTTGCCTGGTTAGACATGAATATGTAACTATGAACACATCCCACTATTAGTATTATTAATTACTTCCATTTATATTTTCCATGGCTTGTGAAGTTTTCACAGTAATTTCAACTGCATTATCTCCTTTGAACCTCACAAAAGCCTTACTAGCTTTCCAGGGCAGGAGTTTTACATTTTTCTGTGTTTTTCAGATCAGTATATTGAAAACCTTCATCTAATACTATGTGCATTATGAAGAGTCATTATGATTTAATTTGTACTAAATTGCAAAAAGAGTCCTAGGACCTTTCCTAGTCAAAGGAGTTGAAAAAAAATATCTCCCCATTGGGTTGACAATCTAAGATAAGGTAATTAAAATTTAAATCAGCAGATGATGATAGGTGACTGGCACTGGGGAAATATATTTGGCAACTGGTTCTATTTTAATTATCCACATCCTACAGAGCACAGACTACTCATTCAGAAGACAGAGAAATTGATGGTCAGGGAGGACTCGGTTGAAAATTGCACCTGAAGGAAGGATTTGCACTTTCGTGATAAGACAAGCAGGCAGGGACAGAAAGTGAACACCATGTATAGAAGCAAGCTGGAAAAGAGCAAGAACAGGGAGTAGGAGAAGGTCCAAAAAATGGTAGAGAAAGGGTTCATTTATATAAAGACATATTTTTGGTGTTTTGAGAATAACAATGGCACTTATATTTACATACTGCTCTTCAAATTGGCAAAATTTTACAGCACCTATTATTTAATTTGCTCCTTACAAAACACTAGGTAGACAGGAAAGGTTTTATGATCAGATTACCAATGAGGTTACAGTTTCTAAAAGGTTAATTTCACCTGGCAAGCACCACACAGGTGGTGATGGATGAGGCAGAAACTACCCTTCATGTCATCTAAATACTTTTTCTGGGCACTATCCACTCTACTACTTTTCTCAGTGTTCATTTTCTCTCTTGAGTTATCCCTTCTATAAAATGGCAATAACATCAGCTCCTTCATAGAGTTATTATTAGATTTAAATAATAAAAAACAACTATGTTTCACATACACAAATGCATACTACATTTCTCTTTTTGTTCATTCAGCAAATATTTGTTGAGTATCTTCTAATGTCCTGGGCATGATCCAAAGCTCTAGGGATAGAGTACCAAATAATACAAAGTCCTTCTATATGGAGCTTATAGTCTAGTGGGTAATGGGGAGTGAATATAAATAAATAAGTAAAACATATTATATGCTTAAGTGCTCCAGAGAAAACTAAAGCAGAGTAAGGTGAATCTAGAGAGTACTGGGAGGGGATGTGGAACTGTTCTTTTCTGTATGGTTGCCACTGAGACAATAATAAATGTGCAGAGACAAATAATTTTCCAAGTAGAGGAAAGAACATATACAAGAGCCCTGAGGAAGGACCATCCCTAGATAGTTCAAAGAACACTGACCCAGTCTATGAGATGAGGCAGAGGGATCGAGGGGAAGAATAGTGGGAGATGAGGCCAGGGAAATAGATGAGAGTGAGTGGATTATAGATCGTGCAGGACCTTGTGTACTACAGGGAGGACTGTGCCTGTTACTGTCAGGGAAGTGTGGAGCCATTGGACAGCTGTGAATGGAGAAGTGACAGGATATGGCTTAACTTTCTAAATGATGGCTCTGCTTCTTCTGTGTTGAGAAGAGACTCTAGAGGGACAAAGGTGAAAGCAGTTGCAAAGCTGAGGTGACCGATGATGGTGATCTGAAGAATTTGCTGTCGGTGGAGGGAATTAGAAGGGAGTGAAGATTGAATATATTCAGAAGGTAGTGCTAACAGGTTTTGATTTCAGTTTGGATGTGGGATGGGAAAGAAAGTGGAGTCAAGAGTGACTCCATTCGTGTTGACCTGAATGGCTCGAAGGAAGGAGTAGCTACCAAGATGGGGAAGATTGTGGAAAGCCAGGTGTGTGGGATGGAAGGCAAAATAGGAATTCAATTTGATACAAATTAAGTTTCAGCTGCTTAAGACATGCTTGTTCTACTTATCTACTTTTGGGCAACAAACCACCCCATCACTTAGTGTCTTAGTACAACAAAAACAACAACATTTATTTTGCTCAGAAGTCTGCTATTTATGGCTTAACAGGGACAGCCCACTATTCCACTGTGTTAACTGGGGTGGCTTAAAATGAGGGGCTGGAGTGATTTAAAACTTCATTTACTCACATGTCTGATAGTTTATACTGTCAACAGGAATCTTGCCGGTGAGTATTGGCTAGAGGACTAGCAGGTGACCTCTTCATGTGGCCTAGGTTTCCTCACAACATGGTGGCTGGGTTTCATGGGCAATCATAACAAGGGAGAGATAGGTATGGATTGCCTTTTATGACCTAGCCTTGGAAGTTACAGTGTCAGCTAGGCTGCATTCTATCATGGAGGCAATCACAAAGGCCTATTCAGGGTTAAGTGGAGAAGAAATAGACACCACCTCTGGATGGGAGACTTGCAAGTTTCTATAGAGTGTGTGAGATTGGAAATATTGCTCATTACCACTTTTGTAAGATATCATCTGTCACAACATTCAAGTGGCGATTTTGAACAGGGGAATCTGGAGTTCAAGGGACTATTGCCAGAGATATAAAATAAGATTTCTTCAACAAAATTATGTTTAAATAAGGATTAAATGAGATCATCTAGGGAATTCGTATGGATAGAAAAGCAGTCTAAGCACTGAGCTCTGGAGAACTCCAATATATACGGGTCAGAAAGATAAAGATGAAACAACAAAGAATGACCAAAAACAGACAGTGAAAAAAAAAAAAAAAAAAAAAAAAAGGAAGTGGGGATGTCCTGGAAGCTAAGAAAAGAAAGTGTTCAGATCAGGAATCATTAAGTAATCAACTCAATAAAATCCTGCTGAGTCCAGTAAAATGAAGCTGAACAAGTGGTTGTTGGTATTGGAAAGATGGAAGTCATTGCTCACCTTGGTAAGAGCTAGTTTGGTGGAGTGATGTGAGTTCAAGTCTGACTGAAGATACTTGCATGTAACACGTCTGAAAGAGAGAGGAGGGGCTCAGTGTGTGCCGGGTGCAGAGGTAGCCTCAGCAAATTTTGTTTGATTCAAATATGAACACTTTGCTGGTGAGAATAGGGGTCAGAGACTAGGATTAGAAATGTTGGAAATGGAGAATAAAGGCAAATAATTTTGTTTCTGGAGTAATACTGTTATGGTCTAGAGAACCTAAATTCAATTTTATTAAACTATCTTTTTGATTGACGTACAGTTGATTTACAATGTTTCAGGGGTACAGCAAAGTGATTCAGTTATACATATATAACTTTTTCAGATTCTTTCCCATTATGGATTATTTCAAGATATTGAGTATATCTCCCTGTGCTACACAGTAGGTCCTTATTGTTTATCTATTTTATGTATAGCAGTATGTATCTGTTAATCCCCAACTCCTAATTACAAATATTTTTGTAGACACATCTGAATCTTTGCTTTTATTTTTACATTATGAATTACTTTCATTTAGACATATCTGCTATATGAGTTTTCTGTTGCCATTGTCTGTGCTTTTAGTGGCTTAACACAGCAGTGACTCATTCTCTTGCAGTTCTGGAGGTCAGAAGTCTGAGATGAGGCTTATAGGGCTGAAAGCAAGGTATGGGAAGGGCTGGTTCCTTCTGAGGGCTCTAGGGGAGAAAATCTGTTCCTTGTCTCTTCCAGCTTCTAGAAGCTGCCAGCACTCCTTGGTTTGCGGCTACATCACTCCAATCTCTACTTCCATCATCACATTACCTTCTTGGTCTGACCTTCCTAAGTTCCTCTTATAAGGACAATTGTGAGTAAATGGGGCCCACCTGGATAGTCCAGGCTCATTTCCACATCACAAAATTCTTAACTAATCACATCAACAGAGAACCTTTTGCCACGTAAGGTCACATTCACAGGTTCCTGGAAATAGGACGTGAACATCTTTGTAGAAACATCATTCAGCCAATGTTATTCCAGTTTTAAGAAAGACATCTCAATGCAGAATAAAAACATCCTTTCTTAGTGGGAAATTATTTTTCCTTTGAATTGTAAGATTTTCAAATATCTTCTCTTTTCACTAGTTACTTTCTTCATGCTAGAATATACATCATTTCTACTATCTTCAATTTTTTCCATATTATTAGAACAGAAAAGGTCATTGTTCCAGGGATGTTCAAAAGAGATCATGTAGAGACAGGTGTGGATTTATGATATTTTTGCTTCCATGAAGTCTTAGATACCTGCCTGTATACGTCTGAAAAGAGAGAGGAGGGCGATCAGTTAGTGCCAGGTGCAGAGGCAGCAGTAGCGTATGTTTCGCTTGACTCAAACATGAATGCACTGCAGGTGACGGCAGGTGTTAACACTGAGAAAGCACTGCTTTCCTGATATGCGCTTTAGGTCAATGCTAATAACTGCAATGTTACAGGGCACTGCAGCCATCCTTCAGAATCTCTTTGCAATGTGAAGGCATCTCAATTTATTAGGATGCATTTTAGAGGTCAATGAAAATTATGGCACGATTTGAAGGTCTGTATTGAATTGTGCCTCCTCTTACAAAGTCAATGAAAATTGAACAGTGAGGTAGGGAGAAGCTTAATGGTACAGCAAGTTTTGTACCTATGGAAGTCCATTTTTCATCCAGAATTTGGAGGATGGATGGATAAGAGTAAACCTTATCCAAATGTAACATATGCTATGCAGCTCCATTCTATGTGTTTGATGCATGTTGGACACATTTCAACAAACTTAATCTTCACAAAAACATTATGTGATGGGGACTATTATATGAACTTTGCATATGAGGAAATGGTGGCATAGAGAGATAAAGTAACTTGTCTAACTTCACACAGCACATAACAAGTGATATTGTAGAGCAAACCAAACCACTCTGAATCCAGACTCTGTCTTCATAGTCATTATATCCCACAGTTCCTTATTTTGTGGTAAATTTATTTGTTTGCTTTTGGATATTTTATTCAAGTTTGATGTGTGCAAATTCCCATGAACAAAATGGGGTGATTCATTATATCAGTGGGTGTCTACCTCAAATACAGAATTAAAATAACTCTAGACCAAGGATCTAAATAATCAAATTTACATTATATTATATAAGGGCAACTACCACTTAATTCAAATATTTTACATTTATATGGTGATTTATAATTTTCTATCACCATACACATTATCTCATTTATCTCTCATAACCACACGTGAATGGAACAGTATACTCATTTTAAGTATCAGTAAAAGAGGCTCCAAGAATTTAAGAGATTTGTTCAAGGTCACACAATGGATGGAATTGGTCTCTCTGAAAATTGAGTAGACACCAGTTATGAATCTTAGTATCTCAACGAAGTTCTCTTATACCATTTCTTAAACAGTCTTATTATTGTCCTTGGCCATATAGTGACAGATATAATCCCTAATTGGTGTGTGTATGCATGTGTATATTTGTGTGTGTGTTTTGACGTGGGATAAATGACTATAAAAGTTCATGCCTAGAGTTCTATGATTTTCTGTTCTCTGAGGATGTGACCTGATTGAACATATTAATAGATAATATGAACTGTGTGTTCCAGAAGCTCAATTAACCTTGGAGTTTCTATGGGGGAAGTACTATTACCAATGTATTAGTCTGAATTGTTGTCAAAGATAGGACAACAAAAATATAGCACAGAATCTAAAGTTGGGGGATTTATGTTAATCAGAGTAATAAACAGGAGTGGGTGTAACCAATAATCTAAAAACCGAAGGGTCTCAACATAACAAATACATATCTTTCTCCAAGTGATGACCTATAGCTCTGCCAGGTCAGACTCCTCTACTTCTGGTCACAAGGAGAGAGAGATGGTAAAGAGCAAGAGCATGGAAGACTGCACAGAGGGTCCTAGAAGCCAGAAACAGAGTGGTGCATTTCACTGCCACACACATTTTATTATCCAGAGTTCAGTCACATGGTCCATTTTAGAGCAAGGAAGGAAGGGGAGGGCATTCTGGAGAGCCTTGTCTTCCTGTGCTATAAGGCAGAAAAGAAAAATTTGATAAAAAGCACATAGCATTCTCTCTGCCACTGAAGAAACACATCTAGAGTTCTACCGGCCCCACATGTATCCCCTACCAGCCTTTTCCACATAATGGCCAATTCTCATTTTTTAGAGTCAAATGTGGTTGAACAATAGCATACACTTATGTGTGGTATGCATGGTTGACATAATCTAGGCTACCTCTACCATCAGCTTGGCTTGCTAGAGAAAATCAGCTATCTAGCTGAGAAGGAACTCTGAAATGTAGGCATTGAAATAGATTTTTTTTTTTCAGTAAGGGCTTCATCACACAGTCAAAATCTCTGTCAGTCAATAAGTATTTATTTAGTAGCCACACAAGGGAATGACACTGTTATGCAATGGCTTTGAAAGGAATTTATACTTTGTTAAGTGTTTGAAAATTGACTTTCACCAGGTGAAAAACTTTTGCTTTACATTTGAGCAGAATATTGATCTGAAAGCAACAACTTTTTGGATGATTTCAATATAGCAAGATTTTACGTTGTTGATAAATCAGGCCAGTTTTTCTTTTGGACTTCCCTGGAGACAGTGACAAAAGAAAAAAAAAATCAATTAGTATGTTGGGAGGAACTTTCTTCCACTCTCCATCCAAATAATCAGTACCCTTATACTAGGCTCTGATAAAAGTAAGAATTCAGGTTATAAACAAATAGGTGAAATAAGCTAAAGGCTGTCAGCCTTGCCTGACTATGATGCTTCTGGGCTACCAGATGTTGGCAATGCCATTGCAATGGTATATCTCACTGATCACATGGCTTGAAGACAAGCATGAATGGCCTATTGTCTGCCTCTATATCCAGGACTTGCATATGAAATTGCTTTCTATTAATTAAGCTATCTAACTCTAAATCTGCAATACCAAAGAAAAGCAGTCTACAGAGACACCTAAAGAAAGAGAATAGATAACTAATACAAGACTTGCAAGCTTTCACTGTCAGAAGGAAGGCATGTCAGTCATAGAATCACACCATAACAGCTACATTATTTGTACACCTACAATGTGCCAGGTTATACTGTGTTCCATGCACAGTCATAGTCAATCTTTGTATGAGAACCAATGACTAAAGTATCCTTTTTATCACCCTTTTTTCATAGATAAGGCAACTGAGGCTTTGAGTGATCAAATGACTTTTCCAAGGTCATGCAGCTAGTGAATGATGGAGTCAAAAATCAGGATTCAGATACATGTAGATTAGATGTCAGAACTTGAACAGAAACTCAAGGGGTTTGCCACCCAGTTGCTAATCAGAATCACCTATGGGGTTTGAAAATAGAAATGCCTCTGTTTTCTGCCTCATTATACTGGATCTGAATTCTAAGGATTGAGTCTGAGAACCTGTACTTGGAAAAATCTTTCAGATGAGTCTATTCTGCAGTGAAGAAAGAACCACTCCACTAAGCTATCTTGCACAGAGAAAGGAGAGTGACTATGGTTGGAAGAATACTGGGCTGGTCCACAGGCCCCTGGTGTATTAGCACTGGATAATCTCCCCCCTTGAGTGTGGACAGGGCCTGTGAATGTGATAGGATAGCGCACAGATTGATTAATTTACATGTCAGAGGTGATGGAATAGTCATGCCTGTGTATATCCCTTTATATGAGACTTTGTCTTAGATTGGGTGAGAGATCCTTCTCCTGGCCTTAAAAAAGCAAACAGCCACATTGTGAGAGGGCCACACGGTAAGGAATTGTGGGAGGCTTCTAAGGGCTGAGAACAGTCCCCTACTGACACGAAGAAAAAGTGAGCAGGTAGGGGAGGGATAAATTAGGAGTCCAGGAATTGTAGATACACATTACTATTTATAAAATAAATAAACAACAAGGTCCTACTGTTTAGCACAGGGAATTATATTCAATATCTTGTAATAACCTATAATAGTAAAGAATATGAAAAAGAATATATATATATATATGTATAACTGAGTCACTATGCTGTTCACCAGAAACTAACAATGTTGTAAAGCAACTATACTTCAATTTTAAAAAAGAAAAAATAAAAGGGGAACTTACTCTTGTAATCTTAAGGAACTGATTTTGCTACAATCACATGACTTTAGAAGCAGACCCTAAGTTCCAGAAAACAACCCAGCCTAGCCAACACGTGGTTTGCAGCCTTGTAAGACCCTGATTTGATGACCTAGTTAAGCTGTGCCCAGACTCCTGACTCATAGAAACTGTAAAATAATAATTGTGTGTTGTTTTAAGCTACTAAGTTTGTCTAGTTTGCTATACAGAATAGATATCTAATACAGTTGTTAAGGAAAAATGATCTGTGTCCATTCAAGCACAGTCCAGGAGAAGAGGCTGCACTGTGTTAACTATTTGTATGGCAGTGATAAGCTTGTACTTGATGTGGCTATTTAGCTACATCCCTTCTTCTGATCCCAAGCTAACCATGCAAACTTTTGAATTTTATTTGACTTCTCCCACAGATGTAATTAAAATATAGGTTGACTAAAGGACAGGAGAGCTTTGATCCCTTGACAGTGTCACCTAACAATGACAAAGGAATTAATTGGCATTCTCATTTAGACCTCACTGCCTGGGACCTTAGTTAGTGTGTGTCTACAGGTGAGAGAGCAACCATTCTGGGTGTTGACAAGTCAGGTTTCTGAAGCAGCTTCTCCTGGAAAGATCCCTGTGCATCATTGCTCCTCAACTGAATAAAGATCTATTAAATGCCTACTATGTGCTAGACTCTAT
The DNA here is from genome assembly GCF_009834535.1 of Camelus ferus. Classification (NCBI taxonomy): domain Eukaryota; kingdom Metazoa; phylum Chordata; class Mammalia; order Artiodactyla; family Camelidae; genus Camelus; species Camelus ferus. Next base: position 83,884,559 of record NC_045732.1, on the reverse strand, counting down.
CAGCTCACACAGTGGGTGCTTTTCTTGAAAATTCTTCATCAACAAGCTATTCATTTGATAAAAAGCAACCAAGCAACTAAACTTAAGAAAAGGACCACATGGAGTGCTGTGTGGAGGCAGAAAGATGAACAAGAAAATGACATATTTAAAAATCAGTATAATGTATTGCCCAAAATGTAAAGCATCTGTTTTCTTTCTTTCATGACAGAAGTCTTTGCAGCATGACATTTATGAGTTTGACATTCACTATGTTCTGTCTGGGATTTCCTTGCTGATAAAATCACCTCAGTGAGCACTGTGCACTGGAATTCTGTCTCCATTTGTTTTAATTGCTGGTGTAATGGAGGAATTCTGATGCCCATGTCCTCCATTTGTCCTCTACTGCAATCTTACCTGGAGAGCTGTAGGAAGCAGTACAATAGCTAATTTCTAGGTAAGTATATCTTAGGATACCAAACAAAAATCAGCTGCAGCTTTGGACTGCTAGATTGAATTTTCTAAACATAATAGCTTAGTTGTAGCAGCAATAGAGTAGATATTTCTTCTCCGATGCATTTTTATTCACTGATACTGAAGATGGGCAGTTAAAGGAATTGAGCCTATTATTACCATCCTTCTGCAAGCACAGATTTATCACAGATTCACACATGTCCCTGCCTACCTCAGGCTCAGTTACGAGGATGTTTATGAAATGTCCCTAAAGGAAAAAAAGAGGTGCTTGAGTCAGGATGAACTGGGGCTGTATTTTCTCGAGTATTAGTTGGTCTCAAGTTCAACAAATATGAATTAAAGGATTGTGCTGTTTGCTGTAAAAATGCAGTTGCTGTCTTTGACAATTAGAGTTAAATTGCAATATTTCGGGAACTTCTGATCTGGGTCAGCTTTATGTTAGATGTTGGGGAAGCAGTGATCAACTAAAGTTAACATAGTTTCTGTCCTCATGGCAGCTAGAGCTCTTTGAAGAGACAGAGAAACAACAAGCCAATTACCAAAAAAGTGATAAATTCTTGGACAGCACAGTAGTGAAAGTAGAAAAATAGCAATTGCTTATGCTTATATGATTCTTTCTAGATTTATCTTAGCAACTCCAGAGGCAGGTGTTACTAACCTCCATATTAGCTATGAGGAAACTGAAGTAAGGTTCAGAGAGATTAATTGATATGCTGATGACCACTTGCAATCTACTAACTCAAATCAGATCTATTAAACTTCAAATCCAAGGCTGTGTCATTAATTCTCAAAGCAGAAACTCTCTATAGAGACAATGAATTATCAGGTGGAAGAGGTCTCATATGAATGAATATAATAAGGGGGGAATTAATGATTAAAAAGGAGGACAAGGTGAAAAGCCCATAATTAGAGGCATCCTACTATTGAAGTGAAAGCCGAGGAATGAGATAACAGGAAAGGAAGCAGCTTAACTAATAAGAAAGGGGCCCTAGTAAAGTCTGGCATACCCTCCTGCTTTCATCGCATATCCCTATGTTTAAGTAAAAGACCTATTTTCCTCAGTAACTTGAACAGAGAAGTGCGTACAGCTCAGTAGAGATAAGGTTTATGGAGTCTGAAAATTGACAAGTGTTTCCCATCTTAGTCCTTTTGGCAAAGAGACAGTGTTTACAAAGATAGATAATGCACATCTCTCTTCAGTTGGTACTGTTATTTCTATACCATGAGTACTACCATATGGTCTCCATAGATGCCCAAAGCAGTTGAGGAATTGCGTTTGTGCCACATCTGCTAACTTAGTTAGTGACCCCACTGTGGGAAAGGATCAAGGGTCAAGGAGCAGGGGCACAACTTCTCTGTTTCTATATCTCATTTCCTTCCTGGCTATGTCTCCATATGGTGGGGGTGGATAGAAGAGAGCATCACAGAGACTGTCCCAGCAGATAGACTTCAGCTATTCATGTGGGACCTGAAGGTGATGCCAATCTCCTATTTGCCCTTATTTCAGGAGCAAGCAAGCATATGCTACTGATAAGTCTCCATAAAACTCATCTTCTGAATCAAGGATAATAAAAGAGAAAAGAAGGAATATATAGTCACCCTTCCTTTGTACTTCCCAACTATGGTGAGGGATGCAGAATCCCAACAATCCACAGATGCTCATGAAATTGGCAGTGTTGTTAAGAAATGGCAACAAGTTTATGATGTTAAATGAGCTAATTCTGGGCAGTAACTTCTCATGATGGACATTGTTCATGGCATCCTTATGGTCCATAAAGTCATTTGCAATACATTGGCTGCGTTGGTTTGGCATCTACCTCAAAGAAAAACGTTAAAAATAACCTAGCAATAAATATAAGAAGAAAAGTAGAATATTACAATTTCCTTAATAGCAAGGGTGCAACCTATTGTCATAGGAAAGTGGAGGGGTAAAGAGTAGTAGGAAGGTGTATTAGAAAGGGTCTCAATAGAGAAGAGATACTGTACCCAAAGTGGGATAATTAAACTCACTCCAAAGGGACACTTTACTAATTTGTGGGTATAGAGGAACCTAGAGGGAAGATACAACAGCAAGGGGGAGGAAGGAGTTCACAGAACTTGAAAACAGAAAGTTTTATGGAGGCAGAGTGACCTCTGGTTTTGGTTACACTTATTGAAGGTGGCTCCCTATTAGGGGGTTGTCTAGGGGACTTAATATCCCTAGCTAGCTCTCCTCCTTTCTTCTGATATCCTGTTGGGGCTGTCCAATGGCCTAGTTCAACATGAATCCAGAAGATATGGGACACCATTGATATTGTCAATACAGGTCAGACTTCTGAGGCAGAGAGACTGGTAGAGAAGAGCTAAGAACAGATCTGGAGAAGCAAAAGGAGAATATCTAAACCAGAAACCAAGGATTCCTACTCATTAGAGGGAAAGGGCACTAAATCTTGTTGGTTAACTTTTCTTCTGGATGCATTCCGCATCCCACAACCACTGAATGTCTAAATCTTTATCCTTATTCAAGATCAAGTTCAAATCCTTGTCTTCCATAAAGCTTCTCATGATAAACAATTACCATCCCATTTTTTTTTCATTCTTACAGGGAAGGATGACTCATTTGCCTCTTCTAACTTAAATTCTTTTTTTTAACATTTTTTATTGATTTATAATCATTTTACAATGTTGTGTCAAATTCCAGTGTTCAGCACAATTTTTCAGTCATTCATGGGATAGACTGGGATTTCAAAATTGTAGAATAGATAAACAAGATTACACTGTATAGCACAGGGAAATATACACAAAAAGTTATGATAACTCACAGAGAAAAAAATGTGACAATGAGTGTGTATATGTCCATGAATAACTTAAATTCTTTTATTGTAGCTCTTTTTGATCACATCCTTTCTCCCTCACAAGACTCTGACTCTGGAAGACAGATCTTGCATTTGTTAAATCTCTATGTGAATTCTATTGCTCATGTAAGGCCTTAAGGATAGTAGGTATGCAATACAACAGATCTTTAACACCAAGAACCAAATAGTCAGGTACCATAAAATTAATACTTATCATTGTATAGCATAGTGTTTAAATGTTTCTTCTTTTTCCTAGCTCCGTGATGTAGGACAAGTTCCTTAACCCCTTTGAAACTGAGTTTCTTCATCTAAAAAAATAGAAATAATAGTAACAATAACAACAATAATAATAAAGTCAGATATTATAAAGTCAGATCAGACATAAAAAGTATCATAAATCTTAGCATGTAGTAAATGCTCAATATTTTATAATTATTACTTTTATTATAAAAAGAAAGAGTAAGTTAATGAATGAAAGATTAAAAAAAAAAACAGAAAAAAATTACTTTATGTTAAAATCTTCCTAGCAGAAGGATTTAGAAATACATTATTTTTAATCATTAAAATATGGTCTTCACTTAATTAAAGTTAATCTGTTATATATGTTTTATATACATATATATATATGGTATAGTATGGTATTTAGAGAGTATTGAAACTCACAGGCAAATATTTTTAAGGTTTCACAGATTATTGAGATGCTATGATTTGAATGTACCCCCCCATTCATATGCTAAAATCCTAATGCCCAATGTGATGGTATCAGGAAGTAGGGTATTTGGGAAGTACTTAGGTTATAAGGATGGAGCCTTCATGAACAGAATTAGTGCTCTTATAAAGGAGACCCCAAAGTGCTCCCTTAGCCCCCATCTACCAGACACAGACACAGCTAAGCCAGAAGACATCAGCTATGAACTAGGAAGAGGAAGAAGATGAACTTCTCATCAAAATACGACCATGCTGGTGCCTTGCTCTTGAACTCCCCAGCCTATATACAGAACTGTGAAAAAGAAATTTCTGTCATTTATAAACAAGCAAGTCTGTGGTTCTTTGTTATAGCAGCCTGAACAGACAAAGACATGAGGCTTAGGAAATATTTTTTAAATGTCTATGACCCAACAATTAGTTTTGCACTTTGGAGTTTTGAACAAGATGGATTCATTGTGCAAAGGGCACTACTGGTAGCCATTTAGAATGTCAATAGCCAGAAACAGCCTGGAAACTTCATATTAGCTTGCAGAATATCTCCAAATATTTCTTTCTTTAAAATTCTAACGATGAGAGGAGAGTTCAGGTTAGATGACTGTTCAGTCCCCAGCTGCCCTACAGAGAATGCCAATTAAGCCCAAATCACATACTAGAGATACAGCATGTGGCTCTCTAATCATTTATCTCTCCCTGATGATGACTAGCTCATACCAAGGAGCAATTCCTCCTTACAGTCCAGTATGATTGATTGAAATCAAACCCTAATTTGAATGTGATTATGCCAATGAATTGCATACTTTCTGTTGGTTATAAATCATAGTAAAGCTAGAAGTTTTGTCCTTAGCACAGTCTTTATTTGCAGCTTTTGACTTCCTATATGTGGGTAAGTTTAGCCCTTTCAGTGAGAATTTATGACCTACCATATCTTTGAGAGTCAAAAGCAACAATATGTGTCAACTTTCCTCCTAGTCTGCCAGTATCCCATTGGGAAATATCTGTGGCACAGGCCAGTGTGATTCAGCCCATCACAGAATCAACCAATCCTTCTTACAGAGACCCTTCCTACAAGTTTGTATATCAGGGTTATAGTCTTTGAGAAAAGGTACTCTGAATCTTCAAGGGCAAGTTCAAAACCTGGAAGCTCTTCCTGGAAAGACTTAGATTCTCTGTTGAACAATCATTCACTTTAAAACACTTCTACAGGGCTCAAAAGCTTAAGAAGTACCAAATCTTCTGGTGGGAACTCATTTGTTTTAAATTTATGCTGGATTCCACACCTGTGTAGTTCATAAAACCAAAGTTATGTTATGGGAACTATAATATCTACCTGAAAGCAGCCTGAGAAAAAAACTCATTTGAGCCCCACTCTTGATCAGTTCAAGTATGGCTCATCGGGACGTAACCAACAATGAGAACCTGGCCATTGGCTTGGTCTTTCCTTTATGTAGGATAATGTGTGTAACAGATATATAGTATCCCTTCATTTCCATTTCTAAACCTCAGTTGGACAGAGCTTTAGCTGGGTTCTATAGTTATGACATGATTCCCTTCCCCTCTGTATACTTTTGTATATGAAAGTACAGTCTATGACTTTAACTTTTGATAGCTGCAATCCCTAGGAAGTGGATAGTATCATATGATCCATGCCAAGATAAAGCACCAGACTAAGAAATCCAGTGCTCTTCAGCCACAATCTATTCCACAGTGATTGTGAACCAAGGTTTGGAATATCATTTCCTTAGTTCTTATCACGGTGTTAAGTTTCTGACCTCCAAAGACAAACAGAATTTAAATGAGGCGATAGAATTAGATGTACTATAGGCTTACACTCTAACCCACATTTGTAACATCACTATGAAATGAATCCACCTGTCTTACCATTTCTGATTTTCTGATTGCCTAATAGAAGGAAACTACTATTAGCACTGAATATTCACCTCAGAAAAAACCCCACCAGAAATGAACTAGCCATGCCCTACATCCCTACATCACTGTTTAGCATTTTTTAGAGTATATTTATCCCAGGGTATCCCTTATTATCCAGATGTTACTCCACATAGAACTCTGTACATCCGAGAGTCTACCTTATTTTCACATTCCTTTGCAATACCAGGGACTCACTTTTTCCATTGCATCATTCAGATTTTGTATCCAAAGACGGCTTGTCTCCAAATTGACCAATACATTCAAACAGACCAAACAGAATCCCAGTTCGCTTTTTTTTTGTAGAATTTGACAAGCTAATTATAAAAATGATTGTTGAAATGCAAAAGATCTAGAATAACCAAAATGATTTGCAAAGTAAAGAAGAAGTTTGAGAACTCATATTGCCCGATTTCATGACCTACTTTAAAAACTACAGCAATCCAAAAAGTGTAATATTGGTATAAAAAAGATATCCAAATCAATGGAAAGGGATAGAGGTTTTAGACATAGAACCACACATATATAATCAATTTATTTTTGATAAAGGTGCAAAGATAATTAAATTAGAAAAGGAAGATTTTTAAAGTAGCCAGAAAACTGGATATCTATATGCAAATATTTGTAAATATGTAGATGTATAAATATAGATGTGTATATACATATGCCCATATATAATATTAATGTATATATACTCCAAGCCAAATATAACAATTAAATTGAATTATGCCACTGAACTAAATACAACAATTAGAACTATAAAACTTCTAGGGAAGATGGAGGATAAAAATTTTTGTGACCTTGGATAGGGAAAGTATTTCTCAGAAAGGATATACAAAGCAAGAAACACTAAAAAGACACATTGGACTTCATCCAAATTAAAAACTTCTTATTCAAAATGAACTATCAAAAATGAATAGGTAAGTTACCTTCTGGGAACAGCACAAACGTTCACCAACTGATGAATAGATAAACTAGTGGTATATTCTATACAATGGAATACAATTCAGAAATAGAAAAGAATGAACTACTGATATATGTAGCTATATGGATAAACCTTAAGCAGTATAAGTGAAAGAAACCAAACATAAAATTCTAACCACTATATGATTTAATTTATATGAAATTGTAGAAAAGAAAAAATTACAGTTGCAGAAGGTATATCTATGGTTATTACGACCTAGGATTGGGAGGGAGAATGGCTGCAAAAAGTCAGAAGGGAACTTTGAGAGATAATGGAAATATATCTCCATTATAGTGGTGGTCAATAACTATATACATTTGTCAAAACTCATTGAATTGTACAGGTTAAATTGGTGGATTCATTTTATAAAAAATTATATCTTAAACTGATTAAAATATACTTGATGAAAGAGATATATGTGTATATTTATATTTGATATATATGTGTATATACTTTATGTGTGTGTATACTTGATATTTAATAAAGACAAATATCAGGTTTGTAGCCCCTTTCTTCAATGGGTATAATAGCTTCTAATAATTAAGCTACACAAAAAATGCCATTGGAATGGGTAAATCAAAGTATTAGTATTTTGCTTCACTTCAGCTACCTCTGACTAACCAATTATATTAACTATAATCACTAAGGAAGGATCTCAGCAGTACATAACTTTGTTATTATGAAATATCTGCTTATTCTTAATCCCAAAAGAAATTTGCAGTTCACAAAGACTCTGCCATAAGGAAAACTGTGAAGCCAGCTTCCTTAAGGACTCTATGGAATAGGGCAGACTAAAAAATATAAATAATAAAACAAATAAATCAATGGTTATCCTAACACCTATGGCATGAGAAAAAGTTTATCAAGCCATATATTGTGGATGAAGGAATGCCTTTGATTCATCTGCAGTCTCTTGCTGTTCACTCACCAATAGTTCCTTTTAGCAATGGTATCCCTTTTTGCCACAGTAGGTAAACATTTTGTATAAGAAGTAGTGTTTCTGCCTATTCATAAAACAACTTTCTAGATGATCTAGCCAGACCTACACCTTCCTTACACTTTCCTAAACTGAACGCTCCAAGCCACCAATTTCACACTATCTTGTCTTATATAATCTTTGTCATACCCCTATGATGCAGTATGAGGTATCATCTTCCTGGTCTTAACTTTGGCTCTTCTCTATTATGTTCTATATCCCATACCCCAATGCTGCAATTTTGGATAACCGCAGGTAAGGTTATACCCAACCAAACTACTTATAACCAAGGAACAGAATTAGGGCAACTATCCTTGTAGCTCAGTCAACTCCAACAATGGGGATGAATATCATGATAAGAAAACCCTGTTTATGCTCCTCATGATCTATTAGCCTAGGCTTAGAAGTAATAACTGCTTGACAGTCTAACAACTGTCTTCATCTAGTAAGCAGTGAAGTGGTTCAGCAGTATTAACTCTTCATGAAAGAAAAGCATGGTATTACTGCCCAAAAAGGATTTGAAATTCTTACTTCATTTGAGAAGCAGATACAGTTTTATGTAACTTATGTAGCCATCACCTTGAACAAACACAATGTAATCATAAAGCACATTTATTATTGTTATTTTTGTCTTCAATGAATCCTTTATTTAGTTTGGCTATTTCTGTAGCTCTGGGGGAAAAAAAGAAAAATGTTGTAGGACTCATGGACTTTTTAAAAATCATTTTTACTTAATACAGGTCCTTTGAGAACAAATTAAAATATCCATCCCCATGGAAAAATTAAAAGTCCATATTTGATAGAAAATTAAGCCCTTCTCCTCCACCTGAAGCCAATGAAAGGGATATGTTCCTTTCACACCTTTTCTTTCTATTCCTCTTTCTTCAGCTTGTCAATTAAGATTTACATCCTAATTAGGGTTGGAGCAGGGGGAGGGAGGAGAGGCAACAGAGTAGGAATATCTCTGTATGACTAATACTGACCCGATAATCTAAGCTTGCCCTTGTCTGCACTTGAGGATACCGTTCTTGTAAGGTGAGTTATGGGTTTCTAAGGCATACCACATTTCTGGAGATGCTTCTCCACAGTTTCCTTGATGAGGGCTGTACCCATCAGAGTCCCACAGAATACAGATGGTATACTCAAATCCTGATAATCTGAAGGAGGTTTATTTTTAAAGGAACTATTTACAAAATTGGAGGTGGAGGATAGGCAGACTACAAGGGAAAGGGAAATAACCTGGGGCTAGTAACGGTGGGAGTTACCAACTCTAGGCCTAAATGGATAAGGGGAGGGAGTGCTCACCAATAAACCCTAACCCTAACCCAGAAGAAGACAGTCATGTAGAAAAGGTCAATATAAGAAAATTAGAGACATTTGCTAAAGGGTTAAGACAGATTGAGGGACCTCAGAGGAAAAGAGCCAGGAAACAAATATCCTGGCCTAATCTCCTTCTCTCAGATCTTCTGATGTGGATCCGCATTGGGAAACCCAACTGGAAGCCAAAGGGCAAGGAAGCCCTTTGATGTAGTGCATCAAGTTTAGCCTTGCAGAGTAAGATAGAGGATGTTTAAAAGCAGATGGAAAGCAAGAGCTCAGAACCAGGAATAATATGGATATGACTCTTTACATCTACAGGAAACTGCCATGAATTTTCACCACAAATTTAGGAAGTATAAGTAGCCCTATAAAAATGCCTTTAATATGGCTCACCAATGGGTAGCCAACTTGTCTCATGCCCTTTATATTTCTCTGGTGTGAATGAGAATTAGACCAAACTGCAAGGACACAAATTAAGACATCCATGTGGTCCTCTTGAAGCATTTTTCCACAGACTTGAGATGAGGGGCAAGCATCTCTCATCTCTATTTCTGCTTGAATGTCAAGAAGACCATGCCAAATCCCAGAATTATAATTCCATGGCTTAGCGTCCTCAGCTGAAAGAGACTACATATTTAGCTTTTTATGGAATAAAAGCGTTGTATAGACCAGTTTGGGATATATACTTGTTACTGAACAGTAACCAGGGATAGCAGTACTATGATTGCTCCAACCTGGGTGATGCTCTCCTTGGTCACTGGAGTTGAGGATTCATATGATTAAAAGCCCTACAAGTACCAGAGCCGATTTCCAAAGGAACCAGACATAGAATGATGTTAAAACCTGCTTATTAGACAGAACTGTAGTTATTATTTCTTCTATAGTATGAACCCAGAATCTTATTAATGAACTTTAGAAAATTCCAAGAATAATAGAAATTCTAAACAGAATTCTGAATAGATAACAGCTAATATGTAATGCTATTTGATGTGGGAGGATTCAAGGGCATACATAACTGAAATTCATGGTCAAGGACAAGTTTAGTGCAGATCAAAAACTACAGGAGATGATTTACTGAAGGTCCTGGAAAAAGGCATTGCTTTAACACCTTAATCACAAAACCCCTGTGGTTCTCACAATTGCACTTTACAATAGACTTTGACACTTGCAAAATTGACTCATAAGATTGTAACACCTTGTTCACTTTCTTACAGAACAGTATTTTTCAAATTTTAGTCCTTGTAACCATCACCTGAGGGACAGGTTACAAAAATCTTTGGCCTTCCTCACAGAAATTCTGACATAGTAAACATAGGATGAAACCCAGGAGTCAGCATGTTAAGCAAGCACAAGGTGATTTTAAAAGACGGCTTATAAACTAATAAAAATAAAAACTAAAACATCAAAAATACTTTCAAATTATTTACCCTTGAATTAAAAGGCACATTTCCAGCTTTGCAAGTCATTTCTACTGCACTTCCCTTTCTTTTCTACCTGTATAACCAGTTTAGGAAACTCCTTAACTGCAGTCTTCACCGAAAGTCATCTAGCATCTTCTAGAACATCAGTAATGGGAAACTTACTACTTTTAAAAGCAATTTATTGCAGCGTAGAGCACAATTTTTCAGTTATACATGAACACAACATTGTAAAATGATTATAAATCAATAAAAAATGTTTTTAAAAAAGCAGTTTATTGCAGAGTTCATATTAATTTATGCAGTCTTGATTCCACTGTGCTTTTCAGCATTTTCTTTCTAGTTTCCACATAAGATGTAGCACTGGGTTTGTAAGGAGGTACACCTTTGGCCAAGATTATTCTGTTCTAGGTAAGACTGATGCTCTGTATACAGAGTATACCCAAGTCTAACTTCATTCATTTGCATGTAGATATCGAGTTGTACAACTATTTCATTGTTTCAGCCATTTCTTGAAGTTTTTCCCTATTTGAATGACCTTAACATAATTATCTAAATTCAATTGATCATAGATGTATCAGTTTATTTCTGGAATCTAAATTCTGTTCCACTAACTGACATTTTTAATCTCATCCTAGTACCATACTGTCTTGGAAACTGTAGCTTTGTACTAAGTGTTGAAACAGGAAAGTGTGAGTAGTACTTTATTCTTCTTTTTCAGGATCTTTTTGGCTATTCTAGGTCATCAATGTCTGCAAAAAAAAAAAAAAAAAAAGACAGCTGGGATATCAATTGGGATTCCATTGAATCTGTAGATCAATTTGGGGAAAATTTCCATATTAACAACACTGCCTTCCTGTCCATGAACATAGAATGACTTTTCATTTATTCAGATATTCTTTCATTTCTTTCAACAATATTTTGTGATTTTTAGAATACAAGTTTTGGGCTTCTTTTAATTAATTCTTAAACACTTTATTCTTTTTGATACTTTTGTCAATTGGACTAACTTATTGATTTTACTTTTGGATTGTTCATTGCTAGTGTGTAGAAATGTCATTGTTTTTTGTATACTGATTTGTATTCTGCAATGTTGCTGAACTTGTTTCTTAGTTCTAATAGCTTTTTATGGATTCTGAGTATTTTCTACTTGCAAAAATCATATCATACTCAAATAGATAGATTTACTTCATCCTTTTAGTGATATAATAAAAACACGCTTAGACTTTGTCCCTGCTCCTGGCACAGTTCTCCTAAAACCTTTGGAATCTCTTGAGTGATAACAGCGTCTTTTGTACACTAATGAGATGACCAGTGGCAGAGGAATTCTAAATAGTGTCAGGATGGGGTCTGGTTACCAGAAAAATCAAGTTCTGATTGGAACTTTCAGCCACACCCCCTGATCTCCAAAAAGTGGAGAGGACCTGGAAAGTGGGTCAATTACCAATGACCAATGACTTAATTTATACATACATACATATATATATATAGAGAGAGAGAGAGAGAGAGAAATTATATATTAATATATATATATATAATATAGAGAGAGAAAGTTGATGAAAAATTAGTCAATTGGTCTAAGAAAGAAATGGAAAATTTTGTTCAAGCCAAATTTGAGAAATGTATCTTGAGAAGAGCATGTCAGAAAACTCTGAGAACTGTTCCCCACCACTGCCTTAGAAATCAAGGCACAGTTATACAAGTATTTGTTTGAGACAGAGGACTATAGATCAAATGACGCATTATTGACAGTTTATATACTGCAAATCTAAGTGTCATCCTGGAACCTATAGTAGAGTTGGGGAGATAATATTAAACAAGTTAACAAGAAAAAACTGTGAAAAAGAACAAGGTAAAGGGTGACCTAATTTAGGAAAGTTAATCAGCGAAGGCCCCTCTGGAAATGGAACATATAAAGTAAATCTGAAGATCAAGAAGAGACTAGCTTATTCAAAGGCTTGGGGAAAAAGTTTTCCAAGCAGAACAGAATGTGCAAAAGCCCTCTAGTGGAAACCTGCCTACTCATCATTTAAAACTCACCTAAAGCATCACTTTGCTCAGGAAGTTTTCTCTGAACTTCTGAACCTAGTTAGAGTAAATGAAACCATCTACATTTTCTATGCCCCTTCTCCCCAGTGCTCTGTAGTTTCTCCATCATTGTAATTACTACATTGTACTGAAATCATCTGTTTACATATTTGTTTGTCTGACTAAAATGACAGCTCTGTGAAAGTAGAGGCTTTGCATTTGTTCTTTTTGTTTCTGCAAGGGAACTAGCCCATTGTTTTCTTCTTGGTGCATTGATAGTCCACATTTATTAATCTTTTCCTAATGTTGGGTTGATATATAATCTGACTCGGGACTCAATCATAATTACTGATGAAAATTAAATTAGATCATATTCTCCATGACCATGTGAATAATTGGCCTTGGCAGATGATAAAAACAGCCTGGAAGGAACGTGTACACCTTATTCTCAGCAGTATATCCAACAAAGCTAAAACCATGGAGAAACTAATGAGCTGACCTTTGGATAGAGATCAAGATTTGGGTGGGAGTGGAGGATTTTTGGACAAGTGAAGGAGAAAACTGTAAGTGAGGCTATTAGGACCTATGGGTTGGAGCAAGGGATGGAGGCAGCAGATTAAGAAGGAGAATTGGTTTAGTACCCCTGACAAAGGACAAGGAAAAGTTCTAAAATCCAGGAAGAAACAGCAGGGGTAATATTGACATGAGCATATGCAGAAGAACATTAAAGAAGGTGGATTAGCATTTAAATTTTTGCCACATTTTGGTGTGGCATCTCTTGAGCATTTGTTCTCTTAGTAGACCTAGAATTTCTCTCTGCCTTGCTATCTTCGTCTCTTTTCGTTGTCCCCTGCCCTGTCCCTCTGATCTCAGCTACTTTGGGACTCTAGCCAGTACATTACTCTTTCTCAGCAAGAACTCTCTTTTCTCTTTGTTTAACGTTGAGATAACAGCATCTTTGTGTTAGTAGATCTTAACATAATATACATCACATAATGTAAGCAGTGGTCACTTCTCACTGGGCTTAGTGTGTGAGGGGAACTGACCCACTGGATGTGGCATTGAGTGGAATAAAGCAAAAGGTGAGAGGGATAAAGAAAAAATGTAATGGCTAGAGAACTAGATAGGCTGATTCAGGGGGCAGCGATTTTATACCAGAACCTTGTCTTCCTATGGCAAATGGTTTGGTGATGTGAACATGATAGGTTCAGTTATGCCCTTAGAGCATTTATTACAAGGTTTTTTGCATAGCATTCTCTAAAATTCAAAGTAGATTTTAGGAAAAAGATGTTTTCCCGTATTTCCTAAGGCATTGGAAATGCTCCCTATCCATGACCCCAGTCCCCATAACCCTAGTACAGCTTTCTCTATTGCCTTTTCTTTGGAGAAATAGGCCTGTAGAAAATAGCATCTTCATGTGTTCCTTCTGGCCCACAGACATTCAGAATGACTACATTCGATTTCCCTAACCCTGACAAAGAGGTAATTATATGTGCAGGAAAATTGCCATGCCCAGGCAGACAAAAAAAATGTAGCTTCTCCATATATAACTTCTAGCACGGAAATATCTCTTTAAGTAACAAGGTTCTACCTGAATGGCTTAGACCAGTTTTCAGAGTTTATTCCTCCACCTCTTGCTCCTCTCCACGATGAATTTTAGATGTATGGGAAAGGCAAACTGACATGACCAGGGGACTGCAAAGAAGAGGTAAGCCTCATATGCTCACAGGTAAACCCTTCCATTGTCCTGTAGCTCTGTAGCTTCTCTGTTTACCCTTAAGCATAGTTCTCATTTTCGTGAAAATGCAGTATCTTGCTGCCTCCCAATTCTAAACTCTGTGGCTCATGACATTAGCCTGGCATTTTCGTTCTCAGTGACCATTTCTAAGTTAGTAATTAGTCTGCATCTCTGTTTGTGCAGGTGACTCACACTTTTGAGTTAGGATTGGCACCCTGACACAGTGATCTGCCCAGCAACACACAGCTTTAGCCCCAAACTTAAGAACAAATGTGTCTAAGGATGACTAGGAAGAAGGTTCTATATACACTGACAGACTTAAACGATCTTACGTCTATACTATGTGTGAGTAGCTAACTATTGTAGATGTTTTCATTAAAGACAAATAGACCATGCTGGAATGAGGATGTACTAGCTTATGAGAACTCATTGCGCACATCTCTTCCCAACTCTGTTCAGTAAGTCAAGTTGGTAATTTGACGTCAGCCATGTTTGTAGTATTTACACTATGGAAATCAGCAGATGCAACAGATCAAGGGTTTTGGTTTTGTGTTGCTTTTTTTAGAGAGCAGCATTCAACATTTACCAGCATACCACTGTACTGAGTGAGTATATTGCAAAACCAAATTTATATCCAGAGAATACCTGTTACCTATATGTGGGACAGCTACCAATCTGAATGCTAAGGTCAGGCAGCCTAGAGAGTCCCAGAAGTACTCTCCCTATCTTCCTAAAGCCAAAGAACACTACATGCTAACCTTCACTGCCAATGCTAGTTTGACAAAAGTAATGTCATAGTCCACAGGTACGCCAGGCTCTAAGCATAACAATGTGACAGTATCAGTAGTACTACCTCAGAGTCGCATAGTTTCTCCAAATTTGCCCCAATATACATATCAGGGGCCTTATATCTTCACTAATCCTCCTAATAAATTCTGTTTCTATCATTTAAAAGAGAAACCCAGATTCAGAAAGAGTGCTAAAGTTTCACATTGAAAAATAATGGCTACAGTGTATTTTTCCCAGCTGTCAGGCCATAGTTTACATAATATTTTAAGGTCACTAATGGTTTATGGCTAATATCCAACAGTTTTAAAAGAATTTTTAAATTACTTTGGGGTTTTTGTGGAAAAAAATTAAAAGTCCTAAATTTATACTTCATTTTTAATCTTGTGTTTTTCAACTCTGTTAAAAACTAAAATGTCCTATGGGCCATAGCCATGGGAATGGTATGATATTAACAGCAGATTCCTGCTAAGTTTTCCAAATTTACTAGAATGTGTACTTAAGAGAGGTCAGTAGCAACAACAGGAAACAACATTGATCCAGGACCAAAATTAAGGACAGGATCACCTCAGAAGAAGATAAATGTTTAGAGTCTATTATATCCTTTGTTTGACCAATAAAGGTAAGGAAAGACTTATTCTGGAACACTGTATTTATTTTATCTTGGTTTTGGAATCTAAATTATTTTCAGGTTTTTTTTTTTTTGACATAGAATATGGAATTGGAAAACCAGGCAGAATAACAAGAAAAAAGAACAAACAAGCAAAAATTACTTGAAAATGTATTTTTCAACTTTTCGTCATCCATGCGGACAGGGGAAGATAGTATAGAGCCATCAGCAGTGATGTGATAAGGGAGACTTCCAGCATGGTTTCAGAGGGATGCATTTGAACTTTCTTGCAGAAAGCTGGCATCCTATACAGCCTCACATAATTCCTCCCGTGTGTGTGTTTGTGTGCATGCAAGTTTTCAACCTTTTATAGAAAAATACATATTTCCCAAAATACACAAGTATGAGCTATTCACAGTAGATCATAAAGGGTCAAAAGTCAAAGTGTTGAGTTCTGCTTTTAGCCAGTTAATGTGGCTAAATATCCACCAGCCACTTCCTTCAGCAAGGGATTGAGTTGCTTTTCTGAAACCCAGCCCTTTTCCTTCACTGGCATCCATTTAGGACAGGGTTTCTCAAACTCATCACTGGTGACATTTCCAGTTGGATAATTCTTTGTTGTGTGAGGCTGTCTTGTGCACTGTAGGATGTTTAGCAATATTATGGGCCTCCACTCACTTGTTGCCATTATCACTCCCCCTTCCAGTTGTCACAACCAAAAATGTCTTTAGTTACTGCCATATGTCCCTTGGGGGCAAAATCTGCTCCCATTGAGAATCACTGACTTAGGGAAAAAGAAAAGAAACTCTATGTCACATCACACAGAAAAAAATAATTCCAAGTGGCTTAAATAACTTAAATGTCTAAAAGAAAAAAATCATAACAGTTCTAGAAGAAAAGATACTACAGTTTCATAATATTGTTTTAAAAATAGTGTGTTTGAGAGTTAACTAATTGAAGATGATGTTCTCAAGCAGGACATGACATGCAAAAGCTGCAAGGGATTTGACTACATGCAAATTTAAAACTTCTGTAGGGTAAGAGATGCTATAAGAAGTAAAGCTAAAATATAAAGCACAGGGTAGGTGAAAACATTTGGAACATACTGTGCATTCCCAAATATTAGATGTGGCTTGTTTTGTTCATAGAAAAATTTACTGCTGAGAAAAGTGAAACCCCTATATTTGAGGCCTAATAAAGCTTTCTTCTATTTTGTGTGTTTCCCAATTCTTTATTTAGAAGAACAAAATACCATTTTGAGAACATACCAAACATTATTTAGGGCTAATTTTAAATAATTATAGAGATCATCTGATATAATTTTTCAAAAGTAAAAAGGAGAAAACTACCATAAGGGCATTCATTATTGTGATTTCACTACCAAAATTATTAGATATAATCATTTTTAAAACTCTTAAGAAGTACATTACAAAGCAAATATATTCTCTTGCTCTTTCTCCTCTTTTTCCTTTTCCCTTCTTTTTATTTATTCATTTTAAATTTGAAGTACAATTGACATGAAATGTTATATTAGTTTTAGGTGTACTATATAGTGATTCAAAATTTATCTGATCAACATGATAAATATAACTATTATCTGTCACCATTTAAAGTTATTACAATATTATTGACTATATACCCTACTCTGTATATTACACTCCTCCATGATTATTTATTTTATAACCGGAAATTTGTGCCTCTTAATTCCTTTTACCTGCTTTCCCACCATCCTTACCCATCTCCCCTGTGGCAACCACCACTGTGTTCTCTGTACCTATGAATCTGTTACTGCTTGGTTATGTTTATTTGTTTTGAGTTTTAGATTCCACATATAAGTGAAACCATGCAGTGTTTGTCTTTCTCTGTCTGACAGTTCACTTAGCATAATACCCTCTAGGTCCATCCATGTTGTTGCAAAAGACAAATTTCATTCTTTTATTATAGCTAGTTTATATTTTATTGTATATATGCACCATATTTTCTTTATCCATTCATCTATTGATGAGCACTTAGGTTGCTTCTATATATTAGCTATTGTAAATAATGCTGCAATGAACATAGAGGTGCATATATCTGTTCCAATTAGTGTTTTTATTTTCTGTGGCTATATACCAAGGAGTAGAATTGCTGGATCATATGATAATTCTATTTTTAAGTTTTTGAGGAATCTCCATATTAATTTCCATAGTGGTGGCACCAATTTACATTCCCACCAACAAAGTACAAGGGTCCCTTTTTCTCCACATTCTTGTCAACATTTATTATTTGTAGACATTTTGATGATAGACATTCTGATAGGTGTGAGGTGACATCTCATTGTGGTTTTCATTTGTGTTTCTCTAATAATTTGTAATGTTGAGCACCTTTTCACATGCCTGTTAGCCAGTTTTCCCAACACTATTGAAGAGGCTGTCTTTTTCTCATTGTATATTCTTACCTCCTTTGTCATAGATCAATTGATCGTATAAGTGTGGGTTCATTTCTGGGCTCTCTATTCTGTTCAGTTGATCAATGTGCCTGTTCTTGTGCCAATACCAAACTCTTTTGATTACTGTAGCTTTGTCGTATACTTTGAAATCAAGGAGCATGATACCTCCAGCTTTCTTCATTCTTCTCAAGATTGTTTTGGCTATTGGGTTCTTTTGTGTTTCCATACAAATTGTAGAATTATTTCTTCTAGTTCTGTAAAAACTGCCATTGGTATTTTGATAGGATTTGCATTAAATCTGTACCTTTCCTTGGATAGTATGGTCATTTTAACAATATGAACTCTTCTAATCCATGTGCATGAGATATCTTTCCATTTGTTCGTATCATCTTCAATTTCTTTAATTAGCATCTTATAAGTTTTCTAGGTATATGTATTTTACTTTCTTAGGCATTTCATTCTTTTTGATGAAATTATAGATGTGATAGTTTTCTTAATTTCTCTTTTTGTGTATAGAAATATAACAGATTTCTGTATATTAATTTTTTTGTATACTAATTTATCCTGCAACTTCACTGGATTCTCTGATGAGTTCTAACAGTTTTCTAGTGAAGACTAGGTTTTTCTATACATAGTATCATGTCATATGTGAATAATGACAGTTTTACTTTTTCCCTTTCAATTCAGATGTCTTTTTTTTTTTTTTTTTTTGTCTAACTGCTGTGGCTAGGACTTCCAATACTATGTTAAATAGACATTTTCATTTAAATATATTCAATCTCCAGTGGCCAAGAAGACAGGAAAGAAGACACTGTTTTTTTAATTATCTTAGGAACCAAACTACTTTTTTTCATCTCCTTTACCACCCTTCATGTCCAAGCTACTGTCAGTTGCTCATCTGCACCATTGAAATAGCCTCCTGACTGACCTCTGATCCACACTACCCTGTCAACCCTACAATCAGTTCTCCAGGGGGAATCTACAGTGATTTTTCTAAAACATAATTTTGATCATATGTCTCCCCTGCTTAAAGGCCTAAAACATCTTCCCATTGCTTTTACAACAAAATCCAAACTCCTTCACATGCCTTATAAAGCGCCCCCCTGCTCCCCACTGCCATGATCTAGCTCTTGCAAACCCCTTCAGTTTCATTTCTCACCACTTCATCCTCCTTATATTCTACACGCCAGGCAAATAAATCCTTTCAGCTGCTTGACTGTACCTATCTTTCTGTCTCTTCTTAAGGCCCTTGAGCATGCTGTTCTATCTGTTTGGAATAGAAATAGAATAGAAATCCTCCACTTTTCACCTAACTCATTTCTATTAATCTTAGATCTTGATTTCACCATTACATCCTCTGGGAAACATTTCCTCACTTCAGAGACTTAATTTGGTTTCCTTGGTTATACACTCTCATATCACTCTCTACAAGGACTTATTACAGTTAGAAGTAACTATGTATTGGCAACGTAGTCACAGTCTGTCTTATCCACTTATCTCTAAGCCATATGAGCTCAAGGAATGTGTCTAGCCTCATCATTATGTGCTCCGGTTTTTAGCCCAGTATCTGGCTCGGAAGTGATAGTTAATAAATACTTACTCAATAAATATCACAATTTTAATTGTTCAATATTGGATTCCTCCTTAAGCAGTTAGCAGAGTACAGTGTCTGATATAGAGAAGATGGTTAGTAAATAGCCATTGAATGAATAATCAAATAAATATTAATCATATCAGTGATGTTAAGAGGAAGGCATAATAAACATAGAAATGTGGCCGATGTACTTTGGGATAGATTAAAGAAACAAAGGAAAAAATAGCTAACCTTCAAAAATATGACATGAGTTTTAAATAGTACCCCCCAGGTTGTTTTTGGTCTTCTGACTTTGTTCATGGGAGCTTTAAAATTCAGAAATGTTAGGGAAATATATACAAGATCTTGTGGTAGCTCACAGCAAAAAAAAAAAAATGTGGCAATGAATATATGTATATATATATAAAAAACTGAAAAACTGTGCTCTACACTGGAATTTGACACAACATTGTAAAAATGACTATAACTCAATAAAAAGGTTAAAAAAAGAAATGTCAACATTTTGTGTAACCAAATTTATAAATATTTTTCTGTATAAATTTGGGGACTAAGTAATAATCAATTTTAAATTCTTCTACCACAGGGTAATCTACCTTCCAAATTTAATAAAGAAAATTTCTATATGCTGATACTATATTCCAGTTGATATGGGCTCTGTTTTCTGTCAAACAGATAATTAAGAGGTCAGAAAATCAGGAGGATGCCCATGATTATCATTATTTTTGTCCTCAGGACATTCTCATATTACTGGTACTCCATGTAGTCTTTAAGCATTGTGCATGTCACCAAGTAGTAATCCCTTCAAAGCACAGAGCACTGGAAGAAATGATGATGTTTTGTTTCCCTTCAGAAGTCAGAACCATGCTATGGATTAAAGCTAGATATGAAGGAAACCTAGAATGAATCCTTGGAATATCTGACCAACTGCAAAATGTTTTCACAAAGAAGCAGCAGTAGCTTTCACTAAATAATGCCTTCTAGCATTCCTGGGTAAGGTGTTATTCTAATTAGCACAGATATATAAGGTAAAATGAAAAAGGCCAGTATCTCCTTTTAAAATCTGGAAGTCTGCTGCTAGCATAAAATTAAACTCCAGGACAGATTCAAATTTACATGTTGCTATTCCTTAGAATTGGTACCCTCATTTAATTCAGTTCTTTATCTATCTACCCAATAATCTATGGGCATTCCATTTTGATTTATAAATTCATTTAAATCATCTCATTAAATAAATACATATGAATTTAATGAGATAATTTAAATTATACACACATACATACTGGTAATAAAATCATGTTATCCTAGGCCTTCTATTCCTTCATTACCACAAGTCAAGGTCAAGTTGGGGCTCACACAACCAGAATAATATCTGACCTCCCTAGATAACCTTAATTCCATCAATAGGTGTCCAAGATAGAATCATACACCCTTGGAATAAATCTGCTTTTCCCTTGATAGGGATACATTATGAGCTTTGCACAACATAACTTTTTTCACCTTTACCTGCAGGGATCCAGAGATAGACCCAGATATCCCTGCCTCCCTATACCTTGGAATTCACACCCTCACCTGCCTTGAATCCATTCAATCACATTAAGTCCCTTACCCTTGTTTATGTCAGTCACTGCAAGAAACCCTAGGCTCGTCTCTCCCCTAATCTTCCACACTATAATCCCCACTAAGTCTTTGCACACCTTTTGTTTTGCCTTTATTGTTAACTCCTCCTTAATTTCTGAAACACATCCACTGTGCTTTCTGCAACTCATTGTCCATCAGGACCAAAATGTCCTATATACTCAATCTCTGACTTTTTCCATGCTCCAAGGAAACTGCTGCAGCCTTTTCAAGTGATGGTGGTTTCCTCTTCCACACCTATCCTACTACTGGGCCTGGAAGTGGAGTAGGTGTCCTCCTTGTTCCACATCTCTGGTTCCAGATAGATCATTCTCCCTGTATCTCAAATAATCTAGCTTTGAATTTGATGTTATCCTATTACATTGTCTACAATCTCTTATTGTTGCTGTCATCTACTTCCCTACTCATTTTAGATTGTGATTCACTGACATTCTATCTAGTACTGGTCCTGCTTTTTTTTTTTTCTTAGTGGAGGTACCAGGGATGGAACCCAGGACCTCATGCATGCTAAGCATTCTCTCTACCATTGGGCTCACCCCCCAGCTCCTGCTTTAATCAGGGCAAATTAAATATGCACATAGAGAATTCTTTCAGCACCCCAGTTTTAACTTCCTTTTCTCTAATGGTGTTATCCACCAATCTACCACAATACTCTCCCATATGGTCATACCTTTGACCTGCACTGTCCTACATGTTGGTTACCAGGTACATGTGTGTGTTAGAAATGTGGCTAGTTCAAATTGAAATGTACTGAAAGTACAGAATACACATTGGATTTCAAAAAGCTAGTATAAGAAAATGTAAGATATCTCATTAATATTTTATATTTACTAATGTTTAAATAATATTTGGATATTTGCATTAAATAAATAGTTATTTAAATAGGGGTACTAGAAAGCTGACAATTACATTTGACTCACATATTTCTATTGGGCAACTCCGTTGTAGACATCCCCATGACCAATAACTGCAAACCTTCCATGGTCTCAATTTAATACTTGTTCCCCTCTGACAACTACCCCCTACATTTCCAGCTTACTCTCTCTAGTATACCACCAGGACCTCTGTTCCAATGATTCTATTCCTTTTCCATTCTTATTCACATATTCAATGTTTTATCTTTATTCCTTTTCCAGTTTAAATTTCACAATCAATCATTGTGTTGCCTTCTATGGAACTTTCTTTTTTTCATTTTTATGGAATATCCTCAACTTTATTGCCTTTCTTTCAGTTTGACTTAGTTGCTTGATGAAACCACAACCTTGGCTGAAATAGCATTCCACCTCTGTTCTCAAATACCACGTCACTGAACACGTCTGGTGAAAAACACACAATCATGCTCATGGTCTCATTTTAACTTCATGTCCATAATCCTCTAATCCAGTGGCTCTCAAGCTTTAGTATGCAGTAGAATCTCTTGGAAGGCTTATAGAAACACAAATTTCTGAGCCCCACTTCCATGGTTACATATTTTGTAGGTCTGGCATGGAGCCCAAGGATTTGCATTTCTAACAAATTCACAGGGGATGCTGATCCTTTTGGTCATGGAACCACACTTTGAAATCCACTGCTTTAAAAGGCCCTTAATGCTGCTCATCCAACAGACTGTATTTCCTCTGCCTAGCCATTCTCCCATTCTCCCAGATAAATAATTTATACCTTCTTTTCTTCTCCAAACCTTCCACAAGTCACTCTTCTCCTCACTTGAACTGAAACCTTTGCTTCCTACTATGCTTCCACATTCTCTCTCAACCATTCCATCTTCCTGTTTGCAGCTGTATACATTTACTCCTTTTCTTGTCTGTGTTTATAGATGAATTTTCCTTGCTTCTACCTAAAACCAGCTCTTTCTCATGTGAAACAATTCCCATTACTTCTCATACCTAAATACATGGTTCCAGCAATTTCTCCCTCCTTTCCTTACATCAAGACTTCTGTCTTTCCCCAATAGTACAGCACATACAATAGTATGTGCTATTTCTCACATATTAGACTCTTTTTATCCCATTTTTTATCAGACTCTGCTCCAGTTCTCTGTTCCCATTTACAGAAAAATCTCCAAAATGATTGCTTGTATTCATTGTCTCTAATTTTTTTCCCTGTAACTACTCTTAGGTCTATTCCAATCAAACTTTTCCCCCTCCATCTACAGCAACTATTTTGCCAAGATTATCAAGAGTCCAGAATTCAATTTTTGGTCCTTATGTTACTTGACATATCACCATCATTTGACTCCATCATTTATTTCCTGGTGTTTTGATATACATTCTGTACTTGTCTTTTAGGACTCTACACCCTCTTGGTTTTCTTCCCATCTCACTCATAACTTTTGTTCAGTCCCCTTTACTAATTTGTTCTCTTCTTTCTAAGGTTGTAACAATGAAGTACCAAAAGGTTCATTTTTTTGGTCTTCTTTCTCTCTATCTATACTTAATCCCTTGCTGATCTTCCATTTCTGTGACTTTAAATGCCATCTAAATGCTTGTGATCCCCAAATTCATACCATTAGCCCAAATATCTTCTCTAAACTTCACAAATGTTTACCCAATTGCCAACCTGCCATTTCCTCTTGGATGTCTAAGAGACATCTCAAATCCCAACATGTACAAAATTGAACTCAGTTTCTTCCCTCATTTAAAATCTACTCCTACTACTATCTTATTATGAGCTGATTATGGCTCCATCCTTAATATTTCTTGGACCGATAATGTTGGTGTCAGTTTTGTATCTTTTTTTTTTCAATCTTTCATCCTACATCCTACATTACTAGAAATCTTATTGCCCCTACTTTCAAAATATATATGGAAGCACTACTTCTCACCATCTCCACTGTCCCTACACTGGTCTAAACCACCATCATTATTTGTCTGATATACTGCACTACCCTAGTAACTAGTTCCCCTGCCTTCACATTTACTTCCATGTAGTCCATTCTCTACAGACAAGCCAGACTGAGATTTTGAAAATACATAGTATGTATTATGCAACTCCTCTGCCCCAAATCCTTTGATGGCTCCCCCGTTCATTCAGAATGAAAACCAACATTTTCTAGTTATTCTTCAAAAATGCCAGGTATTCACCAACTCTAGGGACATTGTTCCAGCATATTTTAATCAACTGTAATAATACTGAATACATAGTAAATAGAATAGATATTATTGCATGTATAAATGAAAAGAGTTTTTGAGTTAAAAGAAATAGCATTCTGAAAGTTCCTAAAGCCAGGAAAGAGCATGGCTTTTTCAAAAAGACACATGGAAAGAGACAAATTTGTAGTATCAAAAAGATTCTCTCATCACTCAGGGGCCGTAGGCCATGGTAAGGGTTATGGAGTTTATTCTAAGTGCTGGGAAGATGATGAAGATATTTAGCATGAAATTTATATGCTTCCATTTATATTTAATAAGGATCATACTGACAGCTCTATGGAGATTAGACTATAGGTTGATAAGGCCAAAGCAGAAAGACCAGTTAGGAGCCTATTACAATGATCCAGATGAGAGAAGATGATGGCTTGGATTATCATGGTGGTATTAGTGGAGGTGGAACAAAGTAGATGAGTCTAGGCAATTTTTTAAATGGCCCAAATAAAATCAGTTTGTTGATAAAGCTTTAAAAATTTGATTTTGATTCTACAATTTTGAAATCCTGTATAGCACAGGGAAATATACACAAGATCTTATGGTAGCTCACAGAGAAAAAAATGTGACAATGAATATATACATGTTCATGTATAACTGAAAAATTGTGCTCTACACTAGAATTTGACACAACATTGTAAAATTATTATAAATCAATAAAAAATGTTAACAATTTTGATTTTGAGGCATGAGGTCTTTTTTTAAAAACATTTTTATTCAGTTATAGTCATTTTACAATGTTGTGTCAAATTCCAGTGTAGAACACAAGTTTTCAGTTATACATGAACATACATATAATCATTATCACTTTTTTTTTCACTGTGAACTACCATAATATCTTGTATATATTTCTCTGTTGTATACAGTATAATCTTGTTTATCTATTCTACATATGCCTGTCAGTATCTACAAATTTTGAACTCCCAGTCTATCCCTTCCCACCCCCCCCACCTTGGCAACCACAAGTTTGTATTCTATGTCTCTGAGTCTGTTTATGTTTTGTATTTATGTTCATTTTTTTTTTTAGATTCCACATATGAGCAATCTCATATGGTATTTTTCTTTCTCTTTATGGCTTACTTCACTTAGAATGACATTCTCCAGGGACATCCATGTTGCTGCAAATGGTGTTATGTTGTCATTTTTATGGCTGAATAGTATTCCATTGTATAAATATAACACATCTTCTTTATCCAGTCATCTATTGATGGACATTAAGGCTGTCTTGAGTTATTATTATTGAGTTTAAATTATTAAGACCTTCAAAAACTTATCATGATAAAAACATTGAAGTACTTTTTTTTCTGCTTTCAAGTTTGTCATGACAGGTAAGTCAAAGTCATGATTTTGGAATATCAAAACCATAATCTACATTCTATAAAAGTTCAGATTTTAAAAGGAAATTAATAAGGCTATTTGAAAGAGTACTTCATATGTAACACAGTGGCAGGGGTGGTGGCGATTGGCTTCCCTAATTCAAAGATTCTCTTAATTGGCTCTCCCAGATTACCAAGTTCTTGAAGTTGCTTGGATGAAATTATTCCTATCCTAATGAACCATTTTTTAATCATTTCGATTCCTACCATATTAGTTGACTATCAAACAAAGGCTCTACTGTTTTTTATGATTTAAATGAAAACCAATATGTAGATGCATTTGAAGTTACTCTAGAAAATGCTTTAAAACTTTCACCTTTACAAGACCCTGAGAGTTTCCTCTAAATCTGCCCTTCCTTACATTCCAGGATCTTAATATCACTGAAAGTTTTAGAAAAAAATGAGAGCAATTTTCCCTGTCCATATAATAGCCACCACTTATTTAGCACTACATACCAGGCACTGTGCTGAGTGATTTTCTTTTATTATGACACCTACTTTTCTACCACAACTTGACGGCATAAATACTATTATCATTAACATGTTATGGAAGGCTCAGAGAGTATAAGTAACTTAAACCAGTCCACATTCTAGATGGTGGAGTTGTGATTTGAATCTCAGTCTAACTTGGCCTGTTTTTTTCTCACAATGGACATCTCAATAAAAATCTTACAATTCAAGAACTTTTCTATAATTTTCACATAGATGGAAAACAGAATTTATTCTCATTAGGAGGAATCATCTTACTTTGTAGCTTTCCACTAGGGAGCTTTCCTGTGCAGACAGTCACCTATCCTAATATTTGAAAATATTATCCCATGTGTTTGTCTGTCTTGATGATGCCTTATTCCCCTATGTTTTTTCATCAATAAATTAGACTTTGAGATTGAGGTTGATCTTTTCCTATCAAAGGAAGATCAAGAATGAACTCAAATAGAATAAAGAGTCAAAATCCTCTTGCCCTTTGAAGATTTTTCCATTATTCAAATCCAAGAGAATGAAAGATCTCTTCCTTTGATAATCTTAAATCATGTAACATATGAGGGATACCTAGGGTTTCCTTGCCAGTTACATCTTAAGAAGTAGCAATTGTATCAGCCTATCTATGTTCTACTATCAATTTTCAACATAATATCCTCCACTAGTGGTGGAATGAAATTTATGATGGTACCTGAAAAACAGAAGGAAAGAGTTATGAGGCTGGATAATGTAGAGTCAAACCAAATCCTACCAAATTAACAGTCACCGAGGGTTATATGCAAATCCAAATCAGATATAAATTATATTTACAGTCTATTTTTTTTATTCAACTGATCAGCAAAAAGAACCATTACATTATGATCTAGCTATTATTTTCAATTTTAGGTAATTCATTAATTTATTGGTAAAACTCTGAATGGGACTTGGTAACCTAGAGTTCCACCTGGAGTTCTAATACAGTTCTAATATCAAGTAAATCACAGTCTCTCTGAATTTCAACTATTTCTAGTAGATGGTGTAAAATCTCTGGTGGGAGGAATGTCAATGCTTTTGAAACTTTTGGAAGGAATCAGGTCCTATAAAAATGTTTACTTATGTCATTATTACTCATGCCATTTCAACTTTGTTTTTTCTGTCCTTGTAACTCTTATACTGGTATCCCATTAGCCTTTAAAAAAAATACTTGGTGTTGCAGTATAATATTGGGTTTCAAGTTGTTAAATTTTACAGCACTTTCTGAGAACTACTGCCAATTAACACCTCTTTTCAAGAAGAATATTTGTTAGCTACCTAATCAATTAAAATGAAATCTTTCTTTAAATTAAGTTTGAAAAGGCACATATACCAAGAGCTCTTTACTTAAATCAGCTTTATTTATTTTTACTGGTAGTATTACAACTAATATGTAAGAATGTTGGGTAAAGGAATTTTTTCAGACATCAACCTTACTGTTATTCATAAAGTGAATTCTAGTTCACTTAACAAAATATATTTATAAAAATCTATCATTTTGAAGAGCATACTATAGAATTAGGCATAATGGGATTAACTATTTATCTGGGTGGTTATTATAATGATTTCCCTTTTATAAATATATTCACTACCTTAATATACCTGTGTTTTATTCCTCACTACTGCTATGTATCCAACGTATTTTGGACATAAGTAGAGATCCAGGCAGATGGGGACTCCATGAACTGTACCATCACTGATCATTGAAGCAGGGAAAGGTAGTGCTGAAAATTTTACACATGGTCTTCTATGCTTTGCACCTTCTATGCTTTGACATAGCACTTCTTACAGCACATGGCACAGAACTAGTTGTATGATCCTGCCTAAATTGTTGAATGTTGAAAAGTATGTTGGATGTTGAAAAGTGCAGTACTGTATATGCCACAAAGGAAATAAGAGCTGGACATTAGTGAACTCTGTGATGTCAATCACAGGCACCTTTGACATATTACAAGGTCAAATGGATTTCTTAAACATTTAGTGCATACGCAACCAAAAGTATAGCCAATTCTACCATTGACACCATGGATACTGCTAAATCTCACAATCACTCATTCAACAAATACTTACTCAGCAGTTACTATGTGCCAGGAATGGTGCTGCATGATGGGGATAGGGCAGTGGGAAAACACAGTACTTATCCTCACAGAACTTAAAGGTACAGAAGAGAGAAAATGAACACACATTGCAGGGGCTTGTGAAAATTCTGAAGCAAAAAGGATGGAAACTTTGTGCTTAAATTTCAGAGTGCAAATTATAGAGGAGAAAATTTTAGTGTCCACTAGATAAATTTACATTACAGTAAATCATGCAAATGAAAGATAAGTTTTTCAAAAAAAGAACAGAAAAGGGAATTAGATGGGTCAGGCAAGATTCAAATATAGCTGAGGAACCTCTGGTTTAAAATGGTACCTGTCAAAAAATAAAAATAGAAAAATAAAATGGTACCTGTCTAGCAGATTTGAAGCAGCCTCTTAAATCTCCTTACTCAAATACATATGAAAAGACTCTAAAAATGTACAGAAAACTCAAAACAAAACTAAAACATGATATTAATGGCAAAGAATGATCACATTTATAGGAATTTTCACCAAGTACAAGGCAGATTGACTTAGAACAAAAACAATAAAACTTAACCAAGTTTACCTCATGAAATAGAGTCTGCTTGATATGCTTAATAAAAGATAGAAAGCATTTCTTCCCTCCATTAATGACTGACTCTTGTTCAGAATCATGGGGTCTGTACAACCAGAACCTTAGGCCACAATCACTTTATTACACGGAAATTTTTCTTGAGGAAATAAAAATAAAATGAATCAATCCTGTAAACATAGTAGCCATGTAAAAACAACAGGCTTGAGATACTCAAGTCTGAAAGCAGAAGAAAAGGTAGAGACAAAAATTGTAGAGAAGATAATTGATATGTAAAGCAGAGTACAGAGAGACATTCTACAGATGCTCTTTTTTACTTAAAAAAAAATGTACCAAGTGAAATGGGAAAGGATTAATAAACAATAAATAAAATAAACACAATCCAAGTAGAAAACTTTCTAAAGTCACAAAAATAATAAAATAAATAAATAAAAGCAAAGTACAGAGATTGAAATGTTTAATCAAGTTTTCAGCAAAATCAATGCAAAAAGTTCTACACATAAACAGATCTTGACATGAAGTTGAAACTGAAATGCCTGGGGGAAAGAAAATGGGTTGCCCACAATTGACATAAAGTAGGCATACTCTACCTTACCAAGCTAGGGATGTTTTTATAAAATTTAAAGATAAAGTTTTGTGATCCAAGAATTAAATACACAATTAGGTTGTGCTCCATGACTGAGGGGAAAAGAATATCGTGTTGAGAAATCAAGCTTTTCATTTATATATACTGGAGAAAAGAAAAAACAAAAACAAATTCTCAAAGTTGTGCTATACCTGTTCTAAAAGTGAAACAAAATTAAGTGCTCAAAGACCAAAAAATAAGAATTTTAAAAGGGCTGGTTGTGAGCTCCCAAGCCAGTAGATAAGGAGAAAAATCTAAATTGATATAAAACTTTTTAAAATGTTAAATATAAATGTTAAACATGATTCTTGATAATACAGATGATCCCTACCTTTTGATGGTTTTACTTATGATTTTTCAAGTTTATGATGGCATGAAAGCAAAACATATTCAGTAGAAACCATACTTTGAATTTTGACTATTTTGCAGGCCAGTACTATGCAGTGCAATATTCTTTCTTGTGATACTGGGTAGTGGCAGCCACCGCAGCTCCCAGTCAGTCAGGCGACCATGAGGGTGAACCACTGATACACTTACAGCCATTCTACACCCAGACAACCATTCTGTCTTTCACTGAAATATTCAGTAAATTACAAGAGATATCAATGCTTTAACATAAGATAGGCTTTGTGTCAGATGATTTTGCCCAATTGTAGGTTGATTTAAGTATTCTGAGCATGCTTAAAGTAGGCTAAGATAAGCTATGATGTACTGTAAGTTAGGTGTATGAAATGTATTTTCAACTTACAATATTTTCAACTTACAATAGGTTTATCAGTACATAACTCCATCGAGGAAGAGTTGTATATGATATAAATTAATAATAAATTAAACTTAGCATAAAACACTAAATAACACTAACAAAGGCAAATAATAGACTATTATTTTGAGAAGACTGCATATTAGAGCACACGGAAAATCTCTATAAATTATAAAATGCATAAATACAAAAGCACAATATCTGACCACAGTGGACCAAAGTGGAATAAAACCATAAGTTGTTACAAACTTAAATTACAGGAATGCTAGCACCTGAAAATTTTAAATCACATGTCTACATAATGCCTGATTTGAAGACTAAATTGTAACCACAATTCTACCCTCTTTAAAACATAATCACAATGAATGATGGTTATGTCTATGGCCTTGATGATGGTGATGATTTTGTGGGTACATACTTATTACCCTCAAACTCATCAAGTTGTATTCATTAAACATGAAAAGCTTTTTACATGTCAATCAATCTCAAGAAAAGTGATTTTAAAAATAAGTGTAGTGAAAACACCAAATATTAAAACATATGTGATCCAACCAAAATTTAAATCAAAGAAAAATCCACAGCATTATATTTTATTATAAAACAAGTAATCATAGAATTAATAATAACACTAACATTTATGTAATATTTAGACAACATGTCAAGCACTAGTGTTTCACATAATCTCACTTAATATTTGCAACAAACATTTGAAGTGGGCATTAATATTGTCTTAATTTTAAAGATGAAAAAAATGAGGCACAATGAAGTTAAGTGACTTGTAAGGCACACAGTTAGTAAATGTAAGAGTTGGGCACAGTGTAAGGATATTCTTATCATTCCTATTTAACATTGCATGTGGACCTTAGACAGTCAAGTTTTCTTGTCCATCAAGATAAGAAATGAAAATCACAATAGAGGTAGTCAAAGTGTCATTATTCACAAACATGATTATTTATAAAGAAAATTCTAATAAATGTATAAAACAACCATTACAAAGAAGTAAAATTAGCAAGGTCACTGGATACAAAGCAAATACAAAAAAATCAATACCTTGATTGATAGAACAGAATAGGGAATCAGAAATACATCCATACACATATGGTCAGTTGATTTTCAACAATGGTGCCAAGAAAGTTCAATGGAGAAGGTAAAGCATTTTTTTTTTCATTAAATGCATCTGGAACAATTTTTAAAAGTATATAGAAAAAAGGAACTCTAATCCCTGCTTCAAAACACATGTAAAACTTAATTTGACATGAATAATAAATCTTAATATAAAAGGTAAAGTTATAAAACTTCAAGAGGATAACAGAATATCTTTGTGATGATGGAGTACACTAAAATTTCTTAAATAACACAAGAAATAAAACTCATAGGAGAAAAATACTGATAAATTGGATTTCATCAGATTTTTAAATGTTTGTCCATTAAAAAAGACACCATTAAGAAAACTGAAAGAAAAGCATTCAGACTAGGAGAAAAACTTACCTAATTCCTTCCTTCCTTCTTCCTTCCTTTCCTGTCTCTCAGTTTCTCTTTCCTCCCTTCAGAATATGTGTGTGTGTGTGTGTGTGTATAACAATGTGTCCCAAGAATTTGATAAGACTTTAAAAAATGTTATAACAAAGAATCTTGAGACAAACAAAAAATAAATACTACATGATTCTATTCAAATGAAGTTCCAGAGGAAACAAAACTAATGGGTGATAAAAGAAATTTTAAAAATAGAATTGTGCTGTACACCAGAAATTGACACAACATTGTAAACTGACTATACCTCAATAAGAAAAATAGTTGCCCATAAGATTTAGTGAAAGGGAATTTGAGGAAAATCTCTGTGGTGATGGGGATATATTTTGGTTAAGGTGATCATTGCTTGGATGTATACATTTATCAAAACTCATCAAATTTTACTTTTAAGATCTGTGGGTTTCACAACATGTTAATTTTACCTTCATCAAAATATAAAATATAAATTAGTGAATTACCAAACAATGATGACAGTAGATTATTTGATTATTTTCATGCCCACAAAAATCTTTAGAAATTATCATTTTAATAGGTATATACTATTCCATGATTTATTTAATCATTTTTCACTTGTTGAAGGAATAGAATTTTTAAAATTTTGGAAATAATGGGTATTAGATT
The DNA here is from genome assembly GCF_009834535.1 of Camelus ferus. NCBI lineage: Eukaryota > Metazoa > Chordata > Mammalia > Artiodactyla > Camelidae > Camelus > Camelus ferus. The sequence goes on along the minus strand of NC_045732.1, from coordinate 83,851,951 downwards.
GATAAATATACTGTATTGTATACAAATGTGTACATACTCTATTGGTATGGATTCTTACAAGTAGAATTACTAGATAAAATTGAAAAATATGAAAAGGAATATGTGTGTGTGTGTGTGTGTGTGTGTGTATATATGACTGAACTATTATGCTGTACACCAGAAATTGACACAACATTGTAAACTGACTACACTTCAATTAAAAATTATACGCACATTTTAAATTTTCTTCACTATTTGCCAACTAAGTTTTAGGACAGTGCCCTATCTAGATACCAGAGGAGTTACAACTGGTCCCCAACCTGAGGTCGGGGAAGGCAGGGCATGAACATTAAATCACTGTGTGTTGTGTGACTCAGGAATAAAACTGAACAAGATAAATACTTTGGATTCTCTCCTAACCCCATTCCATGTTTTTTTTTTCATAAAGACACACCATTTTGTATGTAAGTAGGTGAGACTTAGTTTATTGCATTAGCATTTATGCCAGATGAGTAATGAGGGAGGTCTTAACATTTCTTTATGCCCAGGACTTCATCTCTATGGAACACTGATCTGTATGTGAAAGATAAATTATGAACATTTGACAGATTTGTGTTTAATCTAAGCAGACACTAGAGAGTATTGAATTTGGCTACAAGTTGTCCAACACATTTTGTCTGCATTCAGTCACAGAAATATATTAACTTGAGACAGCAATCTTTGTCTTACTTGCATCCTTCTTACACTCAAATGAAATATATGTAGAGCTCAGTTTAATGCGGAATTTTTGGAAGACCCAAGGAAGGATTTGTGATCACCTGACTTTCAAAGTCATTCCTATTCTAGTGTTCTCCATCTTAGTAAATGTCATAACCATCTGACCGGAGGTTCAAGCCAGATACCAGCTTTGCTGCTGTCCTATTCTTCACATCTAGACAGATGTAAGAGCACATGCATGCACAGGTGCTCTGGTGCCTGACATCTAATGTCAAATCCCCTCTATGATCCCACATCCACCTCCCATTACAACCCCATTTATCCACTACCATTCATGGCAAAACTTTTCCAGAGCTGTCTATTTTCATTGCCCCAAAAGCCTCACCTCTGTTTTTGCTCCTGTAAGGATTCTAATGAGAAATTCACCTGATAACCTCAACATTGCCATACTGTAACATTCCTTTCTCTGTTTTTAAGTTATTCAAGGGGAAGAGGCCAAGATGGCAGAGTAGTAGGATGCTCGTGGCTCACCCTCTCCCACAGATACACCAAGACTCACATCCACGGACCCACTCAGCCAACCAGAGCACCTGCAGAACTCCAACAGAACACTGTCCTCTTCAAAAGACAAAGATGCCAAAAATCTGTTTTATTCCTACATAGGCATTAGATAGATAAATAAATAAACTCCTTTAAGGACCACAATAGATAACTGATACTCCATAAGCCACAGTGCCAGAGAGATATGAGCAAGATGAAGAAGCAGAGAAACCACTCCCAATTAAAAGAACAAGAGAAATCCCCTGAAAGAATGATCAATGAAATAGACATCCATAGCCTACTAGATCAAGATTTGAAAAAAGGAGTGATCAAAGTATTGAAGGAACTAAAAGAGATAGTGTTTAGAGATATAAAATATGTCAAAAATGAAATAGAAGCTACAAAGAAGAGCCAAGTAGAATTGGTAAACTCATTGGCTGAGATGAGAACGGATCTAAAGGCTGTGCAAAGCAGACTAAATGATGCAGAGGAATGAATTAGTGACCTAGAAGACAGGACAACAGAAAGCACCCAATCAGAACAACTGCAAGATAAAGAAATAAAAACAAATGAAAATAGCATAAGGGACCTATGGGATAATATAAAGTGTGCCAATCTTCACATGATAGGGATCCCAGAAGGTAAAGAAAGATCAAAGGGGATTGAAAAGGTTTTAGAAGAAATCATGACTGAAAAATTCCCAAACTTATAGAAGGAATCAGATATCCAAGTACAGGAATCTCAGAGGGTCCCAAACAGGAAGAACCCAAATAGACCCACACCAAGACATATCATAATCAAGATGGCCAGAGTCAAGGATAAAGAAATGATCCTAAAGGCAGAAAGAGAAAAGCAAAGAGTGAGTCACAAGGGAACCCCCATAAGGCTCTCAGCTGATTTCTCTACACAAACACTACAGGCCAGAAGGGAGTGGCAAGATATATTCAAAGTCCTGAATGAAAAAAAGATGCAGCCTAGGATACTTTATCCAGCAAGGCGATCCTTTAGGATAGAAGGAGACATAAAGAATTTCACAGACAAGCAAAAACTAAGAGTTTAGCAACACTAAACCCATGCTAAAAGAAATATTGAAAGGTCTACTCTAAGTAGAAAAGCAGCAGGATGCTACAGAAATGAGGAAATTATAACTGGAAAGGTGATAACTCATGAATTACAAATAAAATAAACATGAAATTGTAAAAGAAGACATCTAAATCATTAAGAGTGGGAGAGGGAGGCAAGAATATAGAGAGTATTTTTTATCTTCCTTTTTAAAATTTTTTGTTTTTGGTAGGATGAGTTCAAGATATAGTAATGGGCTAACAGACTTACAGAAAAGGGTAACCACAAACCAAAAACTTACAAGTGAGTCACAAAAACTAAATAAAATCCATGATAATACAAAGGAAAATTACTAAACCACAAAAGGAAGAAAAAAGGAACAAAGAGGAAATACCAATTCAACTGCAAAGATAAGTTCAAAATGGCAATAAACACACATCTATCATTAATTACTGTAAATGTTAATGGACTAAATGCTCCAGTCAAAAGACATAGAGTGGCAGACTGGATAATAAAGCAAGAACCTTCAATATGCTGCATACAAGAAACCCACTTTAGGGAGAAGGACACATATAGATTAAGAGTGAAAGGATGGAAAAGGATACTCCATGCAAATGGAAAAGCCAAAAAAGCAGGTGTAGCAGTACTGATTTTAGCCAAAATACACTTTAAAACAAAGGCCATAAAGAAAGATAAAGAAGGACATTTTATAATTATTAAAAGAGTGATACAAGATCAAGATATTACACTCATTAATATATATGCACCCAATATAGGAGCACCTAAATAAATAAAACAATTACCAACAGAGATAAAGGGGGATATTGATGGGAATACAATCATAGCTGGAGATTTTAACACAGCATTAACATCACTAGACAGATCTTCCAGACAGAAAATAAATAAGGCAACAGAGAAATTAAATAATACAATAGAAAAATTAGATTTGGTGGATATCTTCAGAGCATTACACCCCCCAAAAATAGGATATACATTCTTTTCAAGTGCACATGGAACATTTTGCAGGATTGATCATGTACTTGGGCACAAAAGAAAGCTCAGCAATTTTAAGAAGATAGAAATTATCTTAAGCAACTTTACTGACCACAATGCCATGAAACTAGAAATCAACAACAGAGAAACGAAGGAGAAAAAAAGGAAACCATGGAGATTAAAAAATATGTTATTAAAAAACCAACGGGTCAGTGAGGAAATCAAAGTTGACATTAAAAAATACCTTGAGACAAATGAAAATGAAAGCACAACCACACAAAATTTATGGGACACAGCAAAGGCATTGCTAAGAGGGAAGTTTATAGCAATATAGACCTTCCTCAAAAGAGAACAATCTCAAATAAACAATTTAACCAACCAACTAAAAGAACTAGAAAAAGAAGAACAAAAAAACCTCAAAAGGCAGCAGAAGGAAGGAAATTATAAAGATCAGGGAGGAAATAAATAAAATAGAGATTTAAAAAAACTATAGAAAAAATCAATCATACCAAAAGCTGGTTTTTTGAAAAAGTAAATAAAATCGACAAACCTCTGGCCAAACTCACAAAGAAGAAAAAAGAGAGAGCACAAATTAGCAAAATAAGAAAGGAAAATGGAGAAATTGCAACAAATAAAATAGAAATACAGAATATCATACAAGAATACAATGAAAAACTATATGGAACCAAATTGGATAACCTAGAGGAGATGGACAAGTTTCTGGAAACATACAGTCCACCAAGACTGAATCAAGAAGAAACTGACCACTTGAACAAACCAATCACTAGAAATGAAATCAAAATAGAAATAAAAAACCTCCCTACAAATAAAAGTCCAGGACCAGACAGCTTCACTGGGGAATTATACCAAACATGCAAAGAAGAACTCATACCAGTCCTTCTCAAACTCTTCCAGAAGATTGAAAAGGAGGGAATACTCTCAAACTCATTCTATAAAGCCACCATCACCCTGATACCAAAACCAGGCAAAGACACTACCAAAAAAGAGAATTATAGGCCAATATCACTGAAGAACATAGATGCCAGAATCCTCACCAAAATATTAGCAAATAGAATCCAACAACACATAAAAAAGATTATACATCATGACTATGTGCGGTTCATCCCAGGGACACAAGGATGTTTCAACATATACAAATCAATCAGTGTAATACATCACATCAAAAAGAGAAAGAATAAAAACCACATGATCATCTCAATAGATGCAGAAAAAGCATTTGATAAAATTCAACACCCATTTATGATAAAAACTCTCACCAGAGTGGGTGTAGAGGGAACATATCTCAACATAATAAAACCTATATATAACAAAACTACAGCCAGCATAGTATTCAACAGTGAAAAACTCAAAAGCTTCCCACTAAAATCTGGGACAAGACAAGGATGCCCACTATCACCACTCCTATTCAACATAGTCTTGGAAGTCCTAGCCACAGCAATCAGACAAGAGAGAGAAATAAAAGGGATCCAAATTGGAAAAGAAGAGGTAAAAATGTCACTATGTGCCGACGACATGTTACTATATATAGAAAACCCTAAAAGGTCCACACAAAAACTACTAGAGCTGATCAAAGAATTCAGCAAGGTAGCAGGTTACAAAAATAATGTTCAGAAATCAGTTGCCTTTCTTTACACTAACGATGAATCAACAGAAAAAGAAAGTAAAGAAACAACCCCCTTTAAAATAGCACCCAAAGTAATAAAATACCTAGGAATAAATCTAACTAAGGACGTGAAAGAATTACACACAGAAAACTATAAACCATTGATGAAGGAAATTAAAGAAGACTTTAAAAAATGGAAGACTTTAAAAAATGGAAAGATATCCCATGCTCTTGGATTGGAAGAATCAATATTTTTAAAATGGTCACACTGCCCAAAGCAATCTATGGATTTAATGCAATCCCTATCAAATTACCCAGGACATATTTCACAGAACTAGAACAAATCATAAGAAAATTTATATGGAACCATCAAAGACCTAGAATTGCCAAAGCATTACTGAAGAGAAGGACAGAGGCTGGGGAATAACTCTCCCAGACTTCAGACAATACTATAGAGCTACAGTCATCAAGACAGCATGGTACTGATACAAAAACAGACATATAGACCAATGGAACAGAATAGAGAGCCCAGAAATGAACCCACAAACTTTTGGTCAACTCATCTTTGACAAAGGAGGCAAGAATATACAATGGAATAAAGACAGTCTCTTCAGCAAATGGTGTTGGGAAAACTGGACAGCAGCATGTAAAGCAATGAAGCTAGAACACTCCCTTACACCATATACAAAAATCAACTCAAAATGGATTAAAGACTTAAACATAAGACAAGATACAATAAACCTCCTAGAGGAAAATATAGGCAAAACATTATCTGACATACATCTCAAAAATGTTCTCCTAGAACAGTCTACTCAAGCAATAGAAATAAAAGCAAGAATAAACAAATGGGAACTAATGAAACTTACAAGCTTCTGCACGGCAAAAGAAACCATTAGTAAAACAAAAAGACAACCTACGGAACGGAAAAAAAATTTTGCAAATGAAACCGACAAAGGCTTGATCTCCAGAATATATAAGCAGCTCATATGACTTAATAAGAAACAACCAAACAACCTAATCCAAAAATGGGCAGAAGACCTAAGCAAGCAATTCTCCAAGGAAGACATACAAATGATTAATAGGCACATGAAAAAATGCTCAATATCACTAATTATCAGAGAAATGCAGATCAAAACTATAATGAGGTATCACCTCGCACCAGTCAGAATGGCCATCATTCAAAAGTCCACAAATGACAAATGCTGGAGAGGCTGTGGAGAAAAGGGAACCCTCCTACACTGCTGGTGGGAATGCAGTTTCGTGCAGCTACTGTGGAAAACAGTATGGAGATTCCTCAAAAGACTAGGAATAGACTTATCATATGACCCAGGAATCCCGCTCCTGGGCATATATCCAGAAGGAAGCCTACTTCAGGATGACACCTGCATCCCAGTGTTCATAGCAGCACTATTTACGATAGCCAAGACATGGAGACAGCCTAAATGTCCATCAACAGATGACTGGATAAAGAAGTGGTGGTATATTTATACAATGGAATACTACTCAGCCATAAAAACCGACAACATAACGCCATTTGCAGCAACATGGATGCTCCTGGAGAATGTCATTCTAAGTGAAGTAAGCCAGAAAGAGAAAGAAAAATACCATATGAGATTGCTTATATGTGGAATCTAAAAAAAACAAAGCAAAGACAAACAAACAAAGTATAAATACAAAACATAAACAGACTCATAGACACAGAATACAAACTTGTGGTTGCCAAGAGGGTGGAGGGTGGGAAGGGACAGACGGGATTTCAAAATTGTAGAATAGATAAACAAGATTATACTGTATAGCACAGGGAAACATACACAAGATCTTATGATACCTCACAGAGAAAAAAATGAGACAATGAATATATATATATTTTCATGTGTAACTGAAAAATTGTGCTCTACACTGGAATTTGACACAACATTGTAAAATGATTATAAATCAATAAAAAGTGTTAAAAAAGGTTATTCAAACCTCTGAGGAGCACTTCACTCAGACATTCACTGCATTCCTAAATAACTCCTTGTTTTTTTGGCTATGAGACAACAAATGTGTCTGGTTTTTATCTACCAGATGGAACTGTGTTAGTTTGCTACAGCTGCCATGTCAAATATCACAGACTAGGTGGCTTAAACAACAACAATGTATTTACTCACAGTCTGGAAGCTAGATGCCTAAGATCAAGGTATCAGGTTTGTTTTTTTTTTTCCTGACGTCTCTCCTTGGCTTGCCAATTGCCATCTTCTCACTGCATCCTTACAGTTTTCCTCATATTGGATTAGGGCCCACCATAATGGCCTCATTTTCACATAATCACTTCCTGAAATGCTCTATCTCCAAACACAGTCACATTCTGAGGTCCTGGAGGTTCAGGCTTCACCATGTGAATTTTGGAGGGACACAAATCAGTCCAATACAGAGAAACTTCTTCTCTAGGTCTTTTTTGCTGCTTTCCATTCATCTTTCTGACCTAGAAACGCCAGAGGGCTTCACGGTTCATTCCTTAGATATATCCTTATTCATCTGCAGTCACTCCTTAGGCGACTTCATCTAGTCCGATTGCTTTAAAAAGCATCTATATACTTATGACAACCAAAATGACATCTCTATCATGCACCTCTCTGTGAAACTCCAATTGCCTAATTTTTGTCTGCATCTGGATATTTAGTAAAGAGTTCAAAATTAATATAGTCAATGATAATTTAAGAAAAAAACAGTAATATTGTGCTTACTTCATGCTAAGCACTCTTCAAAGATCAACATAAACATATGAGACAGGTAGCATTTTTCCCACTTTACATTTGAAAAAACTAAAGCCAATGCTGGATATATAAATGATCCAGTTCAAACAAAAAATATCAGCATCCAAGATTTGATCCCAGGGTGGGGAGGGTATAGCTCAGCGGTAAAAGTGCATGCCTAGCATGCACAAGGTCCTGGGTTCAATCCCCAGTACCTCCGTTAGAATAAATAAGTAAATAAATAAACTTAGCTACCTCCTCCCCAAGCAAACAAGATTTGAACCCAGGGATACTGGTTCCAGAACCCACATATTTCACAGTATATCCCATCAGCTGTTCCAATCAAGCTATACTTTTGTTATCTGGGTACATATTGTCTCCCTTTTATTAGAAGGGAAATGTCTTAAAGGTATGTTCCTCCCCGATCCACCTCTACTACAAAAGAACTTATACAAATTAAAGAACATAAGAATGAAAGCCTACATTTTCTCTCTCCTCCAGCACTCTACTAGGCTCTTAAACCACATTGTTGAATTACCTTAACAGAGCTAACATTATGAAGTTAGTGTTTATCAGTAGAAGTTCCTGAATGCCCCGTTTTCTACAGAAAGCCATAAAATCTTAAAATAGACAGAAGAAAATAATAAGCAATCATCTTTGGATACCATTTAAACATATACTGATTCCCAGCTGATTCTAATGTGAAGTGCTAGAACTCAGATTTCATTTGATATCTGTAACCATTTACTCTACAATCCCTTTTCTTTGTTGAATGCACTGGAACTAGACAATTCAGTTCCTTTCTCTATCACTCTCCTTTTTTAAGGATTACAGCATCATATAGCTGCAGGCTTTCTTGATGTCTTTAAATTCTATGTATGTGCCAAGATCTCTCCCGCCTGTTAAGTTGTTTCCCAATTTCTTCTCCTTGCATAGAATTCTCTTCTCCTTCCTATTCACAGGGCCAACTCCTACTTAAATTTTTTTAAAAAATAATTATTGCTTATATTAATCACTAGCTTCAAGTCTTTATTCAAACTTTACCTTCCCAGATCACCTTATCTAAAGTTTTAATCCAATCCCTCCTCATGCCTCCAACACCAGTATTTCCTATGTCCCTTTCTGGTTTCATTTTGATTCTTGTAGTTATCTTACTCAAACATATTAAAAAAATTTTTTTTCATCTTGTTTATGGTTCACTTCCCACATTTCAAGGTAAACACCATGATGGCAATGCTTTCTGTCTTTCTTCACTGTTTCTACTGTATCCTCAGGGCTTCAAAATGTATCTGGCACATAATAAGTAATAAATATTTGTTGAATTACATGTTGAATGTGTTTCTAATCCATTCATTTATTCAACAAATAGTTACTAAGCATCTATTATGTTCCAGACAATATGCTAGGTCCTGAAGAGACAACGGAGAACAAGACTGATATTATCACTGCACTCAAGCCACTTACATGTATGTGTGCAAACAAGTCATTTACAGTCTAATACAATGCAAGGATATGAAAGGTAGCAGTGAACAGAAGTAACTGTGCAGGCTCATTAGAGGAGCGCTTGATTCAGTCTGTGGGGTCAAGGGACACTTCTAAGACCTGAAGTTAGTTAGCAAAGGAACTCATCATGTGGATTTCAACATAGATCATTTGAATTAGGGGACAGCCAACTTTTCTCTGTGAATAGCTAGATAGTAAGTATTTTAAGCTTGTGGGTCATGTATGGACAGTCCCTCTCACAGCTACTCAAATTTGCCCTCCTAGCAAAAGCAGTCATAGACACTGCAGGAACAATGGTATGGCTCTTTGTCAATAAAACTATAATTACAAAAACAAGTGGCAAAAAAAAAAAAACACTGCATTTTGCTGACTCCTAATCTGAACCCATGGATTTCAAACTATTTTTTAATTAATAGAATGCTTTGTTCATACAAATTTTATGTGGAATACCAATATCTAACAAACCAAAATTAGAATGGCCTTAGTTGAAACTGGGATAGGAATATAAAGACCTTTATCTCCCTTTCCAAATGAATAGAGAATTAAGAGTAGGCTCCAATCTGCAGGATAAGAATTATCTACTTCTTCTTTGTCTTTTTTTCTTGTTTGGCTTCATCCCCATCTCTTACCTGAATAGTTGGAGCCAATGAGATTGTTCTCATTGAAACAATCAAACCTAGTGAATTTGATGTTTAAAAAGAGTAACCTGGACCAACTTACCCAGGATATTCTTAAAGACACTGCTATGGACTGAGTTGTGTCCCCCTCAAATTCACATGTTGAAGCTCAAATCTCCAGTGTGACTATGTTTGGAATAGAGCCTGTAAGGAAGTAATTAAGATTAAATGAGGTTATAAGGGTGGGGCCCTGATCCAATAGGATTAGTGTCCTTATAAGAAGAGATCCATGAAAGAGTTTGCTCTCTACCTGTGCATGCACCAAAAAAAGGCCATGTAAGCATACAGCAAACCAAGATGAGAGGTCTCACCAGACTTCCATCCTCTAGAAGTTTGAGAAAGAAATTTCCATTGTTGAAGCCAACCAGTCTATAATATTTCGTTGTAGCAACTTAAGTAGCCTAAGACAGACACTCCTCAAAGAAAAGCTGAGCTGGAGTTCTCTGTCATACTTTAATATCAAAGTAAATCTTTGACCTTTCAGAAGTCTTTTTATCCAGCTGCTTCTAGGATATCATAAATTCCTTCCAAGGCAGAACTTACTGTTTTTATTTTCTAGCTGAGTCACTCAATTAATCCTAATGGTTTCTGACTACCTACTGCTGCCCTAGCTATTGAGGGGAGCTTGTAAACTCAGTGTGTAAAAATGAGCAGATGTTATTTCAGGGATCATCATTACTCATTCTGATGTCGTAGGATGTATTCTTAGTCAAGGAAGTCACTTTTAAACTGCTGCCTGTCCAATGTGTCTTTCTTTCCTAGGCCCATGCTATTATTCTTTGGGGAAGGTGACATAATGAAGAGGAAAGGCACGAGTGTGACTGCTGACTCTGACTGAGAAACTAGCAGAGCTGAAAGCTAAGTAGATGAATATAGCAGAAGAGCCTGTTAACAGCCCAGAAGTTACACTGAGGATGCAGTGAAGACTGTCTGGGAGCTGTCAAAGTCAGATTAGTAAGTGTGCATAGCATCTTGCTTGTCTTGACATTAGAGCTGCTATGAATGATCCACTTAATAATACTCTGGCGGAGTCTTTGATAAGCAGTCTTAGCCCTGTAAGGGTTGCCTACGTTAAAACTAAAGAAACATTCCACTAGATAGAAGTCAGCAGGAGATGTGTTTTCTCTATGATCTGAAAAGTTCTTAGTAGACAGTCATTCACTCCAAGGTCTTGATGGCACATCATTTCTTCACTAGAGGAATGGGATATGGGGAGCAGTTTTGATGACAACAAAGAAATCCAGATTTCTTACCTCTGCTTGGACTCTTCAGGGTAGGAACTGAAGACCCACTGCCCTAGCCAATGCTGAGGAATGGCCACAGGATGATGTTTAGAAAGCATAACTGTGACCCCAACTCTCTTTATCATTTTGTCTCAAACTCCTGAGGAAGTCAAAAGTTGAAGGTGACATAGAAGACCCAGTGGTAAAGTAACACAGAGTGCTTGCCAAAAAGATGAGAAATCATGTGTCCAAGTGAGGTATTTCCTTTTCAAAAAGTAGTCTCCTTTGGAAGTTTAGACTTCTTACACCAATGTTGGCAGTGCACAGATAATTTCTGGAATCCCTTTTGGAAATTAACTTACATTCTATTGAATATTCTCCATGTCAGACATATGTCATTCTTAACTTGCAATTAGATTACTTAAAGCAGCCAAAATATAGTTGGAGCTTGTTTTCAATGAATTAGTCAGCTAAGCTAATTAATAATACTTTAGAACTTATGATATGAGACTATAAAGTAATGAAACATTTCTTTTTTTAATTTGAATTTTTAATTTCTTTGTTATTGAAGTATAGTCAGTTACAATGTGTCAATTTCTGGTGTACAACATAATGTCCCAGTCATGCATATATATACATATATTCATTTTCATTAAAGGTTATCGGGAGTTCGAGATTTGCAAATGTTAACCATTACATATAAAATAGATTAAAAGACTTTCTTCTGTATTGCACAGGAAACTATATTCAATATCTTGTAACAACCTTTAATGAAACATTTCTTATATGGTTAGAGAATTAGCTATGATGGGACTTCTCAAGGAGAAACTCAAGAAAGTTTTGTGCAGAAGCAGTATAATCTGAATGTATTTGACCTTGGGGTTTTGTCCAAGTAGTAGATCATGTTGGGGAGATTAGAAGGAGCCAAATACAACAGGACTTTTGAGGTCATGGTAGGGAATTTAGATTTGTTCTAAATATAAGGGATGCTATTGGCATGTTTTAAGCAGAAAAAGTGGCACATCCTGGATTACTTTCATGCTCTGGTCAAACTGGATTAGAGGGGAGATGAGTGAATCTGAGTCATGCAGCTGTTGCATTGGCTAGGGCAGTGGGTCTTCAGTTCCTACCCTAAAGAGGCCAAGCAGAGGTAGGAAATGTGGATTTCTATGTTGTCATCAAACTGCTGCCCATATCCTATTCCTCTAGTGATGAAATGATGTACCATCAGGACCTTGGAGTGAATGACTTTTTACTAAGCACTTTTCAGATCATAGGGAAAACACATCTCACAATGTAGGTAAAAGATGATGGTAGCTGAGTCAGTGGCAACAGAGAGAGAAACAAATGACCAGAATTAAGAGCTATGTAGGAAATAAAACTAAGAGTTAACACAGCTTAACATTTATGACATTCTTTCTTATTTGTCCCTCAACATACACTGAGAGTATCATACCAAAATGCAGATGCATTTGCTGATTATCTAGAGTAACAGAAGAGCAAATCCAAGATAATGGTTGAGCTGTATCCACCTTACATTTATATGATTAATATACTTATTTATACACAGTGGTGAGCAACTAGTGATTTTAAAACTGTGGTTCATAAAACAAAAGAATACAACTTAGGATACTACTGCTGAGCATTGCAGTTATATTTGAATAGATGTAGTCTGCCATTCCTGATAATTTATTTACATACAGTCAGATTCAAAGTGAGCTTCAGTTTCCAATTGAGCAGAGTGCTTTTTATAGTGATTGTTAATTTGGCAGGATTCACTTTTTGGTGGGAGTTCTTGACAAATGGTTTCTTTGAAAGGAAATGGTCCTAATTAATTTCTCTGTGAATTATTCTTCCTTGGTATCAGCTGTTGCTGTGGCACTGATTCCTCCTCATGATGACAAACTGACCTGTAATTAATTATTTCTAGTTAGAAATGCTAACAATATCTCTTAGAACTTTGTCCTGGAAGAGGGAGCCCCAGTTGGAATACAAACAAACCCAGATGAACCTGTCATCTGCACTGGAAGAAGTTTTGGAGATGCCCCAGCAGCATGGGTGTCATTGTCTGATGGGCAGACCCATATGCCGCCATACTCTGTCCACCAAAATGAATGCTTTCAGTTCATAAAGCCTCATTCATCCAGGCTGAGTTGCTGATTGGAAAGGTACTCTTAGAGATGCCCTACATGGCAAGGTCATTTCATTTTCAGACAAAAATTAGTTCAAAGATTTAAAGGATATTCACAGGGAAACCCACTTGTGAGATTTCAGCTGAGTGCTGTCTCAAAGATGGTGAAACTATTATTTGACTCAGCAGATAAGGGAAATGAGATAAGAGAGTCACATAGAACCACAAAAGAAGCAGCTAGTTATTGTTGCTATTGTATAGCTACTTATTTTGTTATCAATATAAAGAAACTATCTGTGGAAAAGAAATTATGTTATGAGCCCACCATTGCCTCTTCATTGACACACAAGAACACATTTCCCCAGTCTCCAAATAGTTTCTGGTTAGTGGAATAATAGCACAAGTGATAAGATACTTCTATTGTGATACACCTAAGAGTAAATATGTCTTCTCTAGGCTGTCTCTCTCACAACTCTGGACAAAAATGGAAACTGAGCACTCAGTGATGGTAGTAGTGCAAAATGTCCATACGAAGATTTTGGCGTCACTTGTTAAAAGCAAACCATTGGATTATGGTGTGAGAAATGCATCTCTTTTGAGCCATCGATATTTGGGGGGCTATTTTTTAATCTCAGCATATCCTGGGTAATGCAGTACCTTTAAATAATAACAATGTCAGCAGCAGCTGCAGTTTGTAGACCACATAATATGTGTAGGCATTGTGCCGAGCACTTGACAAAAGATACCTCACATTATCTTCATAAACAAAATCTTCCAGGTCAATGTTACACTTCTCATTCCATAAATTAAGAAACACACTAAGAAAAGAAAATTATTGGTTCAAGGTCTCAAAGCTAGTAAGCATGTTACAGTCTACTTGCCTGGTTCTAAATATTATTTTCACCATGATACAGCTGCCCCTGAGTGTTCAGATTTCAATTGGTTGTTTCCATATTTTGCAGGCAATTTTTCACTGTTGGAACTTCCTAACACTGAGGATTCTCTAAGCCTTAGCAAAATGACAGGTACAATCTGGAATAAATGAATGGATCAAAAAAATACTGAACCAAATACATAAAGGAACATAGTGTCAGCTATCTTTCCAATATAAATGCCACTAAAATCCATTTCAGAAAGTATGATCAAGACCAAAATTCCGGATAGTTCCCTCAGCTATTTTCATCTTAAAAATCACAATAGCCAAAGTAGCTGTTCTCAATGGACTGGAAGAGCCTAGCAGACCCACTTAATTTCTAGGAAGCTATTTCTAAATTCTCAAACTAGTGCTCTGGTATTCTTGTCACATAGATTAGAAGCTTACAGGCACAACAAGTTGAAAAAGATAAAAAGAAATTAACTTTTTTATGAAATGACTACTTCTAATTGAGATAATATTTAGTAGTCCTGACAATGGTCACCATGAATGGAAGATATTAATTCATTTTTCAGCCGATGTTTTATTATGAAGAGAAAATTTATGGTGTGTTGAGAAATTAATAAATGTATCTAATTAGAATTTTACCTGACATTCTGTAGGATATGTCTAAAGAGATTTGTTTCTATATAAAGTGTGAATATAAACTAATAAAAATAGAACTTATTAGAACTTATTCATCATACAAGAGTTCCAAAGGCACTTTGAGCAATGGCACCATCATTGGAATATGTGTGCATTCTCCCAGGGGGACTACTTGGAAAGATAGCACTCATTTAGATGTATACATTCTGGTTTGTTTGCTTTTAAAATGTCCAATTATTTTTATTCATGCCTCCTCTATGCTTGTACATATCTTTGTAATGTTTATCTGTAGATTTTTCTTAAAATAAATGTAATGTTGGGAAAAATGCCTTTGAAATATCAGGTTGGAGATAGTCTTTTCCAATTAATAGAATTAAGATAGTATTAAAAGTTTCTACTTATTAGAGATGTATAAGTATGGTTCATGCTGAGTGTTGGCAGGCTGATATAGTGGAAGAGAAGTTTATACCAGGACTCAGCCACCTTGGTTCTAGAATTGGTTTGGCCTTGCAGTATTAAGAAAATGTGTATAAATCACTTAACAATGCTATTCATTCATCTAGTCTTCATTTGCTCATTCATTCATTCACTTACCCTCTATATTTTTAACAACATGAAGTGCTCACTAGGCTCCAGTCACTTTGGGAGTTATAATAATTGGTAAACTATAGAGGAATCAAGATTTGGACCAGAGAATGAGGATGAAAAGACAAGAAAGGGGTTGAGAGGGAGTCATGTTGAGGGCTGGAAGAGGAGGGCTGTGAATTCACAAGGGTGGCGTCAAAGCAGGAGTAGGAGAAAACTGGGAGTGAAAGGAAAGGGGGATGGAGTAGAGCACAAGAATGTGGGTGGCATAGTTTTTACTCAGTCCTTTCTTAAAGATACATAGAAATCATCCTTAACATGAAAGAGAAAACTTCAGTTTCTATCTGACTTAAGGATTATTCAGTTGCAAAAATCTAGGAACAGAAATCTACCCCAAGAAGATCAAAGAAAAAACAAATTTATTTTAAGGCTACAAGGGAATCTCATAGAAAACACTGCAGGAGATAAAGCCAGAATTCACACAAAATAGAAAATAACCGAGCCATTTCTCTCTAGCATTTTTCCTTCTCATTTTCATTCCCTGTTCTCGCTCTCTTGCTCTGCTCTTTCATATCTCCCTTTCCCCTCCCCCGCCAACATCCCCCTTCATCTTTTACTCTGAGGCTACATAGTGTCTATTGTCTCCTTCTCTCTCCATATCAGCTTTGGTCTTTTCTCTCTGTAGATTCCATTACCTGTTTGCACATGCCTGCTCCTAAATCTACAGTGGTTTCCTCCATAGTTAAGAGTCTGGACTACAAAGCCAGGATGCCTGGGTTGAAATCTTAAATCTGTTGTTTCGATCTTTGTCACCTTTAATGAAAGGACTTAATCTCTTTTTTCCTCTATCTCCTCATCTGTTAAATGAGTGTGATAAAGACCTTCTACTGGATGGAGCTGAAGAAGAATTATAGTTGATCATTGAACAATATGGATTTCAACTGCATGGGTCCACATATACGTAGATTTTTGGCAATAGTAAATACTACAGTACTACATGATTTGAGATTGGATGAATCTGAGGATGAAGACCACAAATTTGGAGGAACAGAGGATGAGGACTGACTGTGAAGTTACAGGCAGATTTTCAACTGCATAGGTAGGCATGGGCACCCCAACCCCCCATGTTGTTTCAAGAGTTAACTGTACGTTAATTTATGGAAAAATACTTAAAAGACCACCAAGACCCCTAAAAAGTGCTTCACAAGTATTTTATATCATCTACTAGTCAGACAGGCTCCCCACAGATAATTCACTCAGGTTCTCTGGCCAATTCTAATCTTCCAAAGGAGAGATATTTCTTCAGTGCTGACACTTAACTTGCTATTTGAATTTGACCAACTTCCTTCCATGCCAGGCATTTTGGTTTCCTCTAAAATAAAGTGAGAAGGTTGGATTGGATGCATTCCAAAGATCCCTGCTAGTGTCAGGATTCTGTGATTCTATGAAATGGCTCCCTTTTATTTGACAAACACAGACATGCATTAAATCTCATTTACTATGTTATTCCTTTAAAAAATAATATACACTCAACAGCTAATTTCCAAGAGCAAAGGTAAATCTAAATCACAACAGACATAAATATATTCTCAAATTCCCCACTCCCTGCACCCTACTCTCAGGGGGAGGAG
This sequence comes from Camelus ferus, assembly GCF_009834535.1. Lineage (NCBI taxonomy): Eukaryota > Metazoa > Chordata > Mammalia > Artiodactyla > Camelidae > Camelus > Camelus ferus. The sequence goes on along the minus strand of NC_045732.1, from coordinate 83,835,032 downwards.
GTTAAAATTAACTACATTTCTGTAAAGCTCTAAAATATAAGGCATTGATTTGGCACACCAAATACACACCCCACAATAAATATGCATTTGCTTAGAAGCAGAAGCAGTTTAGATAGAGACTGGTTGGAAGAATTAAAATGGAAAGAGAAATTAGCAAGACTAAGTGAGGGAGGAATGAAGAATTAACAATCTGCATAGCTTTTGTTAGTCTCTATTAGGAGAGCAGAATCTGACCATGTGGTGATATTATTCTACAGACTGATGAAATTAGCAGAGTGGATAAGTGTAAATAAACAGGACTGTATTTTACACTTTGCACTGTTTCATTTGTTTCCAAAAGAAAAGCATCCTTTCTGAGTAAGACATTCTCTTGCTTTAACTATAATACCAAAGGGTATTACCAACCCTGGCAAACCAGAAAGCAACATACCAATTAATAAACTGATTAGTGTGAGACCTCACTGTGGGGGCATTTTCTGAACTTCCAAATCAAAAGCTTTGCCAGTTAACAAAAGGAGGCACTTCGTTTGCTAAAGCTAACAGAGGTTCCTTTCTCCAAATAAAGCTTCTAGCTCCACAGGAAAATGAAAGCTGCACATCTAGGGGTTGGGAGGATATGTGTGTGTGTTTGGGTGTATGTGTTTGTGTGAGTGTGTGTGTGTGTGTGTGTGCATTTGGGTGTGTGTGTACAGGGGTAGTTGTATATTCTAAGTGATTTCTAAAGCATTCCAAACTAGAAAACTCAAAAAAAGTTTGAATTTTCTATAATGTTTTCATTGTGAGAAACTAAATGCTTAAATGTGCTAGTCTTTTTCATTTAGTTACTCACTGACTAGTTACCTTGTCCAAATGAAACCAAACTCTAAATACGTGTATAAAAGAGTTCATAGAATGGTCACAGTTAATGGCTACAGTAAAAGGGAATTTGTTGCAACCATGTCAAAAATCTCAATCTAGTTTTGACTGCTCCTAAATACATACATAGTATAAGCACCTATCAAATATTTAAGTTTACAAAGTTAAAATATGTGTGGAGAGCAACTGCTAACTGGGTCACAGGGTTTCCTCTTGGAGTGATAAAAATGTTCTGGAACTAGATAAAGATGGTGGTTGCACAACACTGTGAACATACTAAATGCTACTGAGTTGTAAACTTTAAAATAGTTAATTTATGTTACACCTTAGTAAAAATAAGTAAGAAAAATGTATAAATGGGTTTTTAATTTTATTTTTTATTGAAGAGTATTTGCTTTCTTTGCAATGCTAGTTTTAGTTATACAGCAAAGCAATTCAGTTATATATACATATATATATATACACACACACATATATTTTCACATTATCTTCCATTTTAGGTTATTATAAGAAATTGAATATAGTTCCCTGTGCTATACAGTAGGTCTTTGTTGTTTATCTCTTTTATATATAGTAGTTAGTGTCTGCAAATCCCAAACTCTTAATTTATTCCTCCCTCCACTTTCCCCTTTGGTAACCATAGTTTGTTTTCTATGTCTGTGAGTCTGTTTCTGGTTTGTAAACAAAAATTGGTATCTTTTTTTAAGATTCCACTATAAGTGATGTCACATGACATTTGCCTTTTTCTTTCTTACTTCACTTAATATGATAATCTTAGGTCCATCCATGTTGCCACAAATGGCATTATATCATACTTCTTTTATGGCTGAGTAATGGATAAGTTAATTGTTTCTGTTTTCTTTGGGTATAACGAATTTAAAGTTTGCAGTTCTTAATGAAATATAAAACTATCAACCTTTTAGTCCCTCTGGAAGCTATATCTGGTCCCTGCTGAATGTCTGTCTACAAAGCACACTTTGAAATGGGCCCTCTATAATGTTGCTAGTGTAATAGAGCTACTTCCTTTGAAAGTGGCATCCATATTACATGCAGGATTTCTCTTTTCAACCCTGATCTCTTTCTTTTCCCTCTGTGGATAGAGTGTATGATTATGGCAGTATAATTCAGGGGTTTTTTTAATTGATGTAGAGTCAGTTACAATGCGTCAGTTTCTGGTGTACAGCATAATGTTTCAGTCATACATATATATATACATATATTCCTTTTCATATTCTTTCTCATTTAAGGTTATTACAAGATATTGAATATAGTTCCCTGTGCTATACAGAAGAAATTTGTTTTTTAACCTATTTTTATATATAGTGGTTAACATTTGCAAGTCTCAAACTCCAAATTTATCCCTTCCCACCCCCATTTCCCCGGTAACCATAAGATTATTTACTATGTTATAAATCTGTTTCTCTTTTGCAGATGAATTCATTAATGTCCTTCTTTTTTTAGATTCCACATATGAGTGATATCATATGGTATTTTTCTTTCTCTTTCTGGCTTACCTCACTTAGAATGATGATCTCCATGTCCATCCATGTTGCTGCAAATGGCATTATTTTATTCTTTTTATGGCTGAGTAGTATTCCATTGTATAAATATACCACAGCTTCTTTACCCATTCCTCTGTTGATGGACATTTAGGTTGTTTCCATGTCTTAGCTATTGTATATAATGCTGCTATGAACACTGGGCTGCATGTCTGTTTTCAAATGAGAGTTTCCTCTGGATATATGCCCAGCAGTGGGATTGCTGGATCATATTGTAAGTCTATTTTTAATTTTTTTGAGGAATCTCCAAACTGTTTTCCATAATAGCTGCACCAAACTACATTCCCACTAACAGTGTAGGAGGGTTCCTTTTTTCCCACACCCTCTCCAGCATTTATTGTTTGTAGACTTTTGGATGATGGCCATTCTGACTAGTGTGAGGTGGTACCTCGTTATAGTTTTGATTTGCAATTCTCTGATAATTAGCAATATTGAATATTTTTTCATGTGCATGTTGGCCATTTGTATCTCTTCACTGGAGAATAGCTTGTATTGGTCTTCTGCCCATTTTTGGATTGGGTTGTTTGGGGTTTTTTTTTTTTGTTATTAAGTTGTATAAACTGTTTATATATTCTGGAAATTGAGCCTTTGTTGAAGCAACTCAGAGACAGCATGTTAGACTGGGACTACTCGTTCTGTGACTGACTAGTAGTAAAGGCCAGTCCTATCCCCTTTCTAATACCCAGTTGCCTCATCTGTCTAATAAGGAAGTAAACTAGATGATCTCTAAGAGCCTTCTTTTTTTCCAAAATTAGGAGATTTTGTGGTCTCTATAAATAGCCTTTTAATAATAAGTATTAGAGTGTACTTACTGTAAATATCAACTGGATGCTTTATTAAACAATTGGAAATAGTCTGAATGTCCATCAACATGGGACTAGATAAATAACCTATTGCATTTTCATACAATAGAATACTATGCAGCTGTGAAAATAAATGAACTGCAACATTTTTTTTTTGCAACATGTTTTAACACTGATGACTATCACACACATGTTCATGAGTCTGAAAAAGTTAAGTTGAAGAAGTATTTATAAAACATGTCATTTATATGAAATTTTAAGAATAAAAACTGTACTGTATCATTTTTAAGGCTATGTATGTGAAAAATAAAGACTGGAAGGATAGTTTTCAATTTGATACCAGTGCTTATCTATATGTGGAGTGGGAGAGAAAGAAAATCAGGACAGGGGTGGAAGTTAGACAGGAGATTACTTTTACCTGTAATATTTTAACAGAAGATGATACATTCATTATATTCCTTGTGCGACACCCAGCTATTAGAGAGAAAGAGAGCATGAGCACAATATTCAGTGTTTTATTCTGGATTGTGGGTGTATCATTGGTTGTTTTAGCACATATATTGTTATGTTTCACTGTTTGATTCTTTTAGAGGAAGAAGAGGAGGAGGAATTAATGATTAATAAAACTATTCTTCCCTCTAATAGCTTTCTGTCCTTATATTCACTCACACAAATGTATATGTACAAATGAAGTTCTTTATATAGGTGGAGCAATATTTCAACCACAGTGGTTGATAAATTATCACTTGCTAAAACTAAGATATTCTGAGTATTTTCCCATGATGAAGGGCATAGGAAACTTCCTATTAAATGCTATGCACAGTTGCCAACCAAGGAAAAAAATATTTGTGTTACTCTATACATTGCGAAAATAGAATATATATCAGACACACACACACACACACACACACACACACACACACACACACACACACACACACCAGAAATCAAAATTCCATCACAGTGGTTACATTTGGACTGGAATCTCCTTTCCAACTATAAATATGAATAAGAATTAAACTACCACCTAAAAAGCTGAGGAAATGCTGCCATAGGTTAATTGCATTTTAATCCAAATAACCCTAACATTTTAACTCATCATTAATCACCGATGATGCTGTCATGTCATCTCAAAGTGCACTGCTAGACTATAGAATATTCTGTGCTCTTGTGCAAATGCAAATTATGAGCATTTCAGTGGCTTTTAAGGGAAAAAAGTCAAGACTGTGTGTTATAAAAGTACAATGGTCAATGACAACAGGGGAAAGAATAGTTAGGAAATGAACCTAGCCTGTTTCTTTTTCAGTAAGGGCTTCTGCCTTGGGCAGGATTACTCTAACATGGAAGTCTAACAGCTCCTGCTCAGATGGCTGCCCTGATGTGACATGGGATGCTTATGGAACATGAGTCCACTTCTGCCATACAAACATTTAAGCCACATCGTAGGTTATCAAGCATATAATCAAGGGATGGCTACTTGCTTATAATGTCTATAGTCTGCTAAAATCATTTCTCTTAATATTATTGTACTTTATTTAGCAAATCATCACCTTTGAATACATTATCAGACTTCTTTTACACTGAATACACTATTAATATGTATTTAATTAAATCACTATTTTCAACAATGAATTTTCTGAATTTAATGTGATTTTCAAAATTTCTATGTAAATGTTATTTACTTTAGGACATTTCATGCTTTTTTCAAATGTCAAATGCTGTTCTGACTTCTGTGATCACTTTAGAAAAGTGAATGAGTGATTTAAAAAAATTATCTTTTGATCTTTTCTGATAAAGACTTATTTCTTTAAATGACTGACCTTTAAAAGGTCTGCTACCATGATGCCATTTTCAATAATACTTGCTTGACCCCATTCTAGTTGTTTTTAAAATGTTAAACACTTCGAATTTTATAAACACAACTTTTGTAGATTTTATAATTTAATGTTGTAAATTGAGGCCGGTGAAAGAGATGCTGCTACTTGAATTGTAGTATACTTTTGTGCACACCCTTATCTTGAATATCCAGATGATCTTTTTGAATGTTAGTTATACTAGTGAGATGTGTCTCTGAAAAATTCTAACTAAAATCTGATGCTGCATCAGTATTGTGAAGGTTACATTTTTATAGAGTAGCACTATTATCTCAAGATCAATAAGCTAAGATTAAAACATGGGATTTTTTTAATTTAAATAAAGTAGCACTCATATTTTTGTAGAACACAAAGGCCAATTTTGTTTTATTAAGAAAGCACTGAAATCATTACATGTTTCAATTTATTTTATATTCTTTTAATTCCATCTTATTTGGGACAAATTTGTATTTAAAACATACTGGGTAGTTGGCTTTCTGTTTTTTATTGCATAATTTAAGTATGTCTTTGAATAAATATTATTGATTTCAAGAATTTAGATAAATATTGAATAGTCCATATGTCAAATGGAATTAAAGGCAAATTTTAATGGGCTTTATTAGAAATAGGTTTTAAAATTTTAAATTACATTTGTTTGTTTTCTGGTTAATATTTTTGCATCCTCAAAATCAACATTATTCTTCTTGGTTTAAAAAGTGATTATTTATTGGAAGAAACTTTAGAGAACGTTGAGTTAAACAGACCAAAGGTTTTGTATTAGGTTTTGAAGAAAGATTTCCCAGATTAGTAAAATGCATGAATGCTACCAACCACCAACAAAGAATGCAGTGCGATGTTATGAGTTAGAAGAATATGTCACTAAAACACAAATTTAAAACCCTTCCAGGAAGAATAGTTTATCTTGGAATGCAGCACTTTGTGTCAAAACTTGAAATACATTCAAGTATCTTAATTCAGATAAATTAAATCAAGCTCCCCATAGATTTCAAGTGTGAACACAAATCTTTATCAATGATACTTAAAATGTATATAGAGTAAGAGGAGGGTCAGAAAACTGGGTGCAACGTTTAGAGACCCTAAGAGTGGATGAGATCCTGATAACCACTGCTCCCATTTGTAATGGGAAAAAAAAAAAAGGCATATTGGATGACAAAGTAATTACTAAAGAAATACAAAACAATATCCTGAGGTTTCCCATGGTCACCACTCTAATGCTGTTTTATTTTGAAAGAGATTTTTTTTTCTAAGATCATTTTTGTTATCACTACTTTGCTGGTGGCCTCTATGTGTGGTCTGCCCAACAGAAAAACCTGTGTACACTGACAGAAGACTCAAAATAGACAACATTTTCTCTCTTCTTTCCCCAAAATGCTGAAATCCAGAAATTCCAAACCTATAATCTTAATACACAGAAAAATCTGAGACAGACTGTCAAACAGATGAATTCATAGTACTAATAAAGTAGAGATTAGTAGCAGTCAGAATAGGTTCAATAATACTAAATTATATTAATAATATTAATAGATTGGTTAATTTAGTAGGAAAGTGCATATATTTGTCCCTTGGTGTGAACAAGTGATGTGATAGTGTATCTTCAAATACATTTAAACAAGAAAGGAAGACAAACTAAATGACAGTAAAGTCAAATGGATTTTTAACTGTTTGAATGAGCTAATCAACACTCATTTATTTAGTCATTCAATGATTACTTATTTAGGGCCTAATTCTATACTAAGCATGGAAATTCAGAGGTGTATAAATCATAGTCTCTTGTCTCTTTTTTTTTGTACACTTATTTATTGAGTTATAGTCACTTTACAATGTTGTGTCAAATTCCAGTGTAGAGCATAATTTTTCAGTTATCCATGAACATACATATATTCATTGTCACATTATTTTTCGCTGTGAGCTACCACAAGATCTTGTATATATTTCCCTGTGCTATATAGTATAATCTTGTTTATCTATTCTGCATATGCCTCTCAGTATCTACAAATTTTGAAATCCCTCTCTGTCCCTTCCCACCCCCCATCCCCTTGGCAACCACAGGTTTGTATTCTATGTCTACGAGTCTGTTTATGTTTTCTATCTATGTTCTTTTTTTTTTTAGATTCCACATATGAGTGATCTTATATGGTATTTTTCTTTCTCTTTCTGACTTGCTTCACTTAGAATGACATTCCCCAGGAGCATCCATGTTGCTACAAATGGCATTATGTTGTTGGTTTTTATGGCTGAGTAGTATTCCATTGTATAAATATACCACCTCTTCTTTATCCAGTTATCTGTTGATGGATATTTAGGCTGTCTCCATGTCTTGGCTATTGTAAATAGTGCTGCTATGAACACTGGGATGCAGGTGTCATCCTGAAGTAGGCTTCCTTCTGGATATATGCCCAGGAGCGGGATTCCTGGGTCATATGGTAAATCTATTACTAGTCTTTTGAGGAATCTCCAAACTGTTTTTCCATAATGGCTGCACCAAACTGAATTTCCACCAGCAGTGTAGGAGGGTTCCCTTTTCTCCATATCCTCCCCAGCATTTGTCATTTGTGGACTTTTGAATGATGGCCATTCTGAATGGTGTGAGGTGATACCTCATTGTAGTTTTGATTTGCATTTCTCTGATAATTAGTGATATTGAGCATTTTTTCATGTGCCTATTAATCATTTGTATGTCTTCCTTGGAGAATTGCTTGCTTAGGTCTTTTGCCCATTTTTGCATTGGGTTGTTTGGTTGTTTCTTATTAAGTCATATGAGCTGCTTATATATTCTGGAGATCAAGCCTTCATCGGTTTCATTTGCAAAAATTTTTTCCCATTCCATAGGTTGTCTTTTTGTTTTACTAATGGTTTCTTTTGCTGTGTAGAAGCTTGTAAGTTTCATTAGTTCCCATTTGTTTATTCTTGCTTTTATTTCTATTGCTTGAGTAGACTGTTCTAGGAGAACATTTTTGAGCTGTATGTCAGATAATGTTTTGCCTATATTTTCCTCTAGGAGGTTTACTGTATCTTGTCTTATGTTTAAGTCTTTGATCCATTTTGAGTTGATTTTTGTGTCTGGTGTAAGGGAGTGTTCTAGCTTCATTGCTTTACATGCTGCTGTCCAGTTTTCCCAAGACCATTTGCTGAAGAGACTGTCTTTATTCCATTGTATATTCTTGCCTCCTTTGTCAAAGATGAGTTGACCAAAAGTTTGTGGGTTCATTTCTGGGCTCTCTATTCTGTTCCATTGGTCTATATGTCTGTTTTTGTATCAGTACCATGCTGTCTTGATGACTGTAGCTCTATAGTATTGTCTGAAGTCTGGGAGAGTGATTCCTCCAGCCTCTGTCTTTCTCTTCAGTAATGCTTCGGCAATTCTAGGTCTTTGATGGTTCCATATAAATTTTCTTATGATTTGTTCTAGTTCTGTGAAATATGCCCTGGGTAATTTGATAGGGATTGCATTAAATCTGTAGATTGCCTTGGGCAGTATGACCATTTTAACAATATTGATTCTTGTCTCAAGGAGCTTACTTTTGTGTGTGTGTTTGTGTGTGTGGTGGCAGTAGTAATAGTGGTAGTAGTAGGAATAGGAACAGTGGTAATAGTGGTAGTATGGACTCTGGAGTTAGTAGGCTGGACTGGATTGTTAGGTCAAACATTTAGTATCCATGTGACTTTGGCCTTGTTTTCTAATTTTTCTACACCCTAGCTCATCGTGTTTAATTAATATTGAATCATAAGCTTTTGTGTGGAGTTAAGAGAGATCACATGTGTGGCAGTAGTTACTAGTAGTCCATTAAGATCCAATGAACTTATTTTCACTTAATTACCTATATCCAAATACAGTCACATTCAGAAATGCTGCGGATTAGAATTTTACCATATGAATTAGGAGTGGGGGGGATTCAATCCATCCCACAACAGTGAGCAGTCCCAAATCAACAAATGAATAACTTTCTAACAATTAGAGATGCTCAAAGCTGGCATGGGCTGTCTTGATGGTTCTCTGTTACTAGAAATGATCAAGAAAGCTATAATTGATGTTTAAAAGGGACTTCTTTTAAATAGGAGAGAGGTCAGGATAAATTACATTCCTGCTTTTGTTTATATAATGGTAAACAATGAGTAATTTGAAATGATCCACATACATTCTGCTCTGTTCCCAGTTATGTTTTCTTTTACAGCCAGTTGGTAACCAATATATTAGTCAAAGCTCTCTGGGTAAGCTGATCAGTATATAAATATATCTGGATATTTTATAGTACTTTATAATTTACAAAATCCTCTTTATGTGTATTATTTTAAACATTCATAATAACACAATTAGTATGATAGAGGAATTATTAGTATCCTCTATTTACAGATGTTGACAGTGACAGATCAGGAAAATTGCCCCAGATCACTAGCAAATCTAAAGCTCAGACCCGCATAAAATTCCTTTTTCTTATTACTATTCAACCCTGGGTCTATGAGACACTAGATAAAAACACCAGCATATCCGAGACAAAGGACAAAAGTAATGCACCTTTCTGAAGCAAACATTTTTCTTGATGGTAGTGAATTAAATCATTATGTTCAGATCAAAATAAACATCAATATATTACGAAGTGACTGCAATCTCTATTTAAATTTTTAAAATAAAAAAGACTTATTGAAGTTTTCTGTTCATGGAAGACTGAATATGGCAATGCTCCAAGACACCCCTAGTTTATGGTACTCATAGACCCTTCTCTACCTTTAGGAACTGTCACATGATGCTGTCACCTTGCTGTAAAGGGACAATGATCCTACCTGAAGAAGTGATTTTTGTATGCAACTCATCATCCATCTAATAGAAACTGCTTATAAAATACGGTTTACTGAAAGCATGTTCTTCATTCACAGCTAATTAATCCATCAGAGAGAGCCTCTGGTCGTAATTACTTTCACTCCTCTGCAATCAACCTGGGCCGGATTTATACCCCTGACCCTGAGAGAAGACTAATCTCCAAACTCTGGATATGTCTTTTATAGTATCTTCTGGCATGTTCAAAATAGGGATAACCAATTAATGAACGATACTCTTTTATTTTTAATCTAGCACTCGAAAACACAAATTGGGTTATGTTGCCAAAGGGGTTGACTTTAATTATGTTGAAAACTCTTTTACTTTAATTCTCGCAATGAACCAATTTCATCCTTCCGAAGTGAATATTATTTATTTGCTGAATTCTCAGATCCTGCTTCTGAAACAGGATGGTTTAAAATGGCCACTTCAACATGCACATTTTTATTCTGGGGATATTTTGTTATGGCTGAGTCGAAGCAGCTATGGTAAACTGTGAAAACATTTTTTTCTCACCAAGTAATGCAAGCACTGTACATCCTTGGCTTTCATCTCATCCCTGAGATTTGTGACGTTTGTGAGGAATATGGATGAGTTAAGACGTAAGTGATAAGTATATATTCATTGGGTGTAAAAGAAAAAAATATTTTGATGTGGCTCTCTTGACTCAGCTGCCCTAAAATATTCTCCATATCTAATCAATTATATCCATTTAGTCCTTTTCCAGAACTTGGATTCAGCTAGGCTGGGCCATAGGTCCCTCAGCTGCCTCCCGTAGGGTCTCTCAGTAGCCTCTTTCCCATCTCTGGAAACTCCCAGTGGCTCTGATTTATTAGGCCTTTTGGGAGAGCAGGAACAACAATTTGCATGTCTAATAAGTTTCTGAATGATCCCAAAGCTGCACATCTGGAGACGGCATGGAGGACAACTACCCTAGAAACAGGCATTGCCTTCCGTCTCAGTCTGGGTGCTCTAAGAACTTCTTTAAAAAGATGCAAGAGCTCACTTTGAGGCCATAATTACATCTTACAATGGAAATTATATTTAATGTGTCTCTTCTAGTTCATCAAAAGCCTCTGTCAATATTTTTCTACCCATTGTTACTAGTGTTTTCAGTCATGCAAAATTCTGTCCCTTGATCTCAGCACAAGATCTTTTGCATCTGTCTTGCCTGGTAGGCAAACCATCACTGTATGGATTTGCCTTGTGGTTTTCCTTAGAAATCCCCACTCAGTTCCTCTTGCCCAGATGTGACACCAGCCTTGCGTCCAGCCCATTCTGAAAGGGCACTGCCGTTCCCACAAGTCACTCTGGCATTAAGATGCATGTGCCTGTTTTATATTCTCATCCACACAGAATCCTCCTTCTTTTAATCATTTACTGACAATCCTGTTTTCTCTACTTACAGTATTCCCAATGCCAAACTCCATTCTCTATTATACTTGTAGCTCATTTTAACTGTATTGAGAGGCAGTGTTGTAAAATGATTAAGGGCCCTACTTATAATGCTTAAAGTGTCTAGGTTCAAATCTTAATTTACCATTTACTAACTGTGTTACTTTGGGCATGTTATTGAACCTCTGTTCTCAGTTTGTTACATGTAAAATATGGATGAGAATAATGCCAAATTCATATGGTTGTGGTTATGAGGTATGAGGATTAAATTAGTCATTATTTGCAAATGGCTTCCTACATTGCCTGACAAGTATATAGCAAGTCTATCAGTGTTTGCTGGATAAACTATTCGTTATTATTTATTTCTTCCTAGACTGAAAATACTTATCCATCAACATTTCAGAAAATGCCATTTTATCCTCAATGTTGCTTAGAAATTTATTTGTTCATATTTTGTTGATTTTGTAAAGTTCCCACTCCTCAGTGTACTACAGGCTTGCTTCTGCCACCAAACTCTTGACATTTTCATGGCTGTCTTCAAACTTTCATCCTCAAATCTAAAGGTACCTTCTCATTTTCCTTCAATGCACTGTTAAACACTGTTGAACAATCTGTCTTGGTGAATTCTGTCATGATTTGGATTTATCATTTCTTCATAAAATTTACAATATTTCCTTTGCTAAAATAATATTTTTCTTCCTCATTATGAAGTTAGCCTGTGCCAAATACACACATCTGAAAAGCACAATTAAATATAATGAAAATCCCGTAATTCTAAAAAATATTGATTAACATGTATACATAAAGACTCCTGAGACTTACATGTGCCACAGGCAAACTAATCACTAGGCACCCCTTCACATTAGTATTTCTTCTGAGATCAGATGAGATCGGGTGCGTTCAGGGTGGTATGACTGTAGACCATGTTAGTATTTTTTTAGATGGTCTAAGTATCAGGTGAAAGAAGATCAGAGACTCTTAGTGGCATAGATCAGGCTTCATCTATTCTTTGTGCTACTCTGGTCCCAAACTTGTACACCTCCCAGATCCAAACAAAAGTCATACAGTTAATTGGGCCTACTCTACTTAAAAGGAGATTTTATGGCCATGTTTTAGTACTGTAGTCTCACCACTCCAGACCCACTCTAATGGCCACATTGAAGTGTCTAATTCCCTCAAAATAGTACTCTCCCAGAAAGGTGCTCTGATAAATATACTTTTCTCAGCCTTATTATTTTCCCAGTGATGCCCTAGTGTCCTGTATATATGGACACCTAGGGAGCTACCTGGCTGGTTTGCCTCTTCACTTGGTTCAGACATATTTTAGTCATTTTATAAAATGGTAACTTGCTGGAACATTGTCAGCAAATATTGTTCTATAGCATAATTTTCAATGGATGAACAGTGGTCCATGGGGCCAAGGTGTTATAATTTATGTAAAGAATTCCATCATGTTAGCATTTATGCTTCCTATATCTTGATAGTATTCACAGAGATACTGTACCACATATATATCTCTGCCCAGAAATCTTATACGTTTATAATGGGTCATTTCCTTAAGAGGAATTCTTAGAAGAAAACGTGATGGTTCAGATAATATGAGTATTTTAAGGCATCTCATGCATGTTTCCTTCCAAAAAGACTGTGTCAATTGTCAATTTGGTCTCCTTCTCCTTCTCCTTCTCCTCCTCCTCCTTCTTTTTTTTCTTCAGATATGAACTATAAAACCAGGAAACTATTTGACAGAAAAATGGTCCTGGGAAATGGAACCTGAGACCATGAGGTACGTACATGCTGGGTGGATTCAAAAAATGATAAGGTGGGCAGGGTGGCTTGAAGTGGGTGAGTGAAAGGGCAGTAGTAGGAAATGAAGTCATAGAAGTAGCAGGGGACCAGACAGTGTGGTGGCCTCACAGGATATTGTGAAACTTCAGCTTTGTCTCTGAATGAGATGGAAGGCAAATGGAATGTTTTGAGCAGAGAATAGACACGCTGTGTAACTGGTTTAACAAGAGTTACTCTGGTAGCTGTGTTGAGAAGAGGCTGAAGAGGGTTAAGGACAGAAGCAGTTAGACCCGTTAGGGGAATACTGCAATAGTAGTGAAAAGAGACATGAGATGGCAGTGCTTGGAGCACAGTGATGGCAGTAGGTAAGAGACCATGCATTTTAAATTTATCTTGAGGGTGGAACTGACATGGGTCATTCACTGACTGAATATCGAGTTCTAAAGAAAGAGAAGAGTCAGGAATGACTAAGCATCTTAGTTCTATGAGCTGGAAGGATAGAGCTGTCATCTAACAAGATTGGGAAGACTGAAAGAGAAGTCTTTTTTTGAGATGAAAATTGAGGCTGGCTTATGTCTCAGACATAAAGGCCAGGAAAATCCACACCTTGATAGGCTAAGGACTGAGCCATTGACCTAAATAACTATTTTAAAGGGGATGGAGCAGTTAATATGTTTTATTTATTTTCCCAATATATAAGTCATATTATTCCTTTTGTTATAATTATCTGCATGCTATCTTGGGTGGATCACATACTAACTTCGGGCATGCAATTTAATTTCTTTGAGCTTCAGTTTCCTCAGCTATGAGATAGGGAAATGGAGACAACATTATTTAATTGCAAGGATTAAGTGAGAAAATGCATGCTAGGGGCCTAGTACAAAGTTTGGCCCACAGTTACATTTAAACAAATGTCAGTTTCTCTCTTTTCCTCCACTAATGATAAATTCCTTCAGAATAGAAACTTTGCCTCTGTAGCACTCACAGCATGCTGTACATTACCTTATATATAGCAGGTGTACAGTATTTAGTTATTGAAATGTAGTAAATACTTAATAAGCATTGTTTTTAACCATGATCAGTAATCCCAAATCACATGTATAAATGTCAGGTAAGGTTAGTTACATATATAATTCTTTGTACTTAACATTCATTTCTCACTAGCCTACAGGTGCTCTTTGATAAAGTCTATTTTACTAAAAACTACTTTGAAAAAGTCAAAATGATTCTTGTATGTATCATTTTCTACATACCCGACTCAATTCCTCTATCAGAAGTGAAGAACTCATTCTCTCTTCACCAGGCCTGGGAAGAATGAATTCAATTCTGTTTCCTCTCAGGAAAGAGGAAATACGAGGTAGCCATGTCTGGGGATGTCTGCTGTAAGATGCGGTAGCAGTCACATGGGTGTGGATGTCTTCCAGCCTGCCACCTGTGCTACAAGAAGTCCCGCTCTGCGTTCTCTTAGGATCAACCACTTGGGCCTCACTCTGATATTCAACATTGACACAGTGATCAATGGGTGCTAGGAGGGCTAGCTGTGAACACATAAACCCTGCTCCTCCTTCTCCTCTTTCAACTTCTGTCACCCATGGAGGAGAAGCAGCTTGGGGTATTTCATGAGCTCTCTAAACCTCTCTAGATAATTGCCTGCCTCTTACTTTACATTGTCTTGGAGAATCTGAAGAAATGAATTTTCTTCAGACTGGATGCACTCCATATAATAGGGTTCATGTTCTTCACATCATGAGTCTAAGTTGCCAGGATACAGAGTGTTGAGGCTACTGTGTGAAGGTGAATCATGCTCCATACACAGTTCAGATTAAACTCTTTGATTGCAGTAGAAACATCCCAAGTGACAGCATTTTTCTCTTGCTTACTATTTCCAGAATTGCACCCCATCACAAGGAGACACCCAATCAGCTTATTTACCAAATTCAGACAGGATGCCATGGAAGTATTCCCAGACAAATTAGTATTCATTTTCTTTTTCAATTTCTGCAGGGCAGGAAGTTCCCAAACCTTCCTCATTTTACACTAGAATTGCGTTAACTTCACCATCAAGAAATGCTTCTTTATTTCAAACCCTCATCCCACAGTTTGTGGCTTGCTCTTTTTTGTTCTCTCCTCTTTGACCACATAAATCTCCATTTTGCAAAGACTATTAAAATCCATGATTAATTAATTTCAATAGCAACTTAGGTAACAACTGTGCTTTTAAAAAATGGTTAGTGTTTTCCAAGCAAATCATCTCCTTTTTTTATGTTCATGAAATACATCAAGTAAAGACCTCAAAATGATTACTTTGGTACACTTTTAAGACAGCTACAATTTTGATTAAATTGCAACATCTTCTATTTTGTTTTTAAATCAACAAAGTGAAAATTAAATGTATTTACATATTTAGATCTTCCCTCTTTATAAAAAGGCTCTAATGGGGCTAGAAATCTGGGCTGTTACTACTCAATGTTTAATACAAAGTCAGAGCATAGTATAATTGAGTGTGGAATAAATTAAACAAAATTAATAAAAAGCAACCTGAAAAAATGTACAACTTGAAAAAATGAAAATGAAACATAAAGAAAATAAACAATTAATTAGAAAAGCAAAATATTACAGATGGGACCAGTCAGTAAACACTGATGAAATAGCCAAATAGATGAACCTAAATGCAAAAGGTCATGATTAAATTAGATAATGAAGTAGGTACTAGGATTCTAATGGTCTGCCTCAATTTCAGTGCATATTTATAAAATTATAAGTGACTACAGTTTAAGACATTTACACTTTAGTGTTATGCATCTTTTTTTCAATGTATGATTTTGGTCAACCTTTAAGTCAGTCTGTATGGCCAAATAATGATAGAAATCTAAAATGCCTGGCTCAAAATTATCACCTGGGGATGTGAAGTTCATGGAAATGAACAGGGTGCCATTCATTAGCATGTCAACGATGCTTCTTCAACAGGATGCCATTAAATTATTGTGGTGATAATTGAGACACTAAAAAGAGACAGATGCTGGGCCTGTAGTTCCTAAGATCTTATAACCCATTAGCAATTAAATTTCAATGAGCTAACATAACTTCACTCTCACTAAATTAACAACTGGGAATATTCTTTTTGAAGCTGTTTTTTTAGGCATGTTTTTGCATGATTTTAAAGGTAGATTGAAACTCCATTATGGTACAGGATTCAGGAGACAGAGCATCCAGGTAATAGGATTATTCCATATTCTGTGAATTGGAACCTGGGTGGCAGCCAACCAAGATAGGGCTGGAACTGGCATTCCAATTAAATCAGAGTGATCAAATGGATATTGCAGTTGTAAACAGCAAAAATGTATGGTCAGAAGGTCAGTTCCTTCAGAGAATGTATGTGAGAGCTCTCTAAGTCAGAAAAGCAACCTCAGGGACTCTGTGGATCCAAAACTAAAGGAAATACAGAAAGGTAACACAATTCTAATCTGACTGGCCTGTATTAGTCAGAATAAGTGAGTATATGCTATGATAACAAATTAATCCAAAAATTTCACTGGCTTAACACAAAAGAGGTATTTTTGTTTGTTTGTTTTGGTTTTTTTTGTTTTTGCTCTCTCAATTTCCAATGCAATTACTCTGATTTGAGCAGATTTGACCTCATAATATTATCCTTTCAACAAATAGCTTTGAGGTCTCTAGAGCAAGAGAGAGCAGAGAGGGAACTTGCAGTAAAGAATAACAACAGGTACAGAATGAGCACCCATCATTCTGATAGAAAGAGCACAGCCTAGAACTATGTGGCCCCCAAATAACTACAATAAAGCAGGGATATATGGGGAAGTACATATACATTTGTAAGCAGTAAGTGCCTCTGAACTAATGTCTGATCTGAAAGAGAGGAAGATTATTATAAGCAGAGCCAAATTGGTAAAAAAAAAAAAAAAAAAAAAAACTTTAAAGCTATAATTAGACAGACATAGTCAGAAAATTAAGCTGCAGGTCTCAAGAACAAGGGGCTAAACCCACCCTATTAAAAAGAAAGTGGCATGGGGATAAGGAGCAAGATCCAATTTCAGTAGTTTTGTAACAGCAGCTTGGAAAGGCAGCAAAGTGGTGTAGAAAGAATATGAGCTCTAGAATAATATAGACATCAGTTTATATCATAGTCTACTCCTTACTTACTAGGATTCTTTGTCAGCTTATATGACTTCTCTGATTCTGAATCTTCTTGTTAGATGTTATGGGCTGAATTTCATTTCCCCAAATCTGTATGTTGAACCCCTAACTTCCAATACCTCAGTGACTGTATTTGGAGGTAGGGCATCAAGAGAGATAATTGAGTGTAAAAGAGGTGATTAGAGTGGACCCTCATCCCATATAGCTGGTGTCCTTATTTTTTTTTTTAAAAAAAGGAGATTAGGCCATGGAAAGACACAGAGGGAAGACCATATGAAGACAGAAGAAGAAAAAAGCAATCTACAAGCCAAGGAAGGAGACCTTAGAAGAAACCAACCCTGCGAAAACCTTGATTTCAGAATTCTACCCTCCAGAACTCTGAGGAAATAAATTTCTGTCATCCAAAGCACTCCATCTGTGTACTTTGTTGGCAGTCTAGCAAACTAATACTAATACATGTGCTAAAGTGTAACATCAACACATGCCCAAAGAATCTTCCTATGAAAACACTTTAATAAATAATAAAATGGTATAATATAGCTGATTGTTTCTGTTATATGCTTTTTTAAAAAGATGGAGTGCTCCTCAAAGATGGCATTGTTATTTATCACTGAATTCTACATGTTTCACACATATCCTGGGCACATTTGAGTGTTCTGAAATGGTCTGTGGGAGGAAGGAAAGAAGTTCAGCCCAGAGGAACTTATTCACTGGGATCCAAAGAGAAGTGGTAATAAAAGTTATAACCCAGGTAAAGAGATGGGCAGAAAACTTAAGACATCGGTAAGAATGACCATGGACACTGAGCCAATTTTTACTAAAGCAAGTGTTCCTAATATGCTTCATGCTCAGGGTTGGAATTAGGATCAACATAAGAGACAGCTTATCTTTTATAATAGAGGTGTGCAGTTGTGAGGATCCAGACAATTACTACAAGCATCAAACAATATCTACTTTACCATTGTGACATACTCAAGAACCTCATCATGAAGTCTTACTGTGTTTTAAATGACAGCAGTGTATTTAGGACCTTAGATGATGGGTTTCAATGTAAAGAGACCATCTTCACTGAGGACACCTAAGGTATAAAGAATGATTCAATGCAACCAGCATTTACTGAGCACATTTTCATACAAGGCACCCACTCACTTATGAGGGAGTAGAAAGGTGACTAAAACCCAGTTCCTGGTCCCAAGAGTCTGAAAAACTCTGCTATTTTGGAAATTATTCCTACTTTTTCTTCCAAATAAGCAAAATATTAGCAAATACACACCTGTGTTTGTATAGTTACATAAAAATAAATAGCAGCACAGCCAGGCTGGAAAATAACAATTACATCTCAAATAATCCCCCTGAAGCCTAAAATAATTTATTTGCATTTTCAGAAAAGGAAATTGAAGTTAAAATGCACACAAGGCGTTTAGTATATGCATACTGAATGGAAGAGAATTCTTGTTACAGTCAACAGCAAATACCTGAGGGTCAGTTAGTAGAGGTAGGTCAAGGATATAGCTTGTGGTTAAAAAGGAGAAAAAAATACAAAAACAAAACAGAAGACTTGGTTCTGGATTGTCAAAGTGTCAACGGTCAGATCATGACCTAAGGATCTGTGATTGTCTCATATGGAAGTGATTAAATATGTAATTCCAAACATTCCCAAGAGAGCCTTCAAGATATTTGAAAATATGCCTGTTTGGCATATTTGAAGTGCCTTCTCTGTTACTGCTCCCCATTGTGTCTTTCTGTTGTGAGAACTTGTGTTTATGTATTAGTATGTGTGTAGCAGGAACAGGATTTTGAAGTAGTAACTAATCCAGTGAATTTTATTACCCTGAAACTACTTTCATTCCTACCTTTACCCTTCATTCTATACTGCGAGGGAGCAGAATGTCTTCCAGATGATCTGAGAGCAGGTGAACCTGGTATTTTGACTTAGCAGTCCTAGAGAGGCCCTAAGGCCAGAATGAGAAGGGCATAGAGTGAACTGTGTGGACTGATGCAAGAAGGTGCGAGAAAGAGTAGGGACATTTTAGTAGGGACCTAGGTATAGACCCCAGCTTAAGCTTGAGTTGAGATCACTGCTCCTACAGTAGAGATGAGAATAACAACATAGCTACCATGTATTTAAGTGCCTACAATATGCCAGGTACCATGTAATATAAGTTATAAGCCATCCACAATCCCTATATATGTACCCCAGGAATTCATATTATTATGCACATTTTATCTTGTCAGACTGATTCTCAGCACAAGTTTGAAGAATGGTTGCCATTTTTATATGCACTAGAGTGCATTCAGGATTACCCCTGAAAATCA
Organism: Camelus ferus; assembly: GCF_009834535.1. Classification (NCBI taxonomy): domain Eukaryota; kingdom Metazoa; phylum Chordata; class Mammalia; order Artiodactyla; family Camelidae; genus Camelus; species Camelus ferus. The sequence goes on along the minus strand of NC_045732.1, from coordinate 83,815,477 downwards.
ACACATTTATGCACTTGCAATCAAATATATTTCCCTTAATTAGGAGAAAGTGCCATACATGTAAGTGTCATTATTATGTGTATTAGAACAAAAACAAAAGGCCAAGGAATGAATTTAATGCAATAAATCAGCAAAATCTAACATTCTTAGGTAGCAGTTTGTTGAAAACTATGTTTTCACCTGCTGATCAGTAATCTAACTCCACCTGAATTGTGTGAGATTATGTTAAAATAAAGATTCTTGTCCTATCTGTAAGAAAAGAAAAATGGTCTGAAAATGGGACTGTAACACTGCAATGTGGCAGAATTATTCAAGTGTGTAGGAGCCAAGTGGATTGAGAAGTCTGATTAAGCAATTGTCTCACTTTCAAGAGCTATGCCAGTCAACTCTCAGTAACACAAATGGGTACTAAGAACTTAGTATCCTCAACAGCCAACCTCCTAGTGAGGGGGAGGATGGACTTGTTCCATGAGAAATGTATCCACCAGTTATAGACATAGTATGTCAGTAGATGTTACTGTGTAAATAAAAGTGGTCCATGAAAAAGTAGATTTGGAGAAGCTGGATTAAGCAGTCAAAAATAAATTACTGAAGCACTCCTAAGCATATTTATTATTCAAATAAGTTCTGAATCTCCAAAAGCAGGCTACAGTATGTGGTGCTTCTGAAACACAATTCACCATGGAATCTTTCTTTTGTCCATCTGAGATTAATCTTCAGTGGTTTGTAATAAGCTGAAATAAGGAGATCTCAAGATATTTTAGTTAACATTAAGTTAAGTGGAAAAACTAAAGGTCTAGGCTCCCATAATGCTCTAACCTTGTAGCTGGGGGTGGGGGGAAACACTTCTTGATCCATGTATATATCTCCTTCCAGACAATGTAGCAGGGATTAAATTTCTTTTCAATTAGATGTTTTATATGCATTTCAATGATCTAAGACAGGATTTGCAAATTTTTAAAGGGTAACTTGGTAAATATTTTAGACTTTGATGGCTACATATGGTCTCTGTCTCATACACCCATCTATTCATCCATCCATCCATCCATCCATCATCTAGCTATATATATTTTTAAGGTACTTTCAAATTGTAAAAAAGCATTCAGTTGACTATACAAAAACATGCTGTAGACCAAATTTGACTTACAGCCCATAGTTTGCTGACCTCTGATCTATGGTGACAGTTTCAATGCTCACTGAAAGGTTCAACATCAAACTGGAGGACAAGGGCTCAATGTTCTCAAAGAGGCTTTCCACTCCTCCTCACCCAAGCTTTCCTGATATCAGAGCATTAAGGTCTCTAAGGTCAGACATACTGTTTCTATGCTTCCAAGAGTACAGAGCTCCTTGTGAAGCCAGTACCAATGATCTTCCCCTTCTTGGTACTGACCACTTTATGTTGTCTCATGAGGTGGCAATGAAGTGTCTTACTGAGTCAAGTACCCATTTGTGTTACTGAGAGTTGACTGGCATAGCTCTTGAAAGTGAAACAATAGCTTAATCAGACTTCTCAATCCACTTGGCTCCTACACACTTGAATAATTCTGCTATATTGTGTGCAGTCACTCCCCTCCCAAATTGTTGTGCATGTCAGAAGTATGTGATATCTGAGGCTAAATTATAAAAGACATTGTGCTGCCCATCTCACTTTCATTTTCCTTCTTAAATCATTTGTTCTGGGGGAAAGTAAGTGTCATATTGTAAAGACATTCAAGTGGCCCTATGGAGAGATGCACTTGGTAAGGAACTAAGGCCTCCTGCCAGTAGCTAGCAAGGAACTGAAGCCTTCTGCCAATAGTCATGTCTGTTAGCCATCTTGGAAGTGATTCCTCAAGCCTCAGTCAAGCCTGTGGGTGACTCTGCATCCTAGAGGACAGCTTCATTGCCACCTCATGAGTCACCCTGTGCCAGACCCACTCAGCTAAGTGATGCCCAAATTCCTCACCTACAGAAACTGAGGTTATACATATTTGTTGTATTTAAGTTGCTAAGTTTTTGGATACTTGTTTACACAGCAATAAATAATACTTTAGCTAAACATTCTGACACAGCCAAGATGTCAAATATTCTTGACGCCAAGAATATTTTTTTCAATCATTTTCCCATAGGCATTTTTATGTAGGTATATTTTGACAGGTCTCTTTTGTTTAACTTTCTAAAAAATACATGGATTACAGAAATTCAAACTCTCCTATTTCCAGCTCTTATCTAAAGGGGTGGGCTGAAGCCTAGAATTGAAGTGAAGCTCAGGAATAAGTTGAGAGTAAGACTTAGGGATGAGCCAGGGATGGGATGCAGGTCAGATTTAAAAAAACAGAGTTAGGGTAAGTCTACTTACATCCTTTAATAATTTTTAAATGATTATTATTTTTGGCCACACCCATCTTGATTCTTCCTACCTTATTTTTTGAAAAACCAAATTATTATCCAGGTTGTACACAGGCAAGAAAAGAGATATAACAAATGTCAATGACAACTAACTGAATAATTTACTCTATACCCCTACCCAGCCATCCCTTTATACCCATAATTACTCATTTATACACTCACAAATGTTAATCAATTGAAAATATTTTATCATATGAAACAAATACAGGCTACTTGAGGGGCAGGTGTCCTTAGCTCTCAATCTTTGTCTCCTTCCCAGAGCTGAACAGAGAACCAGATACACAATATGAAGCTGAACAGAACAGAGGACAAATAATATAGGACTGTGAGTTACAATGCACTGCTTCTAGTCCCATTTAGTAGTTTACAAGAGTCATTTTGATTCTTTGAGTCTCGATGACCTCACTGAAAAATGGGGATAATAATACTTTCTTACAGAGATATTTTGAGGTTCAAATGCAATGATGAATGTGAAAGAGCTTTGGCAACTTCAAATCTATGGAAATGTTAGGTGTTGTTAAAACAAAGCTCCATAAATACTCGCTGAGTTAATCTATTCAAATGCTTTAGGGATCCTGATTTTTTTTTCTAAAAATGAGTCAAGTTTCTTTAAATGTATCAGTTAACAACTGTGTTCCCCTATTAAAGGAAAGCCTGGTCTGCATTTTAAAGAAGAAATAAAACATATGGAACTCCTGATATAATCCATCTTTATCAGCATAAATATATATGGGGGAAACTCCAACATTTTATGTATGATTTGGTTTTGGTTGTTGTTGTTATTTTGACTCTATAGGAATTAGTACACATCCTCACCTGTGGTTAAAATGCGTGACTTAAATTTGAAAATCTATTTTGGTCTCTTCAAGAATGTGATGTTAAATATATTATCTCCCTTAGTCATATGGTGAGATGCCTGAGATGTTTCATTTTCTTTCATTGCAATTCAGTACTCTTGCTCAAAATTCCCCTTTGTTTCAGTTTCTTAAACTATAAAATCAGGGCATGATGCTTGGTAATGGATTTGCTATTTGTTATTTTCTGGCACAGTAGTAGCTTAACTAAATCATTCACAGTTCATCAGTCTAAAAGAGATCCCACTCCAGCACTGCCATACGGTATCAGGATGTTATTAATTTAGAAAATATACAGATTCTTATATATGACCCCAACTGTTTCAAATCCAATGAGAGCAGGAGAGAGCTTTTTGATACTGAAAAGAAAATTTGATCTTGCAGAAAAATTTTGCCAGAAGCTCTGTTCTCAGACCAGACAGATGAACAATTCACGCAATTGAATAGATTTTGTCATCAATGCATGTAAAAAAGAATGCTTTATGTTTTCAAACGGAGCTCAAAACGTTACATGTTATCTGATTAAATATAATAAATATTTCCTAGGTCCATTTAATATACAGTGGTTGTTGCGCTATGAGAGTGTAGAGATGATCTTTACCCTCTGGAAGACATACTGATAAATACCTTGTATTATATAATACATAATGAAATAAATGTTAAATCCAGGTATAAATTTGTACTCTGGATACAGGAAGACAAGTGATTAATTATAAATAGAGAGACCAGGGCACTGAATCTGTGCCTGAGGAAAAAGGGATTCTAGTAGGTAGAAGCCAAATGGGGCATATAGCCATCCAGGCAGAGGGAATGGTCTAAACAGAAATGCAGAGGCAGAAAAGTATTTAGGGTCCATAGTTAAGTACTTACTTAAGGACTGAGTTTAATATTCAAGGAAGGGTGAATTTGGATTTGAAACTGAAAAAGTGGTTTTGGGAGGGTCCAATTGGGAATATCATGCTAAGGAGGCTGGATTCTGTTTTGAAGGAAATGGGGAGTCATTGACAAATTTTGAGTAACAGAAATTGAGGTGTCACCTTTGCTTTATAAAGGCAACTCTGAAAACAATATGAAGATTGGTCTAAGGAGACAAGAGGCTGAAAGCAAGGATGCTGGTTAGTCCAGAAGAAACAAGTGTGTTTGAATGAAGGCAGTGGCGATTTGAATAGAAAAGAAGGGGGTAACTGGGACTGACATGGAAAACATTGCAAAGACAGGATCACCAGGGGTTAACTGATTGGATGACTGGGAGAGTATGGATATTAACTAATCTAGAATGAATTTGAAGTGTCTTTATTGGGTGGCTAGAGGGTGTGATGTGCTGGTGATCTGGAAACTGACCAATCAAGTTACAGCAATGGTGTTGTCAGAGATATTTACATACCTAAGAATGTACTTGTGGATTGAAAAAAAGAAGGCTGGAAGCGATTACTCTTCCTTATAGAAAAGGAACAGAGCAAGACACACCCAAAAATTATGTGTAACCAAGTTAAAGATGGTAACTGCTAGTGAAAGGACATGAGTTTACCTCCACGTGGAGAGATAAGAAAGTGGTCAGCCCTCAGCATATAAATTGTGGTTTCCACCTAGGTGAGCCAGGCTCACAGCTGGAATGGTGGTTGGAGACCCAGAAGAGTAAAATATAGTATAATCCTGGAGGTATAGGGGAGATTTTAGAGCCCAAATAGAATGAGTTCCCAGGTATTCAGCAAAATAGCAAAAGCTACAAATAGCCTTGATTGAATACCTATTATGTGCCACATAGTGAGCTGGGTAATTCACATCTATCATTTTGTTTAATCCTCACAACAATCATATGAGGTAGTCATTGTTACTTCAAAATTTTAGGTAAGGAGATGGAATGTGAATTTAAGATATGTTCTCAGTCACAAAATGTAAATATTATAGATAGAAATTGAACATGTATCTCTTTCATTTCAAAGCTCATCTTCTGCTTTGATTCCAGGTTACTACTCAAGAAACCTCTACATAAAACTGAAGAAGGAAAGTTAGGGAGTCATAGATACTAGTTTGAGAAAATCTCTGGGAAGAGGTAGACCATGAGTGTGGAAGCAAGCAAGAAACTTCAATGGGCAGAAGCTTTTCCAGGTTTACTACATGAGGATCAAAAGGTGAAAGGAAGGAAAAGGGGAGCAGAAGACATCACCAAAAGCCCTGAACTAGGGATGAACACACAGTGAAACATCAAGACCTGGCCTTCTGGAACCCACTGCCATACTGAAAGATACATAGGGCTTTTAATTTTTCAAAGAGGGACCCAACTTCAGTCAGTGAACCTCATGATCCTGTGGGTGATTTGTTTCTTCCACCTCCACCACTGCCCAAGTTTTTAATTAGCTGAATGCTCCTAGAAATCTGTGAAAGTGTAAACAGGCTGCAGCCTAATATATGTGAAAGCAACTTGCAGCTGTGAAAAGCTTACCCATCAGGCAACTAGTTTTCAGGTTGTTGCTAAGAACAGCACAGTTCCAGGTCTGAAGCCCTGCTGGAAGGCTGCTGCTGCAGATGTGTGTGTCAGCAAACAATTGTCACATCTCCCATCAGGAGGCTACCTGAATCACAATGCCCTTTGGAAGCAGCACTGCCCTAGGACTGAGCTTCATGGGGATCTGATTGTAGTCTAAGATGGTCATTTCATATCCCTATTTTCTTCTTTGATGTCATGCCTTAATGAGTTGATTCAAGACCAAAATTACTGGGGAAGAAAACTGTTATTAAAAGCAACTGGTTACCACCAATGCATTTGATCTAATCTCTAAGCTTTATATTAGGAAACAGAGAATATGACATTCACTCATTAAAACTTTTAAATATCTCCCCATTCAAGAAATGTGGTAATTACTGAGGGCAGGATACACAAATTATTAAGACAGGGTCTATGCTTATCACAAAGTACGGTCTAGAAAGATAGTATCTCTTGATATAATAGTATGATGTGGTATATTTATACAATGGAATACTATTCAGCCATAAAAAACGACAACATAACGCCATTTCCAGCAACATGGATGTCCCTGGAGAATGTCATTCTAAGTGAAGTAAGCCAGAAAGAGAAAGAAAAATACCATATGAGGTCGCTCATATGTGGAATCCAAAAAACAAGACAAAACAAAACAAAACAAAACAAAACATAAATACAAAACAGAAACGGACTCATAGACATAGAATACAAACTTGTGGTTGCCAAGGGGGCAGGGGGTGGGAAGGGACAGACGGGATTTCAAAATTGTAGAATAGATAAACAAGATTATACTGTATAGCACAGGGAAATATATACAAGATCTTATGGTAGCTCACAGAGAAAAAAATGTGTGACAATGAATATATACATGTTCATGTATAACTGAAAAATTGTGCTCTACACTGGAATTTGACACAACATTGTAAATGATTATAACTCAATAAAAAATGTTTAAAAAAATAGTATGATGCCTTGCTTCTCAAAGTAGGGCCTGGGGACATATTCTCAGGTTCAGGGATTAATCTATCAGATTGTGATTATGCCTATGTATGACTCTTCAGAAGCTTAAAAAGTAATACAAGCCCATTTGGATATCTAGAAGTCTACTTTATTATAACATATGTTATAGTATATATTACATATGTTATAATATGTTGAAATATAACATATGTTATAATAGTATAACTTGAAATTTCAGAGCCTAGATTTGTGTTTTTGTTTTAAAGGAGACCAGTGACAGGTTTGTGTTCATGTTTTTAATCAGTTTGGTACCAATTAGTACCCTCTTTGTTGTCTAGCAGGAATAATAGAACAGTTTGATGGTACAGATAATGAGTTCAGGCTCTGCAAAGACCAAATCATAGCATGGAGTGTCGTGCAAACAAAAAGGCAAAAGGAGAAAAGTCATGGCAAAATTGAGTTATTACAAAGTTCAAACAATTTGACAAGGTACTTTATATAACTGTAAATTAGTTCTGAGGTGTACCTTGATTTCAATAAAACAACATCATTACATCAAATTATTGGAATTGTGTATGTGTTTAAATCGTATTTTTTGATAATAGCATATACATGATTTTAGATTTGGAACTATTTGAGTAACATAATAAAAATCATTTGTTACATGACAATTTTTTCTCGAGAATGGTCCAAATATTACATAAGATTAGAAGCCATTATGTTATATTCCATTATCTATCCTGCCTGCCTTCACCCCCAAGTGCTCTGATAATGATCATGTGATGTTGATCTCCTAACATCCCTGTTTCATGGCCTCTCATTGGTCCTCATCTTAGTTAAGTCTTTGGAAGCATTTGATACTGTTTTTAATTTCCTTCTTTTTGAAATTCCTTTTCTTCTGACTACTGAAAAATTACTCTTGTCTTTTCTTCTTCCTCTCTGGCCATTCTTTCTTAGTCTCCTTCTGGAATGCTTATTCCTTTGTCTGTTACTGATATTCTTGAGAGTTTTCCCTAGTTTCCCTTTATTTTTATCACTTCTTACACTTGACATGGGTAAATGCTCCTAATGTTACAATTACTATCTATACAGCAATGACAAAATCTAAATAGTGTAATCAAATCTCTCTCTGAAGCACCACACCTGTATGAACAACTGTCTACAGGGAATCTTCACCTGGATGATCCATAGTCTTCTCAAACTCAAAATGTATAAACCTGAACTCATCACCTACACACACACACACACACACACACACACAAAACCACTCCTCAACTCCTTACTTTAGTGTCCCATCTTGTGAATGGCATCCATTCTGCATTCCTTATCTATTTCTGCCATGTATCTAAGTCAAATCTGCAAGTATAGTTGAGAAGATATGCTTTGTTGGATGCAAGCAGATGGCAACTTCATTCTTCCTTTCTATTTTCTATAGCAAGCTTACTCTTATAAGTTGGTTTAACACCTACATATAAAATAGTTGGATACCTCCAACTGGCTTTTCATTCACTTTCAAATTCTAGTGAGGACAGGATTTTTTTTGGTTTTGTTTATTTTGCTCACTGTTTCCCAGATGAATTTTCTCTCATCTTTTTGCTGTCTAGTGGTCCACTCTTTTTCTGGGATCACCTTGTCCTCCAATAGTCCTTTTGGGCAGAGTTCCTACCCAAAAGGACTTAGTCTGTCCCTCTTCCTGTGGACTCCCCATCTGGCTCACAGGAAACAAAATTCCATGTTATTCACCACAAACTCTAGAAGTACAGGCCATTCACTATGCAGCTCTATGTCTATATTCTGCAGAAGTGCAGATGAACTGAAGCCATAGCTTTTTTAGTTCCAACTTTTCTGATGTGAGTCAGATAACAAACCCTGAATCCCTTAAATCTCCAGGGAGACGCATGTCAAGTTCTTTTTGAAGCATCCCCTCATTTGATTGTAGATGAAGCTCGCTCCTCTCATCACCCATGGGAAGAAAACATGTCCACAGCTCTGTCGAAGTAAATCTGAATCCCTGGCTTCTTCAACCTTGCATGAATTCTCAGCCTTTTCTTAAGAATATAGTTGGCAGCCTATTGCTGGCAGAATCAGTCTGTGGCCATCCCTTTGCAAGTGCTGTAAAAATGACTAGTGTCTATCTTTAAAATGCTACTTTTATTTTTATTTGAAAACTATTGCTTTTTGCTCAAGCTTTGATGAATCTTCTGAAATTCATTGGCATGAGGATAATTCAAATATGACTTCCTATAACACAGCCTTGCCATCCCATTTTCCTTGTCCCTGAAAGTGATATCTTATGTTATATGCCCAATTAGTCCTCTATTCTTTCATTGCTAACTTTAAATTTCTGACATTCATTCATTCTCATATTCTCTCTTTCTCACGCTATTTCAAAATTCTAACTTATTCACTTATCTCCACTGTTACCATCTTCCTCTATATCCCAATTGCAAACCACCATCCACACAACAAATGGGATAGTGTTTCTAAAATGCTGGTTTGATCATATCAAATAACTTCTAACTTCTTAAGTATTATACTCAAAATTCCTCAAAATAGTATATGAAACCTTTTATGATCTAACCTATGCCTTCATCTTAAGCCTTATCCTAAACCTTATGAAGGTTCCACCCAAAATCTGATATGTCAATCATACTGAAACACCTATACTTCCTGGAATTATCTTTTTGAAATCTCCTTTACTTCACCTATGCAATTTCCTTTATCTAGACTGTCCCTCCCTCCAACAGCATCCCATTTTATCTCCAATATGGTTGAAAAACTTCATCTTTTTAGCTCAACTTAATGATGACCTACCTACTCTATAATCATTCCTGAACTTTCCAGAGGCTAATGAATTCATCCATCATTATTAGAGGCCCTCAGTGTTATTATGGAAAAGCTATTACTAACATAAGTTGTCCTTAACAACCCCCAATCACATACCTGATTTAATCTAAGTTGACTCCTATTCTCAATCTAGCCATGGCTTCAGATATCAAGTATCATGGATGCTTGAATCAGGAAACTTGGAGGAACATTCATCTTATTTTCTTGGCATGATAATGGTTTTTTCCCCAATATGTTGAGAAATCCATAGGGTAAAAATTGTTTTAGTTTCTTCCTTATAACATCCTATTAGAGTATAGCAGAGCTCTCTGTCCTAATTTGCTCAGTCCCATCACTCATTGTTCATCTCCCACTACTGTAATAGAATAATGTGCATCTTCAATTATCTTCTAGGTTTTATTACTAAAACATCAACTCCAAATCTACATATATCTATCTCTATTAACCCATAATGATCACTGATTCCACTTTTTTTTTTTACAATTATCAACAGCAAATTCAAAGATAGAAGGTATCCAGAGGAAATGGATGAGGCAGATATGGTGCCTGTATGAACCAGCTGCACTGTGACAGAAAGGTTCTGTTACAATTACCTGGCACAATTTAATAGCCAATGAGGTCTGCTGCTTTTTGTCAGTGGTTATTCTGCAGAGATTTGTGTGTGGAGCTATGAAACTAAAAACAAATATATGTTTTATCCATACATTACTATCTTCTATAGTTAACTTGTAGCACTACTGACCAATGGGACAAAATCTTGGAAAATGTTAGAAGTCTAAGAAGGAGTCAGCAGGTTCTGATGGACTGCAAAGGATCATAAAGGAATGTTTGGTGGCAATCTGAGTTACCCAGTTGTATACATTTATCTCAGTTCATTGAACTAATTACACATTTTAAAAGAATTCATTTTGTTATACATAAATTATGCCTCAATAAAGTGATTTAAAATTTTTTAATGTCTCTCATTAAAAAATAACAGGTGCCACAGTAAACACTGGAGAATGAGTTTTATCATATGAAAGAGAAGGTGGTTGTCTGAAATCATCTTATGCATCCTGATAAAGACAACCCGGAAAGCTATGTCAGGAGAAGAGTAAAAAAGGGATAGTCTGTGGTCTTACCCATACACAGCCATCCTCCTAATGGATCTCCTAAACCCACTGGTGATGGCCATTCAGGGTGAATCTTGTTGTGAATGCTGAGTAAATATGTCCCTGTGATCACATACTTCTTTCACTTATCCTCTCCTAGCAACCTGCTAGGATATTCATTCTACCAAATTTCCATAACTCTTTACCATTTTACCCTCCCTAAATTTAGAATAGATCACTTTTTCATTTCCTAATACTAACTCTCCTCATTATACTCCAATACCCCTCGATATATCCCATTTTAATATATGCTTCTGTTCCTTAGGAATTGTTTTATTTACTATGTAATAATTTGGGTACATTTGTATCTCCCTTTTTAATGTTTGTAACAGAACTTCTGCCACTTATGTTATTTCTACACTTGGCATTGAAGTTGTTGAAAGACAGTGTCTCATTACAGAAGTAGTATTTGATTTAGAACTTACAGGATGAAGAGGTTACTTCATGTGTTGATGAGGAATTAAAAGAAGAACATTTTAGGTGGAGGAGAAGGTGTGTGCCAAATGACAGGTGAAAAATCTCAGGGTATTTATGTAGTACCATGAATCATTATATTTTCCTGGATCACAGGAGCTTAAGGACAACTGATGATGTTACAAAGATAGTCTGAGACAGTGGTATGTTGGTAAATATATACTAACTGGCATTAGGGTTTAGTGGTGGGACAGGAATTTCTGATTTGTAGCATTTGCCATTTTCCACCATGATCAATTTTAAACTACCAATGTGGCCATCAATGAATGCAGAGTTGGGAAGAGATGTGCACAACCAGCTCTTGCAAACTGGTGTGAGCCATTCCAACCATGTCGCTCGTTGGTATCACTTCAAGAAGACCTTCCTATCAGAACCAGTAACAGTCTCAGTACCTAAAATAAGGGGTTCTTGTTTCCTAACACATACAGACTCACTCTAACCCTCAATGAATGCTTTAGGAACACCTCTGAGATGTAATCGCTTCCAGAATTTTTTAATAGTCTCAATTCAATTTATTCTGATTAATGAATGCATGTATTCACTATGGAGAATGTCTGTCAAAAATCAGCAGTTTATTCTGAACCTTCTTTTAGATAAGGACTCCACCAAAGGCTGAATCATTTAACAAGAAAAAGAAAATTCTAGGGGTCAGAATTTACATAAACCCAAAGCAAATGTTTTTTACATATTTCAATAAAAGGATTTAGGAACAACTCTGATGAGAAAAACTAATTACCTGAGTTAAGAAGAAGCAGTTTCTAAAATTACTGAAAGTAACTCAGTATTTATGGTATTACTAGACTTTAATGACTTTCAATGATTGTTCTACTCAGTAATGATGATCATTTCTTAATACTGTTTGGCATAGGGGCATTTCATATGGAATTGTTTTATTAAGAATGCTGATGAGTTGGTACTTACTTAACCTTCTACAATAGGGCCTGTGGTATCACTTGAAACCACTGCTAGACTTTAGAATGTATCTCTCAGAAATAAAACTCACTCCATGGCAACTGAATCTGTCCATGCTAAAACCTGGCCCTGCATGCAGAGGGTCTATAAGAGAGATCTTATTACTACTTCCAAATCTTAGTAGAGACTGCTCGTAGTGTGCTTCCCATAATTGGGGGGATTGTTTGGAACCAAAAGTAGATCTTTCTCCCTGAAACCTTATAATCATGGAAGGCTTCTGAAGGAAGGATAGTGTTATGGGTTGAATTGTGTCCCCCAAAAGATATATTGAAGTCATAACTCCCCATATATGAGAGTATGGCCTTGTTTGGAAATAGACTCTTTGCAGATATAATCAAGTTAAGATGAGGTCAGTAGGGTGGCCTTAATCCAACATGACTGTTGTTATTATAAGAACAGGAAAAGAGACACATACACTGAGACACAGGGCGACTGTCATGTGATGGTGGAGGCAGAGATTGGCATGATGTTGCTTCAAGCCAAGGAACACCTGGGGCTTCCAGAAGCTAGAAGAAGCAAAGAAGGATTTTCCCCTAGAGACTTCAAAGGGAGCATGGCCCTGACAATACCTTAATTTTAGATTTCTAGCCTCCAGCTCTGACAGAATAAATCTCTGTTGTTCACTAAAATTTAATGACTTTCACTAAAGCCACTAAATTTGCAGTACCTTGTTACAGCAGCCTTAGGAAACTAATACACATAGCAGAGTCTATTTATACCTTAATGGAGTTCAATTTTGGAACTCTGGTGACTACAGTATCTAACTCTCCCCTCCCATGCACAAAACTGTATCTATTGAAAGATGTCTCTGGAGGCTTTGCTTGTTTAGGGCTGCCAATGGGATGTCAGGATTCTTTCCCCAAACTTACAAACTTACAGACAAGTGGGAACAAGAATAGTGACTGCAGGATGAGGAATCTGATAGAGATACACCCCAATATTTAGAAATTGAATAAACCATTGAGTGGGGCTTCCTGGTGTTTTAATCTGCTAGGAATATTGCTCAATCCTGGCTGGCTCTTTCTAACATCTTCATTGTCTAGCAAGAGCACCGAGGTCTGGAATGGCTCTATACCTTTCATAGTTTGTAACTTCTAATTGCATTTTCCATTCCATTGATTAGAATCTTGTAATATCAACATGGCAGCCATAATTAAATAGGATTCAAAGATGGTTATTTTACTTCCCCATAAAACATCTGGAATACAGTGTCTTTTTGTGTGTTTTCTGGAGCTAATTAGAACTGTTGTGATATTTTAAACTCTAGAGTTTCTAACTTTCCTAACAATTGCTTTAAGATGGATTCCTGCTGTTCAATTTGCTATATTTTTTCTTTTTCTTGGCCAGAACCCAAACTTTCCTTGACCTCATTTCTTTCTTTTTACTTCCTTTCTGTGCATGTCTATGTTCTTAAGTTATTTTTGTATCTTTCCTTCCACACACCAAGGCAGAGAACACACCAAATGACTTAACCTCTGATGGTGACCCTCTCCACCTCCTCTACCCTATAGGTGCATCTGTGTTCACTACACTAATCACTTCCATTGTGTTAGTTTTCTTCTTCTGAGAAAACTGACAATACCCACAGTCATTTCTAAATAAGATCCAGGAAATTTTAAGAAACAGGGAAAACTGGGAATGCGTACTACTAACATCCAGTCATGGGACAACAAAATGATCAGGCTACTTTGGCATTCATATAATAATGATGACCAGATAGTTGTGCGATTTATTTATGTGTAATAGCTGGCTGCACTTGATGGCCTTATTCTTTAGAGACATATTTTTTTTCATGTGAATTTCTTTTTTTACTGTTACAAACAAAGAAAAACTATTAATAGAAGGAAATCAGAGAATTAGACATGGGATTATATAATTTGTAATTTTTATATAAATATGAAAGAAATGTTGGATTTATTTTTACAAAATGGTTCTATCTCTGGTAGGCACTGCTGTGTTGTATACAGTCTATTAGTCATCTCCCTTAACTCGAGGTAATTTTTTTTTAATAATTAAGTAAATGTTGTCCCAGTATAGCCAAAATACTATTGTGGTTTAAGTTATTATTTTTGAAAGTGAAAGTCAAGAATTCATAACAGATTAGCACATTTCCCTGAGGTGTTATTTAATTACATGTTACCTTTAATTATAGGCACTTGTGTCTTTGTCCAGGCTGTTATAATAAAATAACAAAAACTGGGTGTCTTATAAGAAACAAACATTTATTTCTAACAGTTCTGGAGGCTAGAGCTCCAAAATCATGGTGCCATCATGGTCATGTTCTAGTGAAGGCCCTCTTCTGTGTTTCAGCCTACCTATTACTTGCTGGGTCCTCATATGGTGGAAGCGGAGTCACCTTTATAAGAACAATAATCACATTCATGAGGGCTCCACCTTCATGACGTTAGCACCTCCCTGAGGCCCCTCCTCCCAATACCAGTATCTTTAGAGGTTAGGATTTCAACATATGAATTTTAGGTGGACACAAACATTCAGATCATAGCAACATGACACCTGTCTCCTGTTCTTATCCCAAAAGACCATACCCTTTGAGAGCTGCTGGTCTTTGCTTATGCTGACCCTTCACTTTGGAATATCTTTTCCCAACTATAGAAATACTACTACCCTCTAAAGGCTTCTGCATATTCATATTGTCATCTTCAGTAAAGAAGGACAGAGATCTTATCACTATACTAGAGATGTTTATAATAAATAAATTCATGGATTCTCATAAAAACTCTGTGAGCTGTTATTTCTGCACTTTACATAAAAAGAAACTGAGTCTCAAATAGGTTAAATACCTTGCCCAAGAGTTCACCGTTAATTCATGTTGGCATCAGTAGCCACCATGCCCAATCCTCTCACTCCAAAGCTTGTGTTCTTTCCATTCTTCACAATGTTGTCTCTAAAGCACCATACTCACACTGTGAAAAATGAGCTCGCTTTCACTCTCTGTAATTTCAGTGGAATCAAGCAACTAGTTCTTGTGTGCCCACGCTTTGTGAAATGGTAAGATAAAGTTAAAAGCAAAATGTGTTTATCACCATCTTCCACAAAACATGTAAAGCAAGTTATTTATCCAGTAGATCTTGAATCCATAGCTATGTTCACCAACTGCCCCAGTTTGAGTGAGACTGTCCAGTTTTAGCACTGAAAATCCCCCATCTCATGAAAATATTCAGTCCTGGGCAAACTGCAAGGGTTGGTTGTCATAATCCACCTGCAGAGTAGAAGCATCTTAAAATACTTTCAGTACTTATAACATGACCAAGTAAATATGGAAGTGGGGCCCAAACATCAGTATTTTTAAAGGCTACTGGAGTTAGGAAACACTGTCGAAAAGCAGTGGTTCTTTTTGAACCAACATCATACACATCACCTAGACACTTGCTAGAAATGCAAATACTATGACCCCACCCCAGACCCCACCCCACCCCTACTAAATCAGTCTCTGGGGGTGTGGCCCTGAAATCCATGTTTTAACAAGCTCTCCAAGTGATTCTGATGTGCACTCAAGTTTGAGAATCACTGCTCTAAAGAAATGACAGGAATGCACCTGTCCCCTCACAGGGTCTGAGTGCAATCTCCTGCGACCTCTGCTGTGGTCAGCCTGCTGTCACACTGCTGTTTGCCTTTGTCAGCTCCTACATGCCATTTCAGTCCCCTTTTGCACTTCTTTCCCTCTGCCTTTAATATAAATACTAACAACATTGTGCAATGCTTATAGAGTAGCAAAAATTTCACAGATTTTATTGCATCTCAAATTTTTTTCCCACTGAAACATCCATAAAGAAGTCAGGGTGAGTGAAAGCACAGCCTCCCAGGGTTCCCGGAAGTGTCACTGGAAGCAGCCCATTACAGAAACAGAATGTGATTGAAGCTTCATATAATCCTAAAAATTCATGTGGACTTTTGTTTCTACTTCTTAATATATTCATGTTTGTTTTATTGTAAAATGATTTCCTCCAATTTTCAAATAAGCTTGACTCTGCAAGAGGACACTTTTCCCCAGTTTGTTGTCCTTTGGCTTCTTGCTTCATGCCCATGGGGTGCACATATTTCTGTTTGCAAAACACAGGAGAGATTACCCTGTTTGATTTGCACGATGACCTGGAGAAGTGTTTAAGCCTTATCATTACTAAAGAGGACACAAAGGCTCTCAAAGTTTAAGTAGTGTGCCCAAGGTCACAGAGTGGAGAAATCCCTCAATCAGGCCTGTATGACCAAAGGTCTGCTGTCTTTCCTAGGTCATGTATTTATCTGACATTTTACACTGTAAACTCCTGAATGACAAGGACAAGGGTATTATTTTATATTCTATACTTAAAATAATACTTCATACAATGACATACATATACATATATGTATTACATGAATGAATAAAAGTATATTAATAATTTAAGAAATTTTATGTTTTCTTTTTTCTTTTTATTCCCCTACACACTGCAAATGATGGAAATATTTGGAAGGACTTTTTAAGCTCCAGAGATATGGGTTAAAATGCAAAATAAAGTCATGAAAAATATTATGGGTTTTGACTATTAGAATAAGGACCTATGAGTGTTAGAATTCAATATCCCACCCCAGCCACCCCCTACCACAGGCTCCCTGAGAGAAAAATATGTATAAGGTCCAATGGCAAAGGACAGTCAACTACCAGTATAATGTGAGCCTGGCTTATATCCAAACGTAAATTGAGCAAATGTGGGCACATGGTTTAGGTCCAAACTCAAATTCTAGGATCTTACCAAACTCTAGAACAGCCAAGAAAGAAAAAACAATAAGATAGCCAGGGTGGTCCAATCGGAGAGAAGGCTCTAGTTCACTATAGCACTTTAGACATAAGGAAGAAGGATCTAGAAGAGAATAGGGAAGCATGTGCATCACCTTTAACGTACTATCCCTGCTAACTGGTAAAGAATCCAATTCTCTACCCATGAATCTAAGTGAAGGTTTGTATTCATTGAGGAAGGAATTTGAGAATGAGAGAGAGGTACTGAACTTTCTCCATCACCTAACCTCAACTCTCATTCAGGAAACTGGAGTTAAAATTAATGTTTGTTCTATTTAGGCAGGTAGCTCAGCATAAAATAGCATCTCTCAAAATGTCTTCTTTGGAATAAAGGAATCTATTGTCAATTAAGTTTGGGAAACTCTGAGCTGTATTTCCTTACTGAAAGTCTTATTCAGGGCCTTTAAAATACTATGAGAATCAGGAATCTTTAACAAAAAGATCATAATATGCAACATTTTCAAAACCTATTTGGCCAATAAACATTTTCCCCTTTGAAATACCTGTTTTACTGAATACATTGTAGGGATGCCAATATAGAGGAAAGAGGATGGGATTTGGCATTGGAGAAACTTCATTTCACTTAATACTATAGCACCTACTAGCTGCATAAACATGATCTGGTCATGTCATGCATCAGTTTCTTGTTTTATCATATGTGATGAAAGGATAATAATCCCAACCATGCAAATTCATGAGGGTCATACGAGTTGACAGACAGAAATTGTCCAGAGGATTGTGTTTGGTTTTAGAAGTTGCTCAGCAAGTGGTACTTCCTTCCCCATTCTGTTATTTTCATATGCCCTTGCTTTGGCAAGTGTCTGCAAGTATCAAGTCACTGAAGAACGTAGTCAATTAAATTAAAAAAATCAATAAAATCTTGAACAAGGTTTGGAGAGAGCTAACTCTTTGGATGATGGAATCCTCAGTTGCGTGTAATGCTGTGATATTATATACAACCTTTTCTCAGTTATTACCACTGGTTTGTAAGAGCTTTCAAAGGTTGAGACTCTGTATCTGTCAGTCTATTTCAGTTTTGTTATATATACTCGTTTCTATTATTTTTTAGATTTCACATATAAGTGATAATGGAGTATTAGTCTGTTTTCTCTGACTTATTTCACTAAGCAATATACTCTCTAGGTCCATTCACATTGTTGAAAATAGCAGAATTTAATTCTTTTTATCCCTGTGTAATATTCCAATGTATATATGTTATATATACCACATCTTCTTTATCCATTCATCTGTTGATGGACACTTACGTTGTTTCCATAAACTGGCTGCTATAAATAGTGCTGCTATGAACATTAGGGTGCATGTATCTTTTCAAATTACTAGGCTCACAGACATAGAGAACAAACTTGTGTTTACCAGTGGGGAGAGGGAAGGAGGTAGGTGCAAGACAGAGGCATGGGATTAAGAGATACAAACTATGTATAACATAAGTAAGCAATAAGGGTATTTTGTACAGCACAGGGAAATGTAGCCATTATTTTGTAAAACTTTAAATGGAATGTAATCTATAAAAATATTGAATCACTATGTTGTACACCTGAAACGAATACAATATTGTAAATCAACTATACTTTGATAAGAAAAAAAAGGTTGAAACTCAGAAAAGTAGTATATAAGTCAGTGAAAAAAATAGGCTTTTATTTTTACTCTGCCAATGTTTATGGGTATATTAGGAAGTGCCTCCCTTGATTTATACAAAATAAGTTTTTATCTACTATATTATATCCTGGAGCCAGACACCAACAATTTACTGTTTGCAAAAAAGTGTTACTTCAAAGCAAGTCAGAGCTTGACCAATTTAGAGTTTGCATTAAGTAGGTAGTTTAGGTCATGTGTTAGAAGCAAAGAAATCATATCCAATCGAAATAGGACCCCTCCAATTTGGGGAAGGTTTAGGTTTGTAAAGAGTTAATTCCTCCAGCCAGCTCTCCTGTCCCAAAGACCCAGCAGTACTTTCTTTCATCAAACAATGAAAGGCCAATAGTCTAGTAAAGAATCTTGAAGCTTTCTCTTCCTCCATCTTGATTGAGTGAATGATCTAGCAATTTTAAAGCTAAAGCTCAGGACTGGCCATATTTAGGGACAGTTTTGGATTGCAATGCCTAGGGACTGGAAGGATGATATAAGTTGATGTTACTCAAGGTGTAGTCCCTGGAACAGTAGCCTCAGCAATAGCCTCTTGGACTTGTTAGAAATGTACTTTCTTGGGATTTATTCCAGGTCTATTATATCAGAAAATCTGGAGATGGGGATGATAAGCAAAAATCTGGGGTTTTTTTTTTAACAGATCTTCTAATTCTGCTGCATGCTAAAATTGGAGAAATACTGATTTAAATATTGCACCTCTGTGTGTGTATATATATATATATATATATATATATATATATATATATAATGCTCATAAAAAATAAGGTTCTTGGAATGACATCAGCAAGATGGTGCAATAGGAGGTCCCCCAACCATATCCTCCACATCAACAATAATTTGGCAGTCACCCACAGATAAAAGTGTCTTTGTGGAAGCTTTAGGAACCAGGTAGTGGGTTATAAAACACCAGTGGAGCCCAAGACTGAGCAGGACCATTTTGAGAAGGCAGGACCATACCCAGGTAGCAAGCTCACCAATCATGTTGAAACAGCCCTGTTTCCTTTTGGACTTGACTATAACCATGTTTGGCCTTGGCCCTGCTATCCACCAGGGAACTTGGAAGGAGTCATATTTGACTATGCCTCCAGTAACAGGCCTGACAACTTTGATTTGACTGTGGATATTGAATCAACTTTGATTTGACTGTGAACCAGACCTGTATTTCAGTTCCAGCCTCATTTCAGCCCCATTTCAGCCATGGTTCAGGAGCAGTCCTATCAGCCCAGGGACCCACAAGGAGAAACACTATCTGTGCCTTCAGAGGCAGGCCTGCCAAACTCGGTCCAACTGCAGATCTTGAAGTGTCCCTGTAACTCAGAGCTAGCCCCTCCCAACTGTGGTCCAGGAAATGGCTTGTCCACACAAGGAGTCAGCATCCTTGTCCTTGGAGGCAGGCCCACCAACCTTAACCCAACTGAGGACCCTGAAATGGCACTGTAACTAGGCTACAGTCCCTCTCAGCTGTAATGCAGGAGCAGTCCTGTTTACTGAGGGACCCACCCAGTGACCCACCAGGAGCTCTCCCAGGGGAACTGAAAGGAGTCAAACACTTCTGCACACCTGGTAATGGGCCTGGCATGTACAGACCCCATGGCAGATCTTGAAGTAGAGTTTTTGTCATGATGTCAGCCTTACTGACCAAAGTATTGGAGGCAGTCCTCTTCACCCAGGGACCAGACAGGGTCCATGCCCACCCAAGCCCCTGGTAACAGACCTGACAAACACATACCCCATTGTACACCCAGCAGTATCCACATTACCCAGCCCAAACTCTGCTCAACTGTGATCCTATAGGCAATCTCATCAGTCCAGGAACCTTACATGAGAAGGTCTCTACCTGCTGAAACCAGTATGTAAAGACTGAAAGAGGTATTTATCCATCAAGTGATCAGATCCCAACGCAAGGCTACAAAGATCACAAAGGTGCAGACAAACATGACACCACCAAAGGAAACTAATAAAGCCACAGCAACCAACCCCAGAAAGTGGAGATCAATGAAATGCCTGACACAGAATTCAAACTAATCAACTCAAGGGAGCTCAATGAGATGTAAGAGAACACACATAGTTCTGTCACAGAAAAGAGGAAAATCCTGCCATTTGTGACTCGTATCAACAGGGAGAATATTATGCCAAGTCAAACCAGACTCAGAAAAGCACATATTTCAGGCTATCACTTCTTTGTGGAATCTACAAGAGTCAAACTCACAGAAGCAGAGTGCAATGGTGATCACCAGGGGCCAGGTAAGGGAAATGAGATGTCCATCAAAGGACACAAACTTTAGTTATAATATTGATAAGTTCTGGGAATCTATGTTCATCATGGTGCCTGAAGTTAATAATATTGTATTATATAATTAAGATTTTCTAAATTAGTAGATATTAAGTATTCTCATCACAGTAGCAAAAAAAAGTTAATGATGCGACATGATGGATGTGTTAATTAGCTTGATTGTGATAAGCATTTCACAATGTATAGGTTTATCATATCATCAATTTTTATACCTTAAAAATATATACATTTTTGCCAAATATTCCTCAATAAAGCTGGAAAAAAAGAATAAATTTCTTGCTCAAGGAGCTCTCTATTCATAGTCAGGGTGACATATCTGTATAACTGGTTATAATACAGGGCAGAATTGAACAAACTCTAAAATGTCGTCGTATACATATTCTCAGTTCTGACCAAGAGAGTTAGGGAATGCTCCTTAAAGGAAGTGGTATAAGAACTAAGTCCTGAAAGCTGGTTACAAGTTTGACAGTTGAACAATACCTGAAGGAAAATGTAACTTAGGACCCTGGGTATTATGAACGTTAGTATAGGCTAACATAGTGGTTTAGATTTGTCTAATATGACTTTTTGTGATAATGGGAAATTTCCATGTCTGTGCTGTCCAATATGGCAGCTGAATCCTGATGTGGCTACTGAGAAATTGAAATGGGGCTAGTAGACAGAGGAAAATTTTTACTTTATTGAAATTTAAATAGCCATATGTTTCTAGTGGCTACCATATTGGATAGCACAGTTTTAGGAATTATCATAAGAATGAGTTGCCCTCTACATCTCCCCACTGCCCCCCCACCCCCGCCATACAAAGACAACCTCAGGACTTTTCTAAATCCCTAATTACACAGCTGAATTTGTGAAGGACATTCCGGGGCTTTGTGCTTTTACTTTCAACTCTTAGAGAAAATTATTTATGTGGATAAGACTCCCTTGAATTTTTCAAGTTCCAGAATGCCTTGATATAGCAATACATTTCGGAGCCAGCTTGGGCTGGGAAATTCAGAATGACAGTATGATTTAAACACCATTGTGTTTGTAGGCCCTCCGGTCATAATGCCAGGTTATTTCTTAGTTTTTGTCTTAACGAGCAGGACTATCCTTTAATGGGTAGTCCCTTTTACACCCTCCCTTTGGTGTGCATCTGTGCATATAATACCAAAGGATAAGTAAAGGACATAATTAAATAGAGCCAGAATCTGTCTTTTGATTATCTCATTGAACTTTACAAGATTCCCTTTCAAGATTTGTGGGGGGGTTTGGAAACTGATTGGGAAATGGGTTCAGAGACCTGCATTGCTTCCTGTCTCTACAACAAGATAGGTATGGTTTGTACAGCTAGATTCTCCCCTTAATGGAGATGGTGTTTGATCACACTAAAATCACAGAGATATTCAACAACCAGTTGATTCTACCTTCACCCTTTCACAAAGCTTGATGAGCTATGTTAATAAATAGACAGAAATGAGAAATTAGGTGTTCTCAATGATGTTAACATCTGAAGTAGTTTGTCCCAAGTTCTTTCTCAGAAACTTTGTGAAAAAATGAGACAATCAAGTTCAGATTGCTGAAATGACATGGCAGATTTAGAATTCCAACTTTTCTGAGTCTGACTCCAAGTCAACTGCCCATAACTATATAACACAATTGTACGCATTGATCCTTAAGGGTAAAATCCTGTTGGGTTTAGTTCCTAAATCTCCATAAAGGCAACTTGTGTAATTCTGCCCAACATAATAGCTGTTTATTAGATATATACTTGCCATCCCCTTTTCCTTTCTCTGTATCTATGTATCTCATCTTTCCCTCAACTCCCAGAGCTGCATTATACCAGGATAAACCATTCTCTTTCATCTCCTGTCCCCCAACCAGGGAACATATTTTTGTGCAGGTAACTATGGTTAACATGGACATAAAAGGCAGTCTTTGAGAAGTAAGTTATCACCAGCAGATAGAGCCAAGCAGGATGATCCTTGGCAGCGGGAGTATGAAGGGAACATTCTAGGCAACTGGCCTTAGTTAAGCAGTAATAGCACCTAAGCAAGATTTCTTTGCACATTTCTAAGTTCTAACACACTCCACATTACCCTTCATTTCATGCTATAAATGCATTCATCCTTGGTAATCCTTTAGCAGTTAGCCAACTGATATTTATGAAACACTAAGCAGTATGTACCCTGTTAAGTGCCATGGCATTTCATAAATATGACCAATGAATGTGATTGTAGTACCAAAGGGATGAAAGAAAAAAAACAGTGTAGGTTTAATATGTTTTACCTTTGATTCAGAAGGGTGTTTCTGCCTAGGGAGAGACGGAATTAGGACCAATTCTAAATTCTGCTTTGAGGGCTGGTGGGTAAGAGATGGAACTAAGAATCACTATGTGTTGGAAACTGGCAAGCACTTAGAAATATAGTGTCCTGTAAGCTTCACAACAGCCTTATGAGGTAAACACCATCACTGTCTTCATTTTACAGATGAAGAAACTTAGGCTTAGAAAAATTGACACTTGTCCCAGATCACAGAGCTGGTAAAGGGATGAAGCTGATTCCAGCACATGTGCTTTCAACTTCTGTACTTCACTGTCTGCTTAGGAGCTCCTGTCATCTCTTCTCCTTTTCAAAGTTCTCTACCTCTGAAAATTTAGAAGAGTTGTGCTCAGAATCAGCAGAAATACTTTTGACCTGACAAGGGCTAGGGATATTTTTTTCCAGATTTCACCAATAACGAAACATGATCTTTACAGCAAAGAGAGGATCTATTAAGGCTGGTTTGAACAAGTCCAGAGGTGAGGCTTTGGGAGATGACTGAGAACTCGAGGAGGAGGAGGAGGAGGAGAAGGAGAAGAACCATCATCATGTATTGAAGACTTAGTATGTTTCAGAACCTTTACATATATTTTCATTTGAAATCCTCATAATGAACCTGTGAAAGGTGTATTATTTGTGTACCCATTCTACAGATGAGAACAGAGAGGCATCCAAAAAATTGCTAAGGATTAAGAACTAAGAAATTTCACATTGATTGTGATTCGCTATTTAGTTTTTTGTCTTCTGCCTTAGAATGGGAGCTTTCATTCCTTATTCTTTCTAGTATTAGCAGCACTAGCACTGAGCCTAGGATTTAGCACAAAATAAGCATGCAATAAATGATAATCCCCATTATTATTACTGTAGTGCTAAGTCCAAGAATATAAATATAAGGCTGAACACACCTAAAAGTGTGGTATGAAATCCTTTGCTAATATTTGCCTAAAGGAATTTATTATCTATAACCTATTCATTGCTATTCTAGACAGTAAAAGGAAAGCTATTTTCTTTTTTGGAAGATGGGAGAGGAATATATACAGCTGTAGCTTAAGTTTATGATAACTTCCTCCTAAATTTTGCCACCTAAAATAACATGTTAATAGGCCTTGCTAAACTGTCATCCTAGGCATCAGACTACTATGCTTATCATAAACACATTGATGGAGAAAACATGCTATGATTTTTACCTTACTGAGAGTCCAGAAAGTCACAGAAATGACCTGAGTATAGAGTAACCAAACTTGGATACAAACATATGTATATAAATTATGAAAACAGTATTGGGTATCCTAAAGTTCAGAGTACATACTGTCTATGTTTGATTATTTAATTCATCTTAAGAAAAATTTGGGCTTTGGTAAAAATACGTCTTAACTATGTTATAGTAAATGCAATAGATGCCTTTTGCTAGAGCTGGGAGGTTTTTTGTCCTCTTTTATTTTTTTGAAACTTTAAAAAATTCAAAAGAAGTTTGAAAAATAGTAGAGAGTTCCTACATGCCCTTCATCCAACTTCCCCCCAAAATAATATATTAACTAAACATAATACAGTATCAGAACCAGGAAATTAATTATAGCACAAAACCATTAACTCAGTTACTTAGCTTATTCATACCTCACCCATGTTTATCTGTGCTTTGTGTATGTGTGTGTGTGTAGTTCTATGAAATATTATCACATGTGTAGATGCAAGTAACCATCATCAAAATCAAGATTCCAAATTGTCCTATCACCACAAAGAAACTTCCTCAAGTTACCTCCTTGTGATGGTTCATTGCATGTGTTAACTTGACTGGGTCATGGGATGCCCAGATGTCTGGTTAGGCATTATTTCTGGATCTGTGCATGTTTTTCTGAAAGAGATTAACATCTGAATCTGTAGAATGAGAGCTCTGCCCTCACCAGTGTGGGTGGGCATTTACTGATCCACTGAGAGCTCGAGAAAAAACTTGAAGAGAGGATCCCTTCCCTTTCTGCCTGACTGCTCGAGCTTGGACATTGGTATTCTCCTGCCCTTGGACTGGGATTTACACAACTGGTTCACCCAGTTCTCAGGTCTTCAGACTCAGACTGGAATTACATCACCGGCTTTCCTGGGTCTCCAACGTGCAGGTGCAAGAGAATAAGAATTCTCAGCCTCCATAACCACAATTCCTCATAATAAATATTATGTTAGTTATGTGTAGATATACATATACACATACATAGATGTACTACGTGTGTGTGTGTGTGTGTGTGTGTGTGTGTGTGTGTGTGTGTGTTTGTGTGTGTGTGTGTGTGTGTGTGTGTGTGTGTGTTTATATCCTTTTGGTAATGTTCTTCTGGAGAACCCTGACTAATATATCCCTTAATGGTTACACCCTTCCCCCACTCCAACACCTGGGTACAACTAGCTTGTTCTCCATCTCTATAACTTTACCATTTAAAAAATGCTATATAAATGGGATCATACAGTATCGTAACTTTTGGGATTGGCTTTTTTTCACTCAGCATAATGCCCTTGAGAGCCATTCAAGGCATTGCCTGCACCAATAATTTGTTCTTTTTCATTGCTGAATAGAATTTTATTGTACAGATGCGCCATTTGTTTATTCATTCACCAGTTGAAGGACATTTGGACTGTTTCCAGTTCTTGGCTATAACAATTAGGGCTCCTATGAACAACAGTGTACAGGATTTTTTGCAGACATTTGTTTTTATTTCTGTGTGATAAATGCCCAGGAGTATAATTACTGGGTTGTATTTTAGTTGCAAGTTTAGTTTCTTTTTCTTTTTTAAAGAAACCATCATATTCTTTTTCAGCATGGTTGTACGATCTTACTCCCACCAATCAGCAACATGAGAGACCCAGTTTCTCTGCATCCTTACCACCATTTTGTACTATCATTATTTTTAAATTCCAGCTGTTTTAATAGGCATGTAGTGATACCACATTGTGGTTTAATTTGCTTTTCTTTGATAGCCTATGACATTGAACACCTTTTCATGTGATTTTTCATCTATATATTTCCTGCAGTGAAGTGTTTTTTCATATTTCTACCCCACTTTCAAATTGGATTGTTCATTTTCTTTTGTTGAGTTTAAAGGTTTTAATAATATATACTATAGATACAAGTTCTTTGTCAGATACGCAGTTTGCAAAATATGTCCTTCCAGTTTATAGCTTGTCTTTTATCCTTTTAACAGGGTCTTTTGTGGAGCAAAAATTTTGAGGTCTAATATATCATTTTTTTCTTTGATGGACCAAGCCTTTGTTTTCACATCTATGAAAAATTCTCCTAACCATAAGTCATGACAATTTTCTCCTATGTGGTCTTCAATTTTTTAAATTCACATTTAGATCTATAATCCATCTTGAGTTAACTTTTGTATAAATTTGGGGTTTAGGTAGAGGTTAATTTATTTGCCTATAGATTTTGTTTTTATTGAAGTATAGTCAATTTACAATGTGTCAATTTCTGGTGTACAGCATAATAGTTCAGTCATACATATACATACATATATTCGTTTTCATACTCTTTTTCATTATAGGTTACTACAAGATACTGAATACAGTTCCCTGTGGTATATAGTAGGTCTTTATTGTTCATCTATTTTATATACAGCAGTCTGTATCTGCTAATCCTGAACTCCTAATTTATCTCTTCCCCACCCTTTCCCCTTTGGTAACCATAGTTTGTTTTCTATGTCTGTGAGTCTGTTTCTGTTTTGTAAATAAGTTCATTTGTGCCATTCTTTTAGATTGTATATATAAGTGATATCATATGATATTTGTCTTCCTCTGTCTGACTTACTTCACTTAGCATGATCATCTATCTCTGTGTTCATCCATGTTGCTGCAAATGGCAATAATTCATTCTTTTCTATGGCTAAGTAATATTCCATTGTATATCTATATGAGATCTTTATCCAATCATCTGTCAATGGACATTTAGGCTGCTTCCATGTCTTGGTTATTGTAAATAGTGCTGATATAAACATTGAGGTGCAGGTTATCTTTTAGAATTAGAGTATTCTCCAAATATATGCTCCAGAGTGGGACTGCTTGATCATAGGGTAACTCTATTTATAGTTTTTTAAGGAATCTTCATACTGTTCTGCTTATGGATTTCTTGGATCTAGGAGTTTAAATATGCTTAATACATACACAGGTTTTGAATAAAGAAAAAGTGACAGAAAAAAGCTGTAGGAGAATAAGCTAGGTAAGCAGGACCAAAAGGAAAGGGTTCTTTTAAAAGCAATTTACCTAGAGGAGTGTTGGTATGTTAGCAATGGCTAATAATTCTGTAGATAATGCCCATGAGATTGAGCAAAATTGCATATTGTGCTTTGATCAATACTTTCTTTTGTGCACTCAGGACTGACTCCACAGATGTACAACCAATGTAGTCACACAGGGCCTCATGCTCAGAAGGTACCTCACACTTGGGGTTTAATGCTCTGCAGTCAACTTTCTGAAGCTCTTAATAATTTGATATTTGAATTTACATTTTGTAAATGGAGTCTGATAGGACAAGGAACATGTTCCTAGGGTTGAAGTCTCAGCCTATGTCTGGTTCTATCACCTCACCCACACAGGATAGGTTCCCTAGTGTTGGCTCCCCTACTCCACACAGCAACTGCTACCACCCCTTGCCCTTGAGAGAAGGCTAGGCATGAGAGGGTTAGGTTTGGGTGCACATGTCCTGTGCATCAAGTCACAGACACCTGTAAGAGTCTGTATACATCTCTGGAGAATCATAGTACCTGAGGCATCACATTATCAAGTGCCAAAAACAATCACCATGACAAGCAGAAAGAGATAACAAAAGAAAAGCTTTCTCCTGCTTTCTGAGCAAGGGACCCTACATTTTTATTTTACATTAGGCCCCTCAAAATGTGCAGTTAGTCTAATGTCAAAAAAGCAACTTATTTAATTGTATTTTACAGGAATTCTCAGAACATCAGAATTATGGTCTATATATATATAGACCATATATATTATATATATATATGTCTATGGCAAGCTCAAATATAACCCCCAATTGAGAGACTTCCCGATTTAATACTGCAGATAAAATTTGAATGGCCTTCCTTATTTCAAAAATCACACAAGAGCTAAGCTAGAAAAGAGAAATAGCAATATAAAAGTGTACATTCAAAAACATGACATTTTTGAAGCCTCAAAATACAAAATAGAAGGCAAAACTGCCAAGAGTAGTGAAGGTCAAACAGTATGCAGGGAGAGGCAGACAGAGTAAGCCCATGAATGCAGATCCCAAAGAAATATGCAGAGCACACTACTCTTGGATGTGGTACACCCAGATGTAGAAAATCTACCCACATTCTTGTTTAGAAAACTAGAATGAATTCAAAAGCTGGCAAACAATAGTTTCTCTAGACTTTATTAGGTTCTGTGAAGTAGAAATAGGGATAAATGAGAAATCAAACAGGAAAAGTTATATTAACAGAAAACAGTGAGGTAGTAAAATAATAGACAAAGGGGAGACTGTGTTGCTAGATGCCCTTCAGTGCAAATTGTGAGGAGAAGTAAAAACTTAGGTCAAAAGAAAAACCTGAGAAAGAAAAAAATACTTCCTAATATGAATAGAACCCTAGAACCCTACTTCTCCTTCTGTACAAATTTCCTACATATAATTCGTCCAAAATGCAACCATGTATCTGGACAAAAAAGATGACATAAAAGGAGGAAATAAAGATTTAAAAAAAACACAAAAACACAGATAGTAGGCAAAGAACACTCAACAAAAGAACGTTGTCATGGAGCTGATAGAAACTGTAAACAATCATACTGCCAAGAACTTTTTAAAAATGCTAGTACAATTATCTCTATTAAAAAATGGCTCAAAGAAAATAGACAAAAATCCAAAAAAATATGGTGAGGCAACAACAAAAACAACAGCAAACAAAATATAAAGTGCAGAATTCAGGAAGGAAATTGAAGAAAAATAGTAAATATTAAAATTAATATTAAATGTAAAACATGGAGATTTTTGCCATTATGTGGTGCAGAGTGTGAGAGTCATCGAAAGATACAAATTTCTCATTATAAGACAAGTCCTGGGGAATGTCATGTACAATGTGGTTACTATACTTACCGATACTGTATTGTATATTTGAAAATTGCTAAGAGAGAAGATCTTAAAAGTTCTCATCACAAGAAAAAAATCTCAACTACATGTAGTGATAGACATTAATTAGACTTATTGTGGTGACTGTTTTTCCATACACATATATCAACTCATAAAATTGTACACCTAGAGCTATTACAGTATTAATGTCCATTATATCTCAATTAAAAAGTAAAATTATAAAATTAGAAGCAACATAAGATAATAGATACGACTGAAAATAATGCAAGATATATATAAAACGAGGTTAAGAAAAGCTTGTAAAATGGAATGGAAGCAAAAAAGTTCAGGAGGTATTCTGTGCGAATTGTTCAGTCTGTAGGTATAATTTCTGATGTATTCATGAGCGAGGATAAGCCATGTGTCCCTCTACTCTGCCATCTTGGCAGTCCTTCCTAATACATTTTTATTTCTCCTATATTTCCTATAGATTTTTCAGAATGAAATTTAATGTTATGCTTTTAGTACATGTATATATGCATAATTTGTATTATCTTCATTATGTTTGCACCTTTTGCAAGTAGAAAATGACCTTTTTTTTTCACTGAACACTTTTTTGCAATTAATTTAACCTGGTCTAATAGTAAAATCATACTCTTTTGCTTTGACTTTTTATTTATTTTCTTGTTGTCTTTACCTATTCTTTCAAAGCTTCTGAATCACTTTATATGTGTGTCTTGTATACAACAAATAGATCAATTTTTGTTTGTGGTCCATTCTGGATTCTAGGAGTTTTATATTTTTAGGTGAGTTTAGGTTACATTTATATTTATTGACAAGATAGACATGTATACTTTATCTTCTGTTACCATAATTATGTTTTATTTTCTATTTTATAATATTTGAAACCTTCACTGTATTATGTCTTTTCTTTACTTAGATATATGTATGTATTTCTTCTGTTAATTTATTGTAATGGTTATCTCCAAATATATAATGTATAATGTTATTTCCTGTGGTTATTTCTTTGTTTTAGGCAGTGTCTAGTGATTCTTTTTTAATATTAACTAATATTTAATATTAAATTTCTCTGAACTATGGCAAAATTGGTAAATATCTACTTTCTCTCCCTTTTATTCACCATCTAAGTATATCTGGTTATATAATTTATACTGATCTATTTTTCTTTATCAGATGTTTGTTTTTCTCTCAATTTTTTGAGATATAAAAGAATCGTAGACAAATATATATTTATATACATAATATATCCTATATGTAATACATATTATACATGTATAATATATAAAGACTAAAGAGATCTAATATATATGTTTTAATTTTTTCTTGCTAAAGCAATACTGAAGAAAAAGAATGAAGCTGAAGGAATAACCCTCCCAGATTGCAGACAATACCACAGAGCTACAGTAATCCAAACAGCATGGTATTGGCAAGAAAACAGACATATGGATCAATGGAACAGAATAGAGAGCCCAGAAATAAACCCACAGAATTATGGTCAATTAATCTTTGACAAAGGATGCAAGAATATACAATGGAGAAAAGACAGTCTCTTCAGCAACTGATGGGAAAACTGGACAGCAGCAGCACGTAAATCAGTGAAGTTAGAACACTTCCTCACACTATACACAAAAATAAACTGCAAATGGCTTAAAGACTTAAATATGAGTCAAGGCACTATAAACCTCCTAGAAGAAAACATAGGCAAAACATTTTCTGACATAAATATTAACAATGTTATCCTAGGGCAGTCTACCCAGGCAATGGAAATAAAAGCAAAAATAAACAGATGGGACCTAATTAAACTTATAAGCTTTTGCACAGCAAAGGAAACCATAAATAAAACAAAAAGACAACCTACAAAATGTGAGAAAATATTTGCAACTGATACGACTGGCAAAGGCTTAATTTCCAGCATATATTAACAGTTCATACAACTTAATAACAACAACAAAAAAAAACAACTCAATCCAAAAATGGGCAGAAGACCTAAACAAGCAACTCCAATGAAGACATACAAGTGGCCAATAGGCACATGAAAAAATGCTCAGTATCACTAATTACCAGAGAAATGCAAATCAAAATTACAGTGAGGTATCACCTCACACCAGTCAGAATGGCCATCATTCAAAAGTCCACAAATGACAAATGCTGGAGAGGCTGTGGAGAAAAGGGAACCCTCCTACACTGCTGGTGGGAATGCAGCTTGGTGCAGCCACTGTGGAAAACAGTATGGAGATTCCTCAAAAGACTAGGAATAGACTTACCATATGACCCAGGAATCCCAATCCTGGGCATATATCCAGAAGGAACTCTACTTGAAAATGACACCTGCACCCCAATGTTCATAGCAGCACCATTTACAATAGCCAAGACATGGAAACAGCCTAAATGTCCATCAATGGATGACTGGATAAAGAAACGGTGGTATATTTATACAATGGAATACTATTCAGCCATAAAAACTGACAACATAATGCCGTTTGCAGCAATATGGATGTCCCTGGAGAATGTGATTCTAAGTGAAGTAAACCAGAAAGAGAATGAAAAATACCATATGAGATAGCTCATACGTGGAATCTAAAAATAAATAAATACAAAACAGAAATAGACTCATAGACATAGAATACAAACTTGTGGTTGCCAAGGGGGCAGGGGGTGGGAAGGGGTAGACTGGGATTTCAAAATTGTAGAATAGATAAACAAGATTATACTGTACAGCACAGGGAAATATATACAAGATCTTGTGGTAGCTCACAGAGAAAAAAATGTGGCAATGAGTATATATATGTTCATGTATAACTGAAAAATTGTTCTCTACACTGGAATTTGACACAACATTGTAAAATGATTATAACTCAATAAAAAAATGTTAAAAGAAAAAAAAAGACGAGAAAAAAAAAAACCAAAGCAAGCATGTGCATTTTAAGCAAGCAAGTGTGAATACAATGTATTAAGCTCATGGAAATTAAGTGTGGCTTGTCTTCTAGCAGCTTGTTGTCCAGCAGCTTGTTTTCCAGCAGTGTTAACTGAAACAAATAGAGAGAAAGACAAATACAGTATGATCTCAGTCACAAGTGGACTCTAAAAACATCAAACTCATGGAAAAAGAGAATAAAATCATGGTTCCCAGGGGCTGAGGGGTGGGGGAAATGGGAAGATGTAGGTACAAACTTTCAGCTATAAGATGAATAAGTTCTGGGGATATAATGTATAGCATGGTGACTACACTTAACAATACTGTATTGCTTGCTATAAAATGTGCCAAGAGAACAGAGCTTTAATGTTCTCACCTTAACAACAATACCAACAACGTCATAATTATGTGAGGTAAAGTGTGTGTTAATCAATCTTACTTTGGTAAACATTTCACAATATGTACGTGTACCAAATCATCACATTGTACATCTTAAACTTTCACCATGTTGTATGTCTATTATATCTCAAAAAATTTGGGAAAATAGTATAGCAAATATCTCCTAGTTTCTAGATATTTTTAAATAATTAAAAAGTATCAGTCAAATTAATAAACAATGCTCAACTTGCAAAATATCTAGAATCAATAGTAATAATAATGCTACATTAATGAACACGTGGAAATATATCTGAAGAAGGGCCAGAGGAAATGCATAGACTTCAATATTAATAAAAAGAATGAGATAGTCTTCTAGTTTCTGATCTGGCATATATGGAGCTTAGAAACTATCGTTTCTATACCTACAACAAGAATAAAACTGAATAAAGTGAAAAACAACAACTCTGCTTAGATTCATCACAGACATGATGTCACAGGGTAAACCAGTGACCCTAAATTAGAAAGACCAGAAGGCAAATTCAGAGAATCACATGTTACCAGAGTATAAGGTCATGGATAGAGGCTTGCTGCTGGAGCCAGCCCAGGAAAACGTGAACTATAATTGATGAATTTGCTGGAGGCTCAGTGTGGGAAAAGTCTTTGAGGGGAGAGCCACACTTTTGTGAGTTTTACCTCCAGAAGCCCTACTAGGTTTTCCACTGAAGATGGGAGAAAATCCCCTGTGCTTCAGACAGGAGGAGGAGAAAAGTAGCTACTGTGAAAGATGCCCAAACCATTCTGTTCTTAAAGGCCTCCCCTCAAGGGAAACAAATTACCAGAGCCTAACCAATCTGGTGGAAGGGAAATACCCAATTCCTGCAGCATGCTCTAGCTTTCATGGGGGGAAGGGGAATGCCTTACTCAAGCCCCACATAGCCTCCCTGTCTTACCTAGGTGGGAAAGGGAACCTAGAAAGTGCCTCAGTATACACAGTTTAGTGATGGCCATAGCCCAGGGGCACAGGCTTACTAAAAGACTAATACTTAATCATAGGAATATAGAATGTTTCCCTCCCCCGCATTTTACCACCACAACAATAGGGCTCTTGTCTAATAACAACAGAAATGAAGAAATGGCATGTCTCAAATTTTATTTAAGTTTCTAAGGAAACCTAAAGAAAACAGAGGAGACAAAAACAAGCCTCTGACAGCTACAGCCTTAGCAAATAGTAAACACAGCCTAATTCCTAGTCAGATAAACATAAATCCTCATTCTAAATCCTTATTTATCTCAGTTCCTTTTGCCCACTGTATCGTGTTTGCCTCTCAAAAATATTACAAGGCACATTAAAGCACAAAAGACATAGTGTGAAGAGACAGAGCAGGCATGAAAATGAGACATATGACAGAGATGTTGGTATTATCAGACCATGAATTGTTAAAAAACTATGATTCTTATGCTAAGGGCTCTAATGGACAAAGTGGACAACATGAAAGAACAGATGGATAACGTAAGCTGAGAGATGAAAACTCTAAAAAACAATCAAAAGGAAATGCTAGAAATAAAAAAATACTATAAGAGAAATAAAGAATGCCTCTGATGGGCTCACTAATAGACTAGGCATGGCCAAGGAAAGAATTAGTGAGCTTGAATAACAGTCATTAGAAGCTTCCCAAACTTACATGCACAGAGAAAACAGACTGAAAAAAGACAGAACAGAATATTCATTAACTGTAGGACAATTACAAAAGATATAAAATAAAATCAAAGAGATAAGAAGGAATAATGTAAAATGTATAAGGTACTATATAAGTTAAGATAAAATGGAAAACAATCAAAGCAGTAATTAAATACAAGACTTTCTCTGAAAAAATTCAGTAAAATAATAAATTAACTGACAAACAATAAAGAAAACACAAACATACAAAATGAGGATTAATAATTGGAAAACAATTGTTATGTGAAATAAATTAAAAGAAACATAAGTGACTACTTTTGTAAATCCCATACAAATACATGTGAACATAAATTTAAAGTAGATATCCAAAGAGGAGTAATATCTAAACACATATCAAATGCCACAGAGGAAATAAAACTGTCAAATAACAAATCTCCCTAAACCACATGAGGTACAGATGATTTCACAGGTGAATCTAACTCGAACTTAAAGAAAGAGATAACTATAGCACTATGTAACTTGTTCCAGAACTTAGAAAAAGAAGAAATTTTCCAAGTGATTTTTAGGAACTATCCTTTACCCTTGATTTAAAGTCTAAAATACTGAACAAAAATAAAAATATGCATGAATATTATCTATCAACATCAATATAAAAATTAGTACAAAAATATTAGCAGTTGAATCTACCAACACATTTGTGATGACCAAGTTGAGTTCACTGCCAAAATGCAAGGATGCTTTGGTATTAAGAAATCTTATGTTAATACTTCAATAGATCAAAAGGAGGCAATCCTATTTACATATCTAAAAAGTTTAAAAAGACATTTAATAAAATTCAATTTCCATTCTTGATGTAAAAATCTAATAGCAATAAAATATATAATCTCTGTGGCAAAAGGTCACATCTAAGGTCACCACCCATGATATTCACATCCTAGCGTTGCTTCTAAAGAGCATGCATGGCAAAAGTGAAGGTATGTCATTCCTGTGACTACATTACATCATATAAGACTTCCTAAAAATTCTTGAATGATTCTCCTTCCTGGCTAGATGAAGTAAGTAGTCCTATTGGGAAAGCACATGTGGCAAGGAAATGTGGGCAGCCTCTAGGAGCTGAGGGCAGCCTCCAGACCACAGTCAACATAAAGCCAAGGCCCTCCATCCTATGACTGCAAGGGAATGAGTTCTAACAGAAACCTGAGTGAGCCTGAGAGCAGTTCCCCAGTTGAGCTTCCAAATGGGTATACAGACAGCCCGGTCAACAACTTGATTTCAAACTCATGAGATATTAAACAGAAGACCTAGTTAAGTCATATCTAAAATCATGAACTATATAAATTGTGTTAATAAATGTGTGTTTTTTTAAGTCACTAAATTAATGTTAATGTTTTACACAACAGTAGGTAACTAACACAACTCCAAAGCCAGAACCTGATGAAACACTGGGAGTTTTCCCATTAAAGAAACGGAAATATATCTCATATTATCTCTTTTATTGAGCATTGGTCTGAAGGCACAATTCAATGAAATTATGGAAGATAAAGTAAAAATACATCATATTTGGGAAGGAAATTGGGAATGGTAACTAGTTGAGTAAATTTTTTTAAAGATTACTTATTCCTCTTAATTTCTTCAAAATATAGTACTGTTTAAAATTACAATACTTTCTTGTGGAGTTTCTTACGTGTGCAGCATAATACCTATGACAACTATAACATAAAGTCATAAAATGGGGGTGGATATAATCCTATACAGTTTAGCTTTCCATATTTTCAGTGATGTTAAAATGTGAACTCTAAGAAATCTGCAAAAAGTTAAGGATGCATATTTGAAACCACAGAGCAAACACTAAAAAATGAAATAAAAAGACATATAATTAAAAGGCCCTTATATAAATAAAAATATAACAAATATTTAAATAATCAAAGATAAGGTCAGAATAACAAATAACAAATAAGAGCATTATTAATTAAACTATATCAATGATTACATTAAAAAGCAATTATTTTAGGCAGCATTTGGCTGAATTAATTTAAAAATACTTACTTATATTCTGCCTACAATAGCTGAATCTTAAATATAAAGATACAGATTGAAAGTAAATGATTGCCCAAAGATATGACATGTGAAAACAGTGCATGTTGGATGGCTGGGGTAGTTATGACTTCAAGAGAAAAATTATTACCAAATATCAAGAGGAAGACTTCATATGGATAGAAATATCAATTCATCATGAAGGCATAAAATTTATAAAATGTGTTTGCACCTAATAATAGAGCTTCAAAGTATATGAAGTAAAATTGACACAATGAAAAAAATAAATAATTCCACAGTCATACTTGGAGTGTTTAACACCACATTCTCAAAAATTGGTGGAATAACAAGACAAAACAAGTAAGTGAAGATTAGTAAAACCACAAAAGATCTGAGTAACATTATCAACTTTCATGACTTAGGTTACATTTATAGAACAGTGTACCCAACATCTGCAGAATATACCTTATTTTCAAGTTTACATGATACACTCCTCAAGATAGACCTTATGTTTTGCCATAAAATGTCTCAATAAATTTAAAAGGATCAACATAACATATGTAAGTTCTCTAACTACAACTGAAATAAATTAGAAGTAAAAGTAAGATAGCTAAAACAACTCTAAATATATGGAAATTTAAGAGCATGCTTCCAAATATTCCATGGGTCATAGAAAAAAATCATGAAGGATATTAGAAAATATTTTGAACTAAATTATAATAAAACTACAACACATCAAAATGTGCAGCATAAATGTTGCATTAGAAGAAAACATACAATTATGATGCTTATATTAGAAAATAATAGCCTGAATTCAGTGACCTAAAATCCCATCTTAAAAAGCTAGGATAAAAACAATGTAAAGCCAAAGTAAGTAGGTGGAAGGAAATAGTAAAGATAACAGCAGATATAAATGAAATTTATAACAGGTAACCAATAGAGAAAATTAACAACCATGGCTAAAGCCTCTGCAGTTTCTTTTAGGAGAAAAGGACATATTCTAAAATTAGATAGTGCTTACTGTTGCATACTCCTACAAACATTCTAAAAACATGAATTGTACATCTTTCCTAAGAATTGGAGTCCACTCCTTGACACTGATATCTCTTCATTTACAAGCAAACTTTTTTAAATTATTTTTTAATGGAAGTACACGGGATTGAACCCAGGACCTCATGCATGCTAAGCATGTACTCTACTACTAAGCTATACCTTCCTCCCTGAATTGTATATTTTAAATAGGTAAAAAGTACGGTATGTGAACTATGTCTCAAAGATTTTTTTTAAAGTTGGTTATGGTTATTTGAAAACATCAAAAATTTTAATAAACCCATAGATTGACCAGTCAAGGAAAGGAGAGAAACAAATTACTAACATCAGCAATGAAAGGGATTATAAATTCAGATCCTATAGACATAAGATAATGGTAAGGGATTTGACAAACAGATTAAATAGACAAGTTCCTTTTAAAAATGCCACTTATTAAAAGTGCCATTGATGGAACAGAAAATCTGAATAGCCCTCCATCTCTGAAATCAACAATTTCATTATTACAATTTTTCACAAAAGAAATCCAAGGCCTAAATTATTTTAAAAGTTACCCTATTAAACATCTGTTGAGGAAATAAAACCCATCTTGCCCAAACCCCTTATAAAAATGAGGAGAAAAGAATGCTTCTTGACATATTAGGAAACCAGAATAATACTAATACCAAAAGCAGATAAAGGTGTTATAATAAAAGAAAATTATTGAGTAATATTCTTTATAAACATAACAGAAACATATACAAAAATATTATCAAGACAAATCCAATAGTATATAAAATAAATTAAAATATACACACTGACCATGTAGTATTTGGTTCATAAAATCAAGGTATGTATAATTTCTGAAAAATCAATCAAAATCATTCACAATTTAATGGTAATATTTTATATCTTGATAAAAGTTTGGGTTACACAGATGTCTGCATTTGTTGAACACCTACAATATTTGTATTTCCTTTTACGTATGTTTTACCTCACATTTCATAAAGTTCCATAGGCAAATATTGAAGTCTAGTTAATGCGATGCATATTGAATTCTTTAAAGTTTACTAATGTCTACAACTTATTTTGAAATGCATTAAATATTTTTAGAATGCTAGAGAGATGTATAAATAGATATTTGATAGCATAAATATAGTAAAATGTAAATGGTAGAATGTATGTAACTTATCTGGGAGCTTATTGTGTAATTCTTACACTTTTAGGTATGTTTGAAATTTTAATAACAATATGTTGGGAAAAAGAATGACATAAATCTTTAAAACTACTATTGAGAAATATAAAATAATATGTGAATGATTCAAAAGGCATACCACGTTTTTGACTAGGAAAACACACTGATAAACACATCAGTTCTCTTGAAGTAAGAGATAGAGAGTTCAAGATTTGTAAATACTAACTACTATATATAAAATAGATAAACAACAAGTTTATACTGCATAGCACAGGAAACTATATTCAATACCTTATAGTAACCTATAATGAAAAAATATGAAAATGAATATTGGTATATATATGACTGAAACATTATGCTGTATACCAGAAACTGACACATTGTAACGACCATACTTTAATTTAAAAAAAGGAGTAACGGGAAAAGCTGATTCTAAAATCCATATAGAAAAACAAGCAAAAAAAGGAGGAGGACGGAGAGGATGACTAACCTTAATAAATATTCAAACATTATTATGAGCTTTTAATATTTTAAAGAGTATGGCCCTGGTTCATAAATGGATAGATCAATAGCATAAATTATAGAATTGAGATATGTATGCAAGTACATAGAGGGGACTTTTTTATGATACAATACAATGTTTGTGCATAAAAATCAGTTATTCAATAAATGGTTTGGTATCTGGGAAAAAATTTAGTTGGAGTTCTACCTCACATTTTAAACAAAAATAAACAAATTCCACATGGAACAAATATTTAAAAGTAAATGATCAAACCACAAAATTCCCAGAAGCTATAGAATTTTTTGCCAGTAATTTCAGGGTAGAAAAGGCTTGTAAGAGTAACACAACACCTAGATGTCATCAAAGAAAAGACCATTAAAATACTACCTTAAAAATTCCATGGTAAAGAAGACAGTAAACAAACTCAAAAGAGATTTTTAAATATTAAGAAAAAGTTTTTTTTTTAATTTTACCACGTTATAAAATGCTTATTTCCTTACCATAGGCAAAGCTCAAGTAAATAAAGCTTAAAAACTCAGTAGAAAATTAGGCAAAGGATTTTAACAGACAAGATAGAAATAGAATTAAAAGAAGAAATGGAACCAAATGATTTTAAGGTGTCCTCAGAGTTTGCTTTGCAATTGACTGCTGGTGCCCAATACCATTAAACTATGCCCATGCTTCTACTTGAAATTGAGTCTAAATCCAAATGTTGGCCAATGCCTAAGAAATTTGCTGTGCAATACGGCAACCAGTAACCATAGGTAACTATTTAAATTTAAATTAATTAAATTTGGACTTCAGTTCTTTATCACACCAGCTCCATTTCAAGAATTCAATAGCCACATGTAGCTAGCGGCTTCTGCATTGGATAAAGCAGAAATAGAACATTTCCATTATCGTAGAAAGTTCTTTGGAGCAGCTCTGATATAGAGCCCAGACTGAAGAATCCTTTTTCACTAAACCTGAATATATGTCAGATTCACCAGAGAAGCTTATTAAAATATGTACAACTTCTACCTCAAATATAAATGGCATGCCACTGCTGAAAACTTGCCAGTGGTTCCTTACCACTAATATCACAGGTGGGCAAATTATGGCTCTTGGGTCAAATGTAACCCACTTCCATTTTTGTCAATAACGTTCTACTGGAATACAGCCATGACCATTCATTTACATATTATTCATCACTTCTTTTGCCTACAAAGGTAAAACTGAGGCAGAAATGAATAGTTGCAACATGGAAAGTATGGCGAGCAAAGCCATATGTATTATCTAGCAAAAAAAAAAAAAAGTTTTCTAATCTCTGACTTATAGGAAAAGGTCTAAGCTTTGGCCTGGCCTACACAGGCAGTACCTAAGGCCCTCCAAAATCTAGCCTTTGCTTATCTCTCCAGCAACATCTTTCCATGTTATAACCCAGCAATAATGAGCCTGTCTTGGCTTCTTAAGCATGGTATCCTAGTTCCCTCCACTGTGCTTCATCTTACCACATCTTCTTCCCAGGACATCTCCCCTATTTCTTTTGCCTCCTTTCCATCACATGTCCTACTTGTTCTACTTGGTTCTACTTCCTTTGTGAAGCTTTCTAAACCCCAGCACTAGGTGATCAGTACCTCCTATGTACTTTCCAACACTCTTTCCTTCTGTCCTACACCATGCTGTATGATAATAAAACAGGAAAAAAAGGAAAAAGGCAAAAAAAAACCACACTCTTCAATCTCCTCATTCTCTGCCAGGAGCTTACCACCATTTTAGGGTCATACCAGGTGGTAAGGACAAAGAAAACAGATTCCTCACCAATACAGATTCAGAATTGAATGTTTTTAGGCATCCCCACTTTTCTATATGTACTTTCCTATCACTAAATCTTTGGTCACTTATTTAGTGTAATATTGCAATTGCCTGTTTATATGTCTACTTTCCTCAATAGACTGTGAGTCCCTACAGGAAGGAGGCCTGATATTCATCTCTGTGACTCCAATACCCAGGACAAGCCCAGCACTGAGTCAGTGCTCAGAGAACACCAGTTAAATAGACCTCCCTCAGCCACAAGAATTCATCTTCTGGAATGAGAGAGAAATCAGAGGGAAGAGGCAGCGGGGCTAGTTGCTGATCATTTTTCCCCATCTCCTGTGAAGCTAAAATCCAATTTCTGGTGCCCTCAAGGCAGCAAAAACTCTTTTGAAATTAGCATATTATTGACTTTCTTTTATCATGGCTGCTTTATCCAGTTTAATATATTTTAATCAATTGTTGTAAAATTCATATCTTGAGGTAACTTTATTATATCAAATACAAGTTTAAAAGTCTAATATACAGGAGAGACTGCAAGTATTTATATCTCTAATATGTCACCAATGGAATAAAAATAACTAATGTGATTCCAGATTACCTTTGGAGCTGAATTTGGGTCAGACATAGCTGGTAAATGGGTTTTTGTATGAAGATGATTTATTAGGTATTTCCATGTAGTATCTATCCCTGTATTTTTATAAAATTTTCAGGCCTTAATTCTATTCTAAGTATTCAGGACAACAAAGCAGAATAAAGCAATAGCCATCTCTTGTGTGCAAGTAGGAAGTAAATTGTTTTGGGAATCTTTGTCCAATTGGATTGATTGGTGGCTGGCAGGAGAAGTTTTCAGGTTACTAATCCTAGAATCC
Source organism: Camelus ferus (assembly GCF_009834535.1). Taxonomy (NCBI): domain Eukaryota; kingdom Metazoa; phylum Chordata; class Mammalia; order Artiodactyla; family Camelidae; genus Camelus; species Camelus ferus. The sequence goes on along the minus strand of NC_045732.1, from coordinate 83,773,815 downwards.
TTAAGACCTATAAAACTCCACATTGCTTTCAAAATTTTCACAGAGTTCCCTTCAAGATGTGCTTTTCATATGTATTGTAGAACTATGAATTTGGCTTAAATCTATAATATTGACTCCCTATTGGAGAAGGACACATATAGATTGAGAGTGAAAGGATGGAAAAGGATATTCCATGCAAATGGAAAAGCCAAGAAAGCAGGTGTAGCAATACGGATTTCACACAAAATAGACTTTAAAACAATGGCCATAAAGAAAGATAAAGAAGGATATTTTATAATGATTAAAGGAGTAATACAAGATGAGGATATTACACTCGTTAATATATATGCACCCAATATAGGAGCACCTAAGTACATAAAGCAATTACTAACATAGATAAATAGGGAAATTCATGGGAATACAATCATTGTCGAAGATTTTAACACCACATTAACATCACTAGACAGATCTTCCAGACAGAAAATAATTAAGGCAACAGAGAAATTAAATGATACAATAGAAAAATTAGACTTGGTGGATATTTCAGAGCATCACACCCCCAAAAATTAGAATATGCATTCTTTTCAAGTTCACATGGAACATTTTCTAGGATTGAACATGTACTTGGGCAAAAAAGAAGCCTCAAAAATTTTAAGAAAATAGAAATTATCTCAAGCATCTTTACTGACCACAATGCCATGAAACTAGAAATCAACTACAGAAAAACAAAGGAGAAAAAAAGTGAAAGCATGGAGATAAAACAACATGCTACTGAAAAACCAATGGGTAAATAATGAAATCAAATTTGAAATAAAAAAATACCTTGAGACAAATGACAATGAAAACACAACCACACAAAATTTATGGGATGCAGCAAAGGCAGTGTTAAGAGGGAAGTTTACAGCAATACAGGCCTTCCTCAGGAAAACAAAAACAAAACCAAAAAAAAGAACAATCTCAAATAAAAAATCGAACCCACCAGCTAAAAGAATTAGAAAAAGAAGAGCAAAAAAACCCCAAAAGTCAGCAGAAGGAAAGAAATAATAAAGATCCAGGAGGAAATAAATAAAATAGATATTAAAAAAATAGAAAAACCAATCAAACCCAAAGCTGGTTTTTTGAAAGACTAAATAAAATTGACAAACCACTGGCCAAACTCACAAAGAACAAAAATGAGAGAGCACAAATAAGCAAAATAAGAAAGAAAAATGGAGAAATTACAACAAATAAAATAGAAACACAGAATAGTATACAAGAATATTATGAACAACTATATGGAACCAAAACGGAAAACCTAGAGGAGATGGATAAGTTTCTGGAAACATACAGTCCGCCAAGACTGAATCAAGAAGAAACTGACCACTTGAACAAACTGATCACTAGAAATGAAATCGAATTAGCAATAAAAAACCTCCCTACAAATAAAACTTCCAGGACCAGATGGCTTCACCAGGGAATTCTACCAAACATACAAAGAAGAACTCATACCAGTCCTTCTCAAACTGTTCCAGAAGATTGAAAAGGAGGGAATACTCTCAAACTCATTCTATAAAGCCACCATCGCCCTGATATCAAAACCAGGCAAAGACACCACCAAAAAAGAGAATTACAGACCAATATCACTGATGAACAGATGCCAAAATCCATACCAAAATATTAGCAAATAGAATCCAACAGCACATAAAAAAAGGTTATACATCATGATCAAGTAGGGTTCATCCCAGGGACACAAGGATGTTTCAACATATCCAAATCAATCAATGTAATACATCACATCAACAAGAGAAATGACAAAACCACATGATCATCTCAATAGATGCAGAAAAAGCATTTGATAAACTTCAACACCCATTTATGATAAAAACTGTCACCAAAGTGGGTATAGAGGGAACATATCTCAACATAATAAAACCTATATATGACAAACCTACAGCCAGCATAGTACTCAATGGTGAAAAACTCAAAAGCTTCCCACTAAAATCTGGGACAAGACAAGGATGCCCACTATCACCACTCCTATTCAACAGTCTTGGAAGTTCTAGCCACAGCAATCAGGCAAGAGAGAGAAATAAAAGGCATCCAAATTGGGAGAGGTAAAAGTGTCACTATATGCCGACGACATGTTACTATATATAGAAAACCCTAAAAGGTCCACACAAAAACTACTAGAGCTGATCGAAGAATTCAGCAAGGTAGCAGGTTACAAAATTAACGTTCAAAAATCAGTTGCCTTTCTTTACACTAACAATGAATCAACAGAAAAAGAAAGTAAAGAAACAATCCCCTTTAAAATAGCAACCAAAGTAATAAAATATCTGGGAATAAATCTAACCAAGGAGGTGAAAGAATTATACACAGAAAACTATAAACCATTGATGAAGGAAATTAAAGAAGACTTTAAGAAATGGAAAGATATCCCATGCTCTTGGATTGGAAGAATCAATATTGTTAAAATGGTCATACTGCCCAAGGCAATCTACAGATTTAATGCAATCCCTATCAAATGACCCAGGACATATTTCACAGAACTAGAACAAATCATAAGAAAATTTATATGGAACCATCAAAGACCTAGAATTGCCAAAGCATTACTGAAGAGAAAGAAAGAGCCTGGAGGAATAACTCTCCCAGACTTCAGACAATACTATAGAGCTACAGTCATCAAGACAGCATGGCATTGGTACAAAAACAGACATATAGACCAATGGAACAGAATAGAGAGCCCAGAAATGAACCCACAAACTTTTGGTCAACTCATCTTTGACAAAGGAGGCAAGAATATACAATGGAATAAAGACAGTCTCTTCAGCAAATGGTGTTGGGAAAACTGGACAGCAGCATGTAAAACAATGAAGCTAGAACACTCCCTTACACCATATACAAAAATCAACTCAAAATGGATCAAAGACTTAAACATAAGACAAGATACAGTAAACCTCCTAGAGGAAAACATAGGCAAAACATTATCTGACATACATTTCAAAAATTTTCTCCTAGAAGAAATAAAAGCAAGAATAAACAAATGGGAACTAATGAAACTTACAAGCTTCTGCACAGCAAAGGAAACCAGAAGTAAAACAAGAAGACAACCTACGGAATGGGAGAAAATTTTTACAAATGAAACTGACAAAGGCTTGATCTCCAGAATATATAAGCAGCTCATATGACTCAATAAGAAAAAAATAAACAACCCAATCCAAAAATGGGCAGAAGACCTAAACAAGCAATTCTCCAAGGAAGACATACAAATGATCAAAAGGCACATGAAAAAATGTTCAATATCACTAATTATCAGAGAAATGCAAATCAAAACTACAATGAGGTATCACCTCACACCAGTCAGAATGGCCGTCATTCAAAAATCCACAAATGACAAATGCTGGAGAGGCTGTGGAGAAAGGGGAACCCTCCTACACTGCTGGTGGGAATGCAGTTTGGCGCAGCTACTATGGGAAACAGTGTGGAGATTCCTCAAAAGACTAGGAATAGACTTACCATTTGACCCAGGAATCCCACTCCTGGGCTTGTAGCCAGAAGGAACCCTACTTCAGGATGACACCTGCACCCCAATGTTTATAGCAGCAATATTTACAATAGCCAAAACATGGAAACAGCCTAAATGTCCATCAACAGGTGACTGGATAAAGAAGCGGTGGTATATTTATACAATGGAATACTACTCAGCCATAAAAACTGACAACATAATGCCATTTGCAGCAACATGGATGCTCCTGGAGAATGTCATTCTATGTGAAGCAGCCAGAAAGAGAAAGAAAAATACCATATGAGATCGCTCATATGTGGAATCTAAAAAACAAAAACAAAAACAAACAAACAAAAACAAAGTGTAAATACAGGACAGAAATAGACTCATAGACAGAGAATACAGACTTGTGGTTGCCAGGGGGGTGGAGGGTGGGAAGGGGTAGACTGGGATTTCAAACTGTAGAATAGATAAACAAGATTACACTGTATAGCACTGGGAAATATACACAAAATATTATGATAACTCACAGAGAAAAAAATGTGACAATGAGTGTGTATATGAACACTGGAATTTGACACAACATTGTAAAATGATTATAAATCAATAAAAAAATGTTAAAAAAAAAAAGAAATAAAAGCAAGAATAAACAAGTGGGAATTAATGAAACTTAAAAGCTTCTGTACAGCAAAGGAAACCATAAATAAAACAAAAAGACAACCTATGGAATGGGAAAAAATTTTAGCAAATGAAACCAACAAAGGCTTGATCTCCAGAATATATAAGCAGCTCATATGACTTAGTAAGAAACAATCAAACAACCCAATCCAAAAATGGGCAGAAGACCTAAGCAAGCAATTCTCCAAGGAAGACATACAAATGATTAATAGGCACATGAAAAAATGCTCGATATCACCAATTATGAGAGAAATGCAAATCAAAACTACAATGAGGTATCACCTCACACCAGTCAGAATGGCCATCATTCAAAAATCCACAAATGACAAATGCTGGAGAGGCTGTGGAGAAAGGGGAACCCTCCTACACTGCTGGTGGGAATGCAGTTTGGTGCAGCCACTGTGGAAAACAGTATGGAGATTCCTCAAAAGACTAGGAATAGACTTACTGTATGGCCCAGGAATCCTGCTCCTGGGTATATATCCAGAAGGAACTCTACTTCAAAATGACACCTGCACCCCAATGTTCATAGCAGCACCATTTACAATAGCCAAAACATGGAAACAGTCTAAATGTCCATCAACAGATGAATGGATAAAGAAGTGGTGGTATATTTATACAATGGAATAGTATTCAGCCATAAAAACGACAACATAACACCATTTGCAGCAACATGGTTGTCCCTGGAGAATGTCATTCTATGTAAGTAAGTCAGAAAGAGAATGAAAAATACCATATGAGATTGCTCACATGTGGAATTAAAAAAAAAAAAGAACATAAATACAAAACAGAAACAGATCATGGACATAGAACACAAACGTGTGGTTGCCAAGGGGGAGGATGTTTGGGAAGGGACAGACTGGGAGTTTGAAATTTGTAGATACTGTCAGGCATATGTAGAATAGACAAACAAGATTATACTGTATAGCACAGGGAAATATATACAAGATCTTGTGGTAGCTCACAGCAAAAAAAAAAATGTGACAATGAATATACATATGTTCATGTATAACTAAAAATTGTGCTCTACACTGGAAATCGACACAACATTGTAAAATGACTATAACTCGTTAAAAAATAAAATAAAATAAAGATTGGGCTGCAGCCGAGGTCACAAAGAAATGTGAAAAAAAATTGACTCCCTATTACTGAATTCAACGATCTAGAATCAAGTTTAGCTGTTCAATGTCATCATATCTACATATGTAATTGGGAGCACATTGTCATCCAAAGAGAAAGCATTTCCTCCCCCAAGGAATTTGAACTAAGATGCTCTGTGCCAGAATAGGTGTGCCTTGACACCCTGCTTTCACATATAAGAGCAAAATTGCCACACTATATTGTGCCTTTAATTTTTAATTACCTTGAATTTCTTCCTTTCTCAAGTCAATCAAGAATGTTTGAAATACACACTTCATATACAAAATGAGCAAAATGAAATAGAAAGAATAGTAGTTTTCTGGCAACTTTGATCAATGCCCATGAGAAGAACTCAATACAATTTAAAAAAAAAAAAAAAAAAACCCTTTTTGTTAGCCCCCTCCTCCACTCCATCCTCAGGAAGGGTCTACTTACCCTTCAGTGCTTAGCTCAGATTGTCTTATCCATTTCGTTGCTCACCCTATACTTCGCACATACCATGTTGCATTTTCTGCCATTTCTTGTTTAATTATATAATAAAGGAGAAGAGAAAAACCTCTATTTTTCAAGATGATCAGCTGGCATCTTCTTAGGAGAGTATGTTTTTTATTTGGGAAAATAACTTGATGGCTACTTAATGTGTAAAAGACAAAGCCCCCCTCTCAGGCCCAAGCCACCTTAGAGCACTTTGGGAATGGGCTAGGGTGAGACAAATTTAAAACACCAAAAATTCTAGATGCTAAAATGGGAAGTGTTGTTTTTATTCTGAAAGAATCTAAAAATGATGATGTGAAAGCACTGATAAGCAGTAGGAGAAAGAGGGACAGAGAGGGTTTAGCAACAGGACAGTAGGACAGGGATCCTGAGGAGCAAAGTCAACCAGTGCAAAGGTCCTTGTGACCAGAATGACCATGGAACTTCAACAGAAATTCCTGAATCTAGGTTTTAAGTGAACTCCTTTGCTTTCTGTAACTTTGCTTCTGTTACCCATCAATTTTCTACATACTCTGCACACTTGCCTCTGAAAGAGATGTGGTTTGGATAAATCAAGGAAAAGATTTTAATTTCAGGATTTCCAGATGAAATAAAGGATGCCTTTTTTTAATTGCTGAATCTTGCAACTCTAATTTGGTGGCATATCAGATAAATATACAGTGGATAAATGGGAATAGCCCCGAGAAATAAGATATAGGTAAGACCTAGAATTCAGTGTAAGTAGGAAAATATAGTAAGAGGTCATTAGGAGATATGTAAGTCCTCTGAGGTATCTCAGAGGGGTGGGAGGTGGGAGGGGAGACTTTGTTTTATTCTGTAAGTGAGTGCAGCATTTGAAAATTAAATATTCAAGGGAAAGGTAATCCCATAGGGCTGAAAAACATGGGGATACCTAGACAGCAGAAATCCAGGTTAAAATTCATTCAATTGTGTATATGGTATTACCTTACAGGCATACATCTCACACTAGAGGGAATTTCCAGAGGGCTGAGTTCCCCATAGCTGTGAGGGAAATTGTATGTGGTTGTGACATGAACAGCAGTTAGGACAATTCAGGTAACTCCCATTTTGCCTACCTATCTTATTCTCAACAAAACCAGAGTCCTGCAGCCAGAACGGAGATATCTGTGGTCCCCCAATGAATATGAGCCTAGAGATGATAGAGATTTAATACTGTTTCTGGAAAGGACTCCAATAACTGACAACAGTGGTGTTTCTGCTAGGAGTTACTGAGCACAGTGAGGTACCACTCATGGTGTATTGAGAGAAGTTTTCATCAGTTAATTTGCATAATCATTTACAAATAGATGTGCAGCTGTGTATTACAACATCTGGCTGTAGATTGATTTTCTCCCTGTAAGGTTACTTTTACTTATTTTCTCTCCAAACCTTTTGTTATCTTGTTTGCTCCTTTTGCCCTGTTCTAAATTGAGAGATTACTTCAAAGTTGTAGCTCAAAATGATGTAGTTTATCAATCAAAAATCTTGATTACCATCCTTTTTTCTATCATGTGTATAATTTTGTTGAGTTCAGCATCTGTCTTAATGTATTGCAAAGCTTATGGAAAGGGACACACTGCTTAGCTAGTGAGTCTAGCCATCTGCCCAGTATACCTGCCTGGATTCAGCTGTTTTCTTCATATCAGAGAGTGCATATATTATGGTGGAATGACATAGCATTTAAGAACTGGTACAAGACCTAGGATGCTTTCTTTGTGAATAAAGAGGTTTTGTGTGCAATATGATCACTAAGACAGACAGATGTTCTCCTTTATGTGAATAAGAGGACACCAAACTCAAATCTGGACAAGGTAGTGTCAAGAAAGTTCTCCAGAGGAGAGGATGCTTGTGCCAAATCATGAAGCTAACTTTATGTGGAGGGGGAAGGAGGAAGAGGGAGGGGGGAGGATGAAAGGGGAGGAAGAGAGGAGGAGGAGGAAGAAGAGTAAGAGGAGAAGAGAAAGAAGAGGAGGAAGAAGGGAGAGACTTTCAGATAGAGTGAACAGCATAAACAGAGGAACAGAATGAAGGAACAGGGTTATTTAGAGGAGGGCTAATTGGTACAACTATGGTTGAAGGTGTGAAGAGCAAGATGAGGAAAGGTGTGGCAGATGTGGACAATAACTCTGTAGGGGTAGCAGTGAGGGAAGAAGTAAGGGATAGACAAGCTTGACAAAGTATGAACATCTGCACCAAGAACTCAGAGCCCAACTTTCTTTTCCTGAAACTGCTCTTGCTACATAAAGGTAGTACTGGGGCACAGTGGAGGTGGAAACAATGAGGCTACTCCAGGCCAAAAGGGGGCAAAATTATTGACCCTTTCCCTCTCAGCAGTGGATCAATTTATTCTCGAAAAGATCTGAACTTGTATAACAGTTCTTTCGTGTTCTATGTTTCTGACTGACCAAACCAAAGTTATATTTCACACATTTAGATGAAAACCATCTCTCTTGAATCTACAGTGAGAAGGACTCCTGTGTATCATGTGTAACCGGCAAAGGTTGACATGTATCAGAGGTCTTGGCACTCAAAAACATCAAGTAAATGTCTCTTGTCTCTTACACATTTTAAGAACAAGTGATATAATCTATGACCTAGTAATAAGCACTGAAAGATTCATCAGTTAAACTAATGACATTAAATGTAAAAGCTCCTTTGAACTATTTCAACTTGTGTTAATCTGAACGTGCCTGATGTCTAAAGTTGATTAAGAGGATATCAACTTAATACATCTTGCCACAGACGAAGTTCTCCACTGCATGAAAATCTTTGAGCCACAACATATCAGAGACTAATTATGAAAATTGACTTTTCAATTTGCTTCTCACTATAATTATCCAACTATTGCACATTATTTTCTTGAAATAATTTTTCTTCTTTGTAAAATGGTGTTTTTCTTACCACCAGAAAGAGGCAGCACAGTAATCTCAAAGAGTCAGAGAATCGTGACCAGTTAAAGGGTCTTTTTTTTTTTTATAATACTTCAGTAAAGAGATTTTGAGGTGAAAAGAGGGAAAGTTATACAGATAATAGATTCACATAAGGTTTCTAAATAACTTAATAGAAATTATTATATACAATGAGATGCATCCTTCAAAGTCATTCACTACACATGATGGTAACAAAAAAAAACCTGCAATCAAAACAATGTAGGGATGATAGGTGCTATTGCAATCACTCCATCCAAACTCCCACTGGATACAGTATCCACAAACAAATCCATACAATAGCCCTGCAAGGTGGATATGATTTTCCCCATTCTACACATGACAGAACTGAATGTCAAAGAGTTTATATAATTTACTCAAAATTTCACTGAGAAGTTACAGATTCAGGCTTTGAATCAAAATCTGGCTGATCCAGACACCCGTATTCTTTGTGTGACAACTGGTTGCTGGCCACCTCCATAGCCACTTCCTCTGCCATTGGTCCAGGCCTCGGGATGAAATGAAGGATTTTGTCAAATGCCCCTATGAATTAGCATTTCCCTCTTTAACAAACTCTTAATGTTATCAAAAAGACAGTGCAGTTAGTTTGGATGAATTGGCCTTAGTTAGCCCAGGCTGATTTTTAGTGACCATCACTTCCTCCAAGTGCTTTCTCAATATTATAAGAACATTATTATTATTGCGATATAAAAGTACATAGCACTTTCTATACACAAGGCACTATTCTAAGCATTTTATAGTAATTCATTTAATCTTTACAACAACCCTATAAGAGAGATACTATTACTGTCATCATTTTAGAGCAGAGGAAACTGAGGCACTGTGGGATAATTAGCAAGTGCAGGGTCACAGCACTAGCACATGGTAAAGTAGGGATTAGAACCCAGACAGACTGCAGCATCCATGCTCGTAAGCGCTCTGTCAGACTACTGCACTTACCCATACATATGTGCAATCATTCGTTCTGAAATCTTGCCACAGATCGCTCTCACACTTATTGATCTGTTTCCCAGATTCCATCATGTTTTCCCTTTTTAATAAAGGGAGCACTGCTTGCTCATCCCCAGTCTCTTGTTTTGTCCTCAAATTTTCTACAGCTTCTCAAGGGTAAAATTGGTTACTGTTTTTGGCCTTGATAATGTATCTATATATAGAGCCTTCAACTCCTCTAAAGAGTTTAGACATTCACTCAGAAATATCTAATTTATATGTGAATTCCCTTCTATCCCTGTTTCTTCACTCTATCCAGTTTTAAGATTATTCTTTTAAATTTAAGAGCAGCTAAGGTCTTGGGCGGGTCTGCTCTTTTTCCTGTCTGCATATACCTTTTTCACATAGAATCATTCCCTTGCCGTCTGTCTGTGTATTACAAAGTTAGATCAGGATTTTATAATTAGGATAAATAAAAGCTTGGGTTTCGATGGAATTCAGATAATATTATGGTCAGGGATCCAGGAATATCTGAATCCTGCTCTGCAAGGGATCTTCATCCCTGTGAGGACACACACACACAGAGAGGGAGAGAGAGAGGGAGAGAGAGACAGAGAGAGAGAGAATGATAGTAAACCAACATCAAGGCACTGCCTCATCGGTAGCTTCACAAGTGCCTGACTCTCCTGTGCCTGACTCCTTAGCAAAGTTTTGTTGGAGTAGACAGCCTTGTCGAAACACCCATGAGAGCTTCGAATACATATAGAGTCAAAATCCAAATCTGTGCCCTTCTCTCCCTGACTGCCACCTGGGACAAGAGGCAGAAGTAATGCTGACAGAACAGACCAGAGAAATGTTTCCTGCCTAATGACTGAACTGGTGAACTAGGAAGGCAATAGGAATGCAGGTGTGGTAAATGGAACAAAAATCCCCTCCTTCAGACAAGGATTTTCTGCATGAGCTAGGTCAGCCCAGATAAAATACCATCAGTTCATGAAAGCCTTCTGTAAATGATATCAATTGTTTTTCCTATTTATCAGCCCTTCTCCATTGTTCTAATCATAGAACTTCAGTTTTATTTTGGAGAACTGATATTTCACATCGATTTTTAGGGTTTCCCTGAGACAGAACTCATTATTCAACTCAAGGGATGAGTATACGATCTGGCCAATTGGCATATTCCAGACCTTAGTGGTAGTGGTTGGTTTAAATATAGGCCCATGGATCAAACTGGTCCGAGCCAAATACAATACTGAGATTTAGGAGGAAATAACAGGAAAGAGATTGATGCATTTCACTGGAATTGTCAAGTTATTAGAATATAACCATAAAGCTTCTGGTGATCATCTTTCTCACAACATGCGTAGAGCAGACAATGAGTAAATAGGCAATACTAAGGAAATAGAGCCAAGTGATGGAAAGACAAAGATTCCTGAAGATAGTCTCAACACCCAGATCTAGACCTAGCTGATTTTTTTTTATTTTTAGTATTTTTCAAAATTCCTGGATGTTTCCATTACTTGAACCAATAAATTTCATTTATACTTAGGCTCCTCACTTATAATCAAAAATACTCTGGCCAATGAAATTCCTCAAAAACCCAAGCCCTGCTTGTGCTTTACTATGACTATTAAGTATATGTATCTTAAGCCTTATTCCCCCCCTCCCCGTTCTCTACTTTGGAGATTCTTAGTGGAGGCACACATTCAATAGAGTCATACAGAATTACCAGAGAGAAGAGCCTTTTTTGACTACATCCCCTGCTCTGAAAATTCAGATATGCCTTCCAGTTGCCAATTAATTCTACAGTGAACTACTACTACAGTGATTTTGTCGGGTCCCTAAGGTGTTTTGTGCTGGGGGTAGGTAGAAAGTTTAAGAAGTACTAGAAATTATCTATTTCACAGCCTGTGTCATAAAGTGCTCTTTGTAAATTAGTATTTATTAATAAGTAATACTTTTAAATTAGTATGTATTTCCATGCTTGATAAATATATTTTATGTTGCACTGTAAAGTTTATCGTGGCAGTGCCTAGATGTTTGGCTCATCAATTTATCTTCAGGTCGTAAGACAGTATCTGGTATATATGAGGGACTCAGGAGATATTTGTTGTATGAATACATGTTGAAAATAAATTCTGTGTTTTATTCATCTCTATACCACAACAGCAATTAACCTGATAACTACTTGCTAAATTAAAATGAAAATAAATGACACAATCTGTTCCAAGCCATGAGTTCATTGTTTCACAGTCCTCCTCTTCATCTTCATCTCTCTACAAACTTAGCTCTTTGATGGAGTCAGAGATTCTTGGAGTTAGTCTTCCTAGAGATTTTCCATGTTCATCCTAGGTTTTGCGCTTTTCCTTGTATCTTATATAAGACTTTTTAAAATTAGAGATCTTTCTGTGAAACTTCCTTCATTCTTGTTTCATGCCTTCTCTTTTGTTTCACACTGGTTAGAATCTGAATAGCCCAAATTGCATTTTCCAGCCTCCTTCCCTCACTATATCTTTATTTACTTATTTTTAGAGTTTCTGTCCATTGAATTATAACTACCTTTTCTATGGCCATTTTGATCTAAAAGTCAAGGGTAAACACTAACTCAACTCCACCCTGTCTCCAGATCACCATCTTTGGGAGACAAGGGGGAACCTCAGAGCTTCTAATCCCAGAATTAAACCATCTCGCCCCTAGTTTCTTCATATCATGTATTTAATAAGAAGCCCTAAATCCCTGTGTGCTACTGAGAAAACCGTTCTTCCTGTAGCCTCCAAATTTCCATTGAAAGGAGTTAAACAAAAGAGTACCTTCCATCTCTATGCATCTAGTAAGACAACCATCCCCCCCCAACTAGCCATCATTCTGCATTTAGTCCAGGACTAATCTTACTATACTCTTCATTTATTTATGTCAAATTATGACAAGGAGACAGATCTCCTAGAGCATTTTTGTTCTGAGTAATAAACTTTATATTCCTCATAAAATCCCCTTTTCTGACCCCATTGCTTCTCCCTTTTAACTTCTGAAGGCATACTACTGTACTTCCTGGACCTCATGGTACATCTTCAGCTAAAATAAAATCCTCCATGTCTTTAACTTCTTCTCTTAAGTTTCCTTAAGCTTCTTGATGTAAAGAAAAGCTGGCTCTCCCCTTAGGATACCACAGTCCCTACAGTATTCTTTCTGGTGACTGTGTTCTCTCTCACACTCTTAATACATTTAAGCCAGAAACTAAGTTCCCCCTTACCATTTCCAGACCATTAAATTCGACCCTGCATATACATGGGTTCTGCATCTGCAATTCAACCAACCATGAATGAAAATATTTGAGGAAAAATTTCAGAAAGTTCCAAAAAGCAAAACGAAGTTTTCACATGCTGGAAACTATTTACATAGCATTTAATTTGTATTAGTTATTACAAGTAATCTCGAGATGATTTAAATTATATGGGAGGATACTTGTCGGTTATATGCAAAGACTATGCCATTTTTATATGAAGGAATTGAGCATCCACTGATTTTAGCATCTGTAGGCCAGGGTTCCTGGAACCATTCTCCTCCATGTACTTAGGGGTGGCTATATTCCTTTCACTTATCTAAAACCACTGAACTTTTAATCTCAACTTGTCAGACTATACCACCTCTGCCCTTCCTTGTAACAGACACCTGCTGATACTCTAGGTCTTTATCTTAGAACAGTTTAACTCGTGACTCTTGGAAGTTTTCTTCAACACTTCTTCTTTCACAAGTATTGGTGATTTCATATCCACATAAATAATAATCCTAACAAACTATATAAAATTTCTCAACATTCCCTCCTCATCTCCTCAGCCCTGTTTTAGCCACTTACTTCCATGGTTGTACTCTATATATTGTCATTATTAATCAGTATAACTCCTCCATAATACAAGTTTCAAGCACTGTGCTTTCCAAACAACACTGTTCCACTTTAAGACCACTCTCCCTAGTTCAGCTCTCTGATGTCAATAATCCTTTGACTCACCAATATCTTTCAATCCAATGATACTAACACCTTTTCACTGCCTTCATACCTTCATATCCTCACTTTTCTCCTTACCTACCTTTAAATTCTATGGTCCATTTTTGTCATCACTGTCTTACACAGTCCTACAAGGTACAGTCCTGTAACTTCCTTAGTCTTCTCTTGCTTCATTGTATTCTCGTGGTAAAAAATCACAAGCTTGGTAAGTCAGATCACCACCTACTCTATGTCTAAACATGTACAACAGAATGTGGCTATGGAAAAATATCCTATTATGCTGATTTGTCTCACTTTAAATTTGTGACTACTCACCTCAAAGGGGTCCTTAACACTGAATTATAACCATATAACATTTTCTAATCTATTCATTTCTTCACTCTCCTAAACAATCCCTCTAAACCTTCTTGTATCTCTCTTCAAAATTCTAGCACCCGCTCTTCTAGCCTCATAATCAACCAATGACTGCTTACTTCTTTCTTGAGAGAACTGAATTAGTCAGAAGAGGACTTCCATGATCCTGAGTCACATCTACCCATTAAGCTGCCTCTGAGCACATATATTTTGCTTTCTCTGTTATTAATATGGATAAAATATTTGTACTCATTTTAAGCCAATTTCAGCATTTGTGCTTTAGATCTTTTCATCCCTCACCTATGTGAGGCTACGGTTCCAGTAAACCCCTCCCTCTTCTCCTGAATTATCAATTTTCCCACTTATCAGATTTCCTCCATCAAAACTGTCAAATAATAGTGTTATTTTTCACACCTTAGGAAAATATTTTTTCTTATCCCTCCTCCTCCCTCCAGACATCCCCACATTTTTCTGGCCCATCACTATCTATAATTTGTCTTATCTCATTCTCTTTCTAACTAGTTTCAGTCAGGTTTCCATCTTCACCAACTCATTAAAAAAAAGCTCATGCCAAAATCACTAATGATGTTCATGTCACTAAACTCAATGGTTAATTATCAATTATCAATTAATTTGACCCATCAGCAGCATTTTATTCTTTTTAAAACTGTCCTCACCGTGTTTGCCTCTCATGTGTATAGAATTCTAAAAACAAATTAAAACTTCCCTCTTTCTCTCAGAAAATGTTTTTTACTCTAACCACAAGTTGTATCAACAAACAACAGTGATATCATTCAAATCATATTTACTTTCTTATGCTAAAACAATCACATGTTTGCCTGGCCTTTTATTACCTTGATTTTTTGGAACCATGTAAAACAACTGGATATTTTACTATGCAAAACATTTGCATTCTATACACTTCTGGATTTAATGCTTTTACAAGTTTGAATTAAACAAAAGAGGAAAAATATCATGATTCCCAAAGGCTAGCAGAGAACTATGGTATCATTATAGTATCAGATATTCATCTGTCTTGTTGAGTCTCATTATAGTATCATTATACTTGTTATGAGTCTTATAGTAGTACTGGATTCTCTCTCCTGATCCAATTCCTACATTTCATTAAAGAGTAAAATAGTAAGACTTATGGTTAAAAGTGGTTGATTGAGCTCACACCTGTACCTCCACCAAGTCTCACTGAGGCAATAAAGCAGATGTAAGAAAAATTTACAAGAAAACCCCTCCTCTCTCACACACCTAGAATGGTGCCAGTCGCATAGTAGTGGGCCAATATATATTTGTTGAATAAGTGAGTATATAAGTGAGTATCTAATAAGTGAGTATATAAGTGAGAAAATTTTTGCAAATGATGAAACTGACAAAGGCTTGATCTCCAGAATATATAAGCAGCTCATACGACTTAATAAGAAAAAAACAAACAACCCAATCCAAAAATGGGCAGAAGACCTAAACAAGCAATTCTCCAAGGAAGACATTCAAATGATCAATAGGCACATGAAAAAATGCTCAATATCACTAATTATCAGAGAAATGCAAATCCAAACTACAATGAGGTATCACCTCACACCAGTCAGAATGGCCATCATTCAAAAGTCCACAAATAAATGCTGGAGAGGCTGTGGAGAAAAGGGAACCCTCCTACACTGCTGGTGGGAAGGCAGTTTGGTGCAGCCACTGTGGAAAACAGTATGGAGATTCCTCAAAAGACTAGGAATAGACTTACCATATGACCCAGGAATCCCACTCCTGGGCATATATCCAGAAGGAACCGTACTTCAGAAAGACTCCTGCACCCCAATGTTCATAGCAGCATTATTTACAATAGCCAAGACATGGAAACAGCCTAAATGTCCATCGACAGATGACTGGATAAAGAAGTGGTGGTATATTTATACAATGGAATACTATTCAGCCATGAAAACTGACAACATAACGCCATTTGCAGCAACACAGATGTCCCTGGAGAATGTCATTCTAAGTGAAGTAAGCCAGAAAGAGAAAGAAAAATACCATATGAGATCACTCATATGTGGAATCTAAAAAAAAAAACATAAATACAAAACAGAAATAGACTCATAGACATAGAATACAAACTTGTGGTTGCCAAGGGTGTAGGGGGTGGAAAGGGATTAACTGGGATTTCAAAATTGTAGAATAGATAAACAAGATTATACTGTATAGCACAGGGAAATATATACAAGATCTTATGGTAGCTCACAGAGGAAAAAATGTGACAATGAGTATATATATGTTCATGTATAACTGAAAAATTGTGCTCTACACTGGAATTTGACACAACATTGTAAAATGATTATAAATCAATAAAAAATGATAAAAAAAAAAAGAAAACAACAACAAAAAATGTTTAGGAGTAGAATCTTAAAAAAATAAAAAATAAAACTTTAAAAAGAAAAAAAAGAAAAAATTTTTTCAACAATAAAACTAAACAATAGGGAAGAGACTAACAATTCATGTTTTGCATAATGTATAGAAGAAAGAAAGCATATAGGAATATATCAACAAAGAAAACAGAGTGGAATAAACTAAAAACATCATATATTCTGGGAAAATTTTCTAGAGGTGGATTTTTTTTTAATTTTCAATAAAAATTCAGAAAAATATCAAGCTTAGAGTTAACCAGCATCAAGAGCTGACTGGCCATGTGAGTTGAAATAGGGGAACTAAATTAAAAGAACTGCATGACCAACAATTCTCACATTATTAGTAAGATTACTGCATGAGATCAGTCAAAGGATTGTCAAATTTAAGTATAAGGAAGAAAGACCGGGCCTACCACATAAAAAAACATACAATAAAACTACAGTAACTAAAACAGTACAGAATTCCCAAGTCATCAAACTTTCTTATGTACTCTATTTCTTCTACAAATATCCTTCTACCTCCTTATGTGAAATCTGGCTACCCTCTCAGAACATTATTTTTGTTTAGTCCTTACATAACCCATGTATTGTTCATACTCTATATCTCTGTAATTCAAAAAACTTAAGTTGGTACCTTCCTTGTTGCCCTTTCTTACTTAGAGATGGCTCCTTTAAAACCTTATTGAAAAACTCCAGGGATTAGAATCTATGCCATTTGATTCTCTGTCTCCTTCTCCAGGTCACTACTGCTGTTGTTTATCAACCTGTCAGGTATTCTTCCTAACTATTCAAATGCTTTTTCTCTCCATCTTCTGCAAACCTTTGGCTTTCTTTAATAACCGTGGATACAAATTTCTAAGATTCAGGTTTCTAGGCTTTTTGACCTCACTGGGAATTCTAGCCTGTCATTACTTCTACTCTTTAATCCTTCTGTATATGCCTTAAGTTTTCTGGTTATTTGTGTCAATAATGTTATCACCATACTCCAAATTAAAATCTCACTCTGCCCTTTAAATACATATATATAGTGAAAAAAATCCCTGAAAAAATTCAATTATCTACTTTCTCTGTGAACTCACCCACAAGGCACAATACTACTGAATAAAGTCCAACAAAATATCAGATTGATTCCACTCTACGATCAAAAGCACAGACAATGAATGGGCTCACAACACTAATGGCAACCCTATTTCATTTTGTAAACTCAAGCTCCCTTCACCCACATCAACCATAACAATACTTTACTCACTAAGCATTTATTGTTGGAACTCCTCTCTGGCTCCCAAGATATGATCTTGCTTGTAATTTACAAAAAGAGAGAAAGAACAAAAATACTTTGTCCTCTGCATATATAAAAAAGTGTGTATGTGAAGATACACTCCAAGTGTTAATGGAAACTTGAACTTCTTGTTCCATATTCTTTTACTTTCACTGTTTAAAAACTACCTCTTAATAACTTATCACTAGTATTTTTTAAAAATATGGAGTCTAAAAAGAAACAGAAGTCAGATGTATACTCCCATCTACTGAATCAGGGGTGGAGATTGAGCAAGTCTGTTTTTTTAAAGCTCAAGAGGTGATTCTGATGCACAGCAAGAATTGAGATTGTAGAAAATAGTCTGGCAGTACTTCAAAATATTAAAGACAGAACTACCATTTGACGCAGCAATTCTACCTCTGGGTATACACCTATAATGAATTGAAAGTTGATACTCGAACAGGTATTTGTACATCCATGTTCATAACAGCATTATTCACAATAGCCAAGAGATTCAAAAACAAAACAAAGCAAAGCAAAAACAAGTGTCCAGCAGTGGATAAAAGGATAAACAATATATGGTATACAGATACAATGAAATATTATTCAACCTTAAAAGAATGAGATTATGACATCTACAACAATATGGATAAACCCCGAAGACATTACACTAAAGGAAATAAGCCAGAGACCAAAATACAGCTATTGTATGATTCCTCTTATATGAAGTAACTGGAGTACTCAAATTTAGACACAGAAGGTAAAATGGTGGATGCCAGTGTTTGTGGAGGGGCAAATGGGGAGTTATTGTTAAATGGGTACAGAGTTTCACTCTGGGAAATTTCCCAAATGATTTGACCTCATGAGCTGAGAATAACATGTCAGACAAAAAATACAGAATCTAAAATTTTGAGTACACATATATAAAAATCTGAGCCCTTTATTGGATGATATCTATGTCAAACATTCTTTACAACTTTTCTGGTTCAATTATGTATTGCCTATATTGTGAGTTGGTGGCTTTAAGGTACAATGACTAATGAACAAAGTCAAGTAATAGGTTAATGTGGTCAGTACAATCATGCAAATTCACGGTTTGGGAGATGGGAATGGAATTAGCCAAAATTCTCATAAGTCCCCAAAATACCCTGAATAATTTGTATTAAGGCAAGATGTTTTTGTTTAGCTTGCTGGATAATTTTTATTTTTATGACTAAGCTCAAAGAATCTATTATACATTGTTATCATCAACTGATCTCTTAATATTGCTTTGGTGTGGAAGTTATGTAACTTAATAGATTAGACTTTTAACAGCTGAAAACATCCCAAATGCAAATACTCCACCACTTCTGAAATTTCAGGGTTTTAAATTTTAACCTATTACAGTAAGAGTCAAGCACTCATCTTAGCATATAGTCAATAAAAATGCCTTCTTAGCATGTAAAATGCAGAGAATTGAGGGGATTTTTTTAAACGGTTTCCTTAATTCTGCTATATTTGCTCAGAAACAAAATGCAAATCAACATTAGCTAGAGTGTTATATTTATAGTGCCTAAACATAAATTAAAACTTCAATTTGATTAAAACAGGAGTACATGCAGTATTAAAGCTGCCTATCCCCATGGCATCCAGTGCCAATTTCCTTCTGTGCATAAAAATCACCCGATTTACTGTGGCATATATGAAATATTCAGTTTTCCTGATTTATCTTATGTTGTGTACTCTGAGTGACACCTAAAAAGTAGAAAGAAAGTAGGGATGCAGATCTCTTGCTGTGCTCTAAGTGTAGCTACTGGGTAAAGGGTGAAGGTCCAGCACTGTTCATGCAGGGATGACAATTTCTTCTTCTGCTCATCCTCAGTAGGTGGTGGCCCAGAAGCAACATAATGTTCTTGAATAGGTCATGTTGACTGACACCAAGGTCCATTAGAGACATATTCTCAAAGGTTTGGTGTATAAAAGGCAATATACTCAGTGTTGGGGTACCTAAGACAAGTGAAGTCTGGGTATCTGCCCTTACAACAAGCATAGAAAGAGCAGTGGTGATGTCTTAGAATTTTCCTAGCCTGCATAGAGGAGAAAGTCCAGACCTGAGATTGTTATGCTCACTTTGGTTTAAAGATACATCAGCACCATTATCTTCTGTCATTACAGCATTTCAGTGATTGGCATCACAGTAGTGCATGACTACATATCATATTAAAGTAGGTGCCCTATTTCCTTTGTGGGAGATCCATAACATTTCATAGAGGTTAATGGATTTTCAGGAAAGTAGAATCAGAGCATTACTGTTGGTTGTTAGTAATGACCCCCATCTTATCTTTCACCTCCCTTCTACACATCCCTTAGGTTCAAACCCATCTGACTTTTCCCTCAATGTGCTCTCATGATGTCATAAAACCCCATCTTTGCTCATGAGAAATCTACCTAGAACCATGATAATCCTCAATCCCTATCTATAAAATTGTCAATAATATAATTGTTCTTCACAGTATCTGTCAAATAGGATTCCAACTGTGGTTTATATTTAATTCAACATTTTAATAGTTACCAGATGCCTTGCCATGTGATGAAGATCCTCTTTCCTTTCTGCACCCATATGAATCATGAGTTGCCTCATGTGACACACTTAATTTATGTAAAAACTTCAGGTATACTTTTCTAATCCTTATTTAACAGTAACTACCTAGGAGCAGGGACAAACTCATCCTTCTAACCAGTAAGAATTTAATGCAGGGTTTAGCACTTTAGTATCTGTTCAATAAATGTTGATTGAATAGAATAGCACAAAAAGATGACTATGAAAATCATAAAAGCATTTTCACTCAAAGTTATATCTACACAGTACTTCCCAATTTTTAAAAGACACTTTGTGAGACTTCTAAAATAATGCATAGTAAAAGTGTATTTATTTACAGCATCTCCTATTTGAAACAGACAGATGGAGGAAAAAGAATAAAGCTGAAAAAATAGAAGTCCAAACTCAAACTAGGAAGAAGCTACTCCCTCAAATATAACATATAAAATATATCAGCCAAATAAAATGGAATTAAAAGGACTTCTGCTTTCCAGTTTCATACGTAAGGAGTTTGGAAGTCACCACTCTGTAGTAACAAATAAAAAGCTTAACAGACTGAAAAATCAATAACTCTTCAAAGATCCATAAGAGAAGCAAGAACACAGTGCAAACCACTCTTCCCAAGGCTGGAAAGAGACAGGTGAATACAGAAAGTCCTGGCTTCAGAGAGCAGACAGACATGAGTAGAAACCTTCAGAGGAACCAGAGTGAGGGCAGAAAAACCTGAACTCTGACAAATTGTCAGAGACTTAGTGTGGAAATTTTGAGAGTTAAAGACTCCCGGAGGGGACCCAGTCATAAGGGGAGTCCCATAATTTTGTGAGATTTACCCTTGTGGACTTGACCAGATTCCCACAATGAATGTCAGGAAAAAATTATTTCCTGCCTCCAGTAGGGGCAGGAGAAAAGAAACTATTCTGAAATACATCTTCCAAGGTAGCCCTCAGGGGAAACAAGTTAACCAGAGCAGAACCTGCTGTGGGTATTAGAAGAGCCTAACTTACCTGGGAGGAAGGGAAATATTCAACTCAAGCCCACGCTAGCCATCCTCTACCACCTTAGGAGGGAGATGAAAGTGTTACCAAAGGTAAGTTCATGTGCCCAATGCACCATGAGGCCAAACAAACTGAAACTTGAATTTGGAGCAGACAAAGGTTTATTGCAGGGCTGAGTAAGGAGGATGGGGTGGCTCATGCCCAAGAAAACCCAAAACTTCCCGAAAGGTTTTAGCAAAGCATATTTAAAGGCCAGGTAAGGGTAGGGGGTCAGGGTACATGATCAGTTGTTGCACAATCCTCCAACTGGTTGATGTGGAAGTAAACAGGGCAGTCAACACTATCAATTCCTAGGTGCCAGAAGGTCTAGGGCCACATGCTCTCAATCATCAAGTAGTTCATGTCTTCCCTTTGGTGGTGGTTCTAAGCATCTGAAAAACTCAGGAAATATATATGAGATACTAGGATCTGGGTGCTTCAGAGATGAGCTACAGCAGTGGATATGGGGGAGGGGTCTGACCCTGGAAGGCTCCACAGTCCACAGGGTCCTGCTCGGTTACAAAAGCTGAGAAACATTTGAGAAGTTCACTGTCCAGAGGCAAATATCCAATATGGGGGAAAGTGAGGGAAAGTCACTCTCATGCACTGATGATAGGAACTTCAACTGATGCTGCCTTTTTGAAGGGCAGTCAGGAAATATCCATGAACACAGAAAATGCTCATACTATTCCATCAAGCCATTCTAAATTTAGTAAATCTTGTATCCCTCAAATGCAAAATTATGTATTCCGATATGTTAAATACTAAGTTGTTTGTAATTTAAAAAATGAGAAACCTAAATATTTGCCAGTAGCTATATAGTTAAATAGGTACAGAGTTTCAGTTTGGGAAGATGAAAATGTTCTGAAGATGGATGATAGTAATGGTCGCACAACAGTGTGAATGTACTTAGTGACACTGAACTATACATCTAAAATGGTAAATTTTATGTTGTATATTTATTTTTACCACAATAAAAAATCTAATGGAATTAGACCAAGTCAAAGAAGAAAACTAAGACAGATATTTAAATATCTTTACTTCTAGTAGATAGGGCATTCTCTAAAAACAATAAAACTTGGTTCCTAATAATGCTCATCAACAATTAATCAGAATAACGAGGTCCAGAGGTACAGACAGACTCAACAAGAAACTGAGTATGTGTAGCATGTGTTCTTTCTAAATCACACAGTGGAAAGGAAGATACAGTTAAAAGAGAAACCACAGGGGAATTCTTGCTTTATTCTTTGGCATCTTGTACTGAAATCTGTAGAAAAGTCCTGGAGGTAATACAGGTTGGAGAACATAGTGGAAGGTGAAATCCGATTTGTAAGTGTTAACCAAACTTAACTGAGCAGAAGAAAATTAATAGTGAATCTTCAAATAAAAAACAACGAGATACAGGGAAAGCCACAGTGACATTCACCCTAGTTGGTTTGTTCATTTCAAAGACAAATAACCAAAAAAAAAGGAGAAATATATTTCTTGGTGAAGAAAAACATTTATAGACTAGGTCTTCTGGGAACATGTTGTCAAATGAAAGATACCTGCTACCCCAAGTCACTCTCCTCAATTCTCCCCTCACTGGTTTAAGCAGTCAGAAGGCCAAGGAAAACTGACAACAATATAAGAGGAGTAACAAAGAATCACTGTAGCTATGAATAGATACCTGCTCCAAAAGGAATAAATCCTGATCAAAGATCATAAATAACATAGAACAGAGGAAGGAATACCTCCCTCTTGAAGAGCTTTCTCTGGACTCCACAGAGCACTTGATCTGTTATACACGGTTCACCTTTTCTATTGGAAACTTCTAAAAGAAATTATCTTGATTGACTTTTACCAAAATCTCTGCTCCTAGCCTCTCTTAAACCTGAACTACTCAGGCTTGGCCCTACTACACCTCTGAAACTGCACTTACCAAGGTCACCAAGGAAGTTTCTGTTGCCAAATATAATGATCATTTCTCATATTATTCGACCTATCAGAGTATTTGACACAGTTGACTACTCCTTCTTCATTCAAATTCATTTTTCACTTGGCCTTCAGGATTACCATTTTCACCTAGCTGCCAATCTGCAGTCTGTTTGCTCTCTGTTCATTTCCTGGATTTCTAAAGATTGCAATATCCCAAGCCTCAGTCACTTTACTACCGAGTCTCACCACTTTGGTTAGCTCATCCTGAACACCATCTGTACACAGATGACTCACAAGTGTATATCTCCAGTCCAAACCTCTTTGTGGAAATCTAGCTTCCTATATCACATTTTTCACTTAACATCTTCATTCACATAATTGATGGAAATACTAAACCTCACAAGTCCAAAACTGAGCTACTAAACCTTCATTTTAAAATCTGTTATTGCTTAAGTATTCCCTATCTTAGTTGATAACAACTCCTTTCTTTCAGTTACTCATACCAAATACCTGGGTATCCCCCCTCATTTCCCCTCTCTTTATCATTCTACATCAGATCAGTATATAAATCCCACTAGCTCCTCCTCCAAAATAGAGCCAGAAAAGAACCACTTCTCACCATCTCCACCACAACCACCCTGGTCTTCGCCATCATATTATCTTACTTGCATTATTGTAAAGGCTCCTTACTTGTCATTCTGTGTTTAACCTTGCCTGACATTAGCCAGTTTTCCATACAGCAGCCAGAACAACCCTGTCGAATATAAGTTCGATTGTATCCCTTCTATTATAACATTAATCAAACTCATCAAAATTTCAATCTTTCTCTTCACATTCCCCACATTTTCACAATGATCTACAAATCCCACATAATCTGCTCCCTACTCTTGCCTTTCGGACATCAGACTCTCACACAAATCCCTCTACTCTGGTTATCGTAGCTGTGTTTTATGCACATACCAAGCAAACGTCTACCTAGAACCCTGGCATTGACTTTTCCCTCTCTCTGGGACACTTTCCCCTTCATTATCAGCATTCCATACTCCCTCACATTTTTCATGTCTTTTCATATCAACACTTCATCAACACATTCACTAACCGTCAATCTAAAAATGCAGCTGTCACTCTCAATATCTTATCTTCTGTCTCACCTGCTTTATTTAGACATCTAACATTTAATATGTTTTACTTATGTAATCTATTTCTTGTCTGTCTCCTCACATTGGCATACAAACTGAATGAAGGCAGATAATTTTTTGTTTATGTACTACTCTACCCACAACACCTAAGCCGTGTCTGGCACATTGTAGGCTCTCAACAAATATTTATTAACTAAGCAATTGACTATTCAGGGAAATAACAGAACATTTTAAAAACATGGGCATTTTTCATTAAATAAAAAGAAAGGTTATGAAAAGTGAGCTAAAAGCGTTGAAGAGGCACATCAAATAGAACAGTAAATTTGTCAATAGGAATGAAAAAACAACAATACAAACTAAACAGAGTAAAAAAGATATTAGTCATGGAAGCCAGGCTTGAAAAATCATTGCACAAACACAAAAACCTGCAAAAGCACATAGAGACCACATACCCAGAATAAAGTGACAGAAGTGAGAAGAGTTATGTGCTATATAGGGTTCAGCATTCATGTAACTAGTGTTCCTAAGGGAGTGATGAGAACAAAAGGGAACAAAAAACACTGTTAAAAGTTCTAAGAGCAGAGAAGTCTCCTGAAATAAGGGAGGATATAAACCTGAATGCTAAAATGACACACAGTGTCCCAGGGGAATGATATGAAATAATCAACCCCAAAACATATACTGGGAAAGTCACTAAACGCTAATAACAAAGAATCCCATAGATGTCGAGGCAGGAAGAAAAGTAAATTGCTTATATAAAGAGGAAAATTAGTCTAGTATCAGAGTTTTCCACAGGAACATTGAATACTAGAATCCATTGGAGCAAAGTGTACAAACACATTTGGAAAAAGAAGTGAGAAGTGTTAACTCCAGAAATTTATAATTCATCGAAGTAAAAAAGTGTTTGAAAAATATTCTCAAATAGAGATGGAGCTCAAGAATTAACTTGTGACAAAATCAAGCCAATTAAGAAATTAATTTTAAAAAGCATATTACTTAGTAATAGAGAAGTTAGGGTTATGGAGGAGAAGCTTGAAGGATTTAGTCCATTGAACTATTTGATAGAGGATAAACAGTAATGGAAAATATAATAAAACATGATGCAATGACAAATTGAAATATTAGTAATATTTAAAATAATAATGAAATGGCAACGATCAGAATACTAGTAGAGAAGAGCAGAGGAGAGGTAGAAATGTGTCAACTTTTTCAACTTTTATAGAAGAGTCAGTCAGCTGTGTAAAGTTGTCAAAGGTAAATTCTACAATCAATAAGAACAAGCTATACAAGATCTTATGGTAGTTCACAGAGAAAAAAATATGACAATGAATATATATATGTTCATGTATAACTGAAAAATTGTGCTCTACACTGGAATTTGACACAACATTGTAAAATGATTATAAATCAATAAAAAATGTTAAAAAAAAGAACAAGCTAACATATGAATTATCAAAAGACACACAAAAGAACAAAATAAAAATCACATAGACAAAAAATAGTATTAAAAGTAAAATGCAAAACAAAATGACAAAAACAAAAACACATGTGTTATACTGATTATAAGTAAAATATCTCAAATTGCATCAAAAAATAAAATCCTACCTATACCAAAGAAAGCAGATTGAATCAGATACTTTAACAATAAAGGTAGTATATATGTATATGCACATACATATACACCCATATACAAACATGTGTGTATAAAGCAAACAGGACCATATCATTAATATCAATGATAAATTCAAGAGAAAGAATTTAGTGAGATTTTAAAAAGAGATATTTTATATTGAAAATGGGTATACTCTACAGTGAAGAGTCTGCTGTCCTGAAACTTCATGTACAAATAACACAGCATCATAGACCAAACTCTCAGGAGTAATAAGTGGAGAAACGGAAACATAATAGTTAAAGAGACTTTAAATGATGTGTTTTAGTTCATAACAAATCAGTAGGTAGAAACCAATAAGAATGCAGAAAATTGTTTAAATAGCTAATACAGTTAACTCTTTAGATATAATCAACAACATACTATGTAATTAGAGAATAAGTTCAAGTATCCATATACTTCATAGTAAGATACTTGAAAAAGTTCCCAAAGTAGAAAATGTGTAGATCAGATTATTCAAGCACACAGCTATGAAACTAGAAGGTTTTAATAAAAATAAAGACAAATGGACGAAATATATTGATATAGAAATTACAAGGAACAAGAAGACACAAATTCTTTGTTATGTACTTTTTATGTTCCATAGAAAACTAAAATTAAACTTGCAAATTGACACAACATTGTAAACTGACTATACCTCAATAAAAAACAAACAAAATCTTGCAGAACATCTGGAAAAAGCAGATAATGAAAAGAACATGTATCACAGGATTTGATCAAACCCATGTCAGAAGAAGTTACATTGTTATAAAAAAGTTGCACCATTAAGTATGAAAGAATAAATAAATAAATAAATGCAATACCTAAACAACCACAAAGTTAACAGAAGTAAAGGAGAAATAAATTATTAACAATTAGAAATTAGAAGTTAATAATTTTGAACACTGAAAAAATGGCATAGCAATTAAATACTCCCAAGAATTTGTTGTGTGAAAAATCAATAAGATATATAAGTCATTAGCTAACATAATTAGCAAGGAATTGAGAAATCATTAATATATAGAAAATTACAAATTAGCTGGGGAAAATAATTTTAGATAAAATAGTTTTAAATATAACATAATACTTGGCACAAATTTTATGCAAATAAACTTTAAAATCTGGATTAAATGACTTTCTAGAAAAAGATGAATTACTAACATTGATTCATGATGCTAAATAAGGCCTAAGCAATCCACTATCCACTATTCTTGGAAGAAATTGAAAATATTTTATAAAGAATAAATATTCCCAATCATTTCCTACCCATATAATTTCACAGAGGAGTTTTGGAAAATAGAGAACACACAGATAATTCCAAGGCTAATCAGGTACTGAATACAGAAAAATATTTCAAACTTCCATGTTTTTAATAAACAGCATTATACCGGTAGCAAAATTTGACAAACTTAACACAATGAAAACTACAGAACAATCTCATTGCATATTACTGACATCAAAAGCTTAAATAAAATATTGGATACACCTCCCTGCAGCATATTCAGAGAGTAATATCAACTACTTTATACATCAGTTTCCTCATCTAAACAATGGGGAAATTAAACCACGTCATTGAGATTTTATGATGGTCAAATGAGTCAATCCAAGTAAGGGGCTTGGAGAATAGCCCCTGGTTCATAGTACATGGATGGATGAATGGACAGATGGACAGACAGATGGATAAAGGTAGGAAGATATAGGTTTGTAACTTTGTAGTATTTTAGATAATGTTGTATTTGTACTTTGTTGTGTAGATACACACTTATTTAGATTCATATTTAAGGTTTATGATTAAAGTTTTTACACACACATATATGTCATACCATGTTGGTCATATCATCCTGTGTTCCTACGTTTCCATCCCAAAGAGGTGTTACTATCAAAAGAATATACATTTGCAGTCAAAAATCAATTTAATGAAAGTGAGTATTTTACTTGTGTCTTAAAACACTGCCAAAGACAGAGTCCCAAGAAATATTTCCTCCAATTATTTTTCTTTCTTCTCTTATCCCTCATATTCAAAAGCTGTTTCCTCAGAAAACCCTGAAAAGTGAACAAAGCTCATCAGCCTTTACATTTTTTCCTTCCTTATCATCACTCCCCTTCAATACTTTAGTGTTGGCTTAATCAACTGCACTTAAATCTCTCACTTATCCCCTAGCCTCTCCAACCATGTTTCTCTCTTCACATACTTAAAATTTTAATCATAAAAGCTAACAACATCCTCTTGCCAGATATATCCTCTCTTATAGGTCCAGGGAATGTAAGAAAGTCTAGAGGTAGAACTAAATTTTCGTAATTCAGCAGAATCAGTGCAAAAGCCAAGAAAACTTAATGAAGAGTAACTTTCAACTTGTTTCCATGTGTATGCACTTGTATATGTGCGCACGTGCACACACACACACACACACACACACACACACACACACACACACACAGAGTCTATACACACTGCAATAGAGTTGTTACAGGCCACTTGTCACTAAAAATCAATAATTGAGAGAGGGAATGTTATTAGAAAGGAAAGCTTCTGTTAATCAGAATGCCAGCCATCTGGAGAGATAGTGGACTCATGTCCCCGAAAGACCATCTCTGAAGATTCTGCTCAGCCATGAAAGTTTCAAAGGGAAAAGGGGAAGTGACCTCAGTTAATCACTGAGATATGGGGTCAGAGTCATCACCATCCCTCACTGCATGCAGGCTTGTCGACTTCTCATGATCTTTTCTTTAGATGCTATCTGTTCACACAGTTTATTCATGAGATTATTGAAGGGGAAGCTAGGGATGAGATCTGGTCATCTGTTCATTACTTATTCTTCATTCCTACTCCTTTGATCAAAGGAGAAAACCAACAGGTGAGGTAAGGTATTGTGTGATCAAAAGATGGGAAAAGCATAGGGGTGCCTGATTTAAAAGTTAGTTACAATGTAGCTTTGCTAAAGTGACAAGGAGAAAGGGGTTTCGCGTTGTGGGCAGTTTCCTGCAAAGAGATGCTTACAGAGCTAGGGATCATACTACAGCAGTGTAAACAGAATCATTGCCTTCTTTTCAAAGGGTATATAATATCTCACTGACTGAAACATTATTTGACTTCTCTTCTATTAATGAATATTTAAGTCATTTATAGTTGATTTTTTTTGTTTGGATATACTCCACTGACTATTCTTACAAACCTTCAAATACCTTTATGAATTCTTGAAAATGTATGTGTTTGTATGTGAATATATGTGTGTATATGTGTATATTTATCATATATATTTACTTAGGATAAATCACTGAAGTAGAATTGTTCGGTCAAACAATATGTGAATTTAACATGCTTATAATGCTGGACTGATTTACCATCACACAGAAAGTGCTCAAGAACCCCCATTTCTGCCTATCCTCACCCACTTTAAAATACTTTCCTATTTTATAGGTGGTAAATGTACTTTTCATAGTTATTTTAATTTATTGTAACTCAATCATGACTGAGATTAATCATATTTTCATGTGTTTATTGGTCATTTGTATATCATTTTTCTATGTCCTGCTTATTCAAATTCATGGTCCATTTTCCTACTGTATTACTTTTTGTTGCTCCTAACATGTTAAGTAACTTCATACATCAAAAAAATCATACACAGGTACTTTGTCACCTGTGAGTCAATGTTTTCCAGTTTGTCATTTTCCTTTTGCCTTTTTTTGGGAACACAGGTTTGAAAACGTTTACAACATAATTAATTGCTCTTTAATGTCTTTTAGGTTTTCTATCATTCTGAGAAAGGTTGTCCCACACAAAGGTTATTTTCAAAAGTCATAATTTTGTCTTGATTTTTTTCTTCTCCTTTTTAAACTATTGAGGCAGTGTTTTCCTAGTTAGTTAGTCAGTTATCCCAAGAAAACTTTCTTTTTTAAATATATCTTTCCCTCTAGATTTGACATGTCAAATTTATGCTAGTTTAGACCCCACAGATATTTGGGTCTATTTCTTGATCCTCTATTCTGTTGCTACTTCCTGCACTATTATAAAGCTCTATTGATTACTAAAAATTTACAAAATGTAGACCTAGATACTCCTCATTAATCTTTTTTTCATAATTTTCTAGTAACCCTCCAGCTCCTGCCCTTTTTTTCTCTACTTCCTCACAAACTCCTCAGCAAAACTGCCTATAGTCTTATTTTGATCTCCTCTCCTCCAATGCATTCTTAAACCCAGTGGCTTCCTATTACTCTAAAATTCATTTCACAAGCCCAAATCGTTTCTCCCAAATTCCAGCACAATATGTATAGCATAATCCCATTTGCGTGTGTGTATGCATGAAGTAAGAAAATAAATGATTAATGTATGAATGCAGGACCAACCCCTGTTTCCTCAATACTTAGCACTAATATGTATTTATTTGTTTATATATTCATTGACTGTCTTACTTTCTATAATGTGAGATCCATACGCCAAGGGCTTTGTCTTGTCCCATGCTGCATGCATATTTGTTCCTAAAGGATATTTTCACTGGATATGGGATGGCATTATTTCTTAAGCTTATAAAATCATTGACTTCCAATAACAGAAGTTCTATAAACCAACTGGTAGAGAAACAAACCTTGCTGCTAGCTCCAGCAGATCCCTATGAACCTTTGGATCACTTTAGCTTAAGAAGGGTTTCTTACATGGAAACCACCTCTTTAGGGAAACATTAGCTTATTTTGGCAAGTGTAGCACCATTTCCTCAGAATGCTCCTAGGACTTGAGGGTGGGAAAAATGTTATATTTCCCAGGCTTCCCTCACCTCAAGCCCTTCAGTGAGTACTAGAGGGTACTAGGGTACTATTTTCTCACCTGACAGGATCTAACCCACTTTCTCAGAACCACATTTGCTGGGTTAGTAAATCTCCTCCTGGGTATGCCTGTGCTTCATTGAAATCCATTGGAGCCACTCATCAGAGGACTTAATTGCCTGTCCCTGGGAGGCTGTCAGCCATAAGAACTGTGTCACTGATTTTAAAGGCAAAAAGTGAGTGTCTGAAGTTGTTCCATTCTTAATGGATGGGGTGGATATGTCATCAGTGACATTACTAAAAGTCATGTCTGTGTAGGGAGCATAGAGTGTCCTACTTATAAATATAGAATTTCATTAAGGCATCCACTCACCGGTATCTCACTTTTATTTGCAAAATGCTTTCTGCCATTTCTCATCATCAGTCCTATATGTCTGACTTTGGCAAGCCTAAGCTATCTGCAGGGTAGATTATGCTTCAGAAGAAAAAAGTCAATCAAGAAAACATCATAGTTAAAAGACACCTTTAAGATCACCTACTCCACTTCAACATTTTGCAGATAGAAAGAGAATGAGAGCCTGGAAAGGCAATGCATCTTCCCCAGCATGTCACCACACTTCCATGCCAATCTGGAGTAAATGCGTGTGGAAAATTAACATAAAATGAAGATGTATTTGATAACTGGTTCCAGCTGAGTGACACCAAAGAAGAAGCCTCGTTTATGAAGGATGTGTCACATGTAAACCATCAGGAGAACTTCTGATTTGAAATGGCATATAAAATATATGGAATGGTAGGGTAAGGAATTCAAAAAAATCTATTCTTCCAGGAAAGCAAGAGAAATACTAGCAAAAATTGTCAAAATCAACTCTTTCAGAATAACAATAGAAATTAACAAAAGGCTTCCAACAATCCAAAGAGTGTTTATTGGAGAAAAATGGCTGAATTTCGGTAAGAACAGTACACTTTACTGTGTTTCAGTTGTCCTATTTCCACCCCACCCCCCATCATGCTCCACAGTAAACTTAAATACTAAACCATCTCACTATCACAACAGTTCATAAAATCATCATCCTAGCAGCCACTATAGGGGGCAGAATGTGTTTGAAACTCCCCATATCATCCACTCCCTAAAGAACTGTTACTATTTAACCTCCTTCACAGTTCCCTGGAAAAGCACCATTCAAAGTGCTTTTCTTTATTTAGTCTGATTCAGAGTTCCCTCTGGTTGAAAAGCCCTATCCCCAGGGTGTTTGTCAAAAACAACCAGCAGCAATTGTTTGATACTGCAGCTATATGAAGTAGTGATATCAGTTGGGACAAACAAGAGACTGGCCAAAAGTTAAAACAAAATACTTAGGGAGTGAGATATCCATTAAGGGCTCTGAAAAATGACATATTTTCTAAAAATCTAGAAGTTGATTCACATGTGCAGGGTTGGGTGAGGGCCCAAAGAATACCTGAAAAGACTCAAAGCTTTTATGTCAGACTGATCTTAGGGTTCCACAGAAGTAGAAAGTGAAAGCTAAGACAGAATTGTCAAATACCTGCCTGAGAGTTGAAGGCATGCCTAAGTATCCATATACAGATTCTTGAAAAAAATCAGGGAGAAATATTCATTCAAGCATTTAAGTAAACTTCTATTCAATCACTAACTGTTTACTTTGGTTGGTTGGATAATCAGAGACTCTGTGAAGTAGCGGGAAAATAGCAGATCGGTATAGCAGATACACATTCAATGAAAGACACTGTGAAAAAGATTAGACTGAGATCTGTATGTATAGATCATATTTTGACATGGCATTTCATTTTTAAAGTCACTAAAAGTGGCTTATATAGTTATTGGATGTAGTTGTTCTTAGTCACTAGAATGCCATGCGTCAGTACAGAACAGGAATGTAAATACACCTCTAGAGGGCAATCTACATAATGGTCAACACCAAAGGAGCTCTAACTGTTCCTTTCTGTTGCCTGAGATTTCTCTATAGTGTTCCATTCACCACGGCAATCACCATGGACGCTAAGGCATTACCACCAAATTGAAAGCAGTAAGTGAGGCTTATGTTTGGTTCAATATGCTGCAACTATATTTTTTAATTGAATATCCACTCTATACACATTTATCTAACCCTATTCCAGCAGTTTTTAAGCACAAAAAAGGAGGATTACATGACTACATCAGCTGCAAAACTCAAGGTCTTATTCAGTTTAATTGATCCTTTATACCTCTCCAGAGAACAGTGACAGGTACACAATTCAGGGCCTGATTTTTTAAAATTTTCCTCAATATTAATTCTTTTCTCCATGAGGGAAAAGAAAATTACTAGAAACTTTAGAGGGGAGATCACCACTTCAAAACTTTAGAAAAAATTAAATGAAGAAGAAAAATAATGCCTATATGTATATGTATTTCATTACATTAATGCACTTATAATATCTCTCTCTCACACACACACACTCACACATACACATACAGTTAACTAACCCAAGGACTGTATAAGAAGATTAGTAGAAAGCTATTTTGTATGCAAGAACTCTTAGACTTTCTTATGGAAAATTCTCCAAATCTCACGCACCTCCATTTAAACCAGGAGGCTCTAGTGAAACCTTCTGTGCTTTCAAATCCCTTTCTACTCAATCATGTTCAATTGGCACAGCTGACCAAAGAGGGGAAACTCTTAATGCCCTTAATGTGCAACTACATGTAATTGATTCAGTTAGGAACATGGTTAGAACTTGGCCAAAAAGAATCCCAACTTGATCTTTTTCTTTATTTTTCAAAATGCAGCAGAGGAAAACAATGCAACCCCCTTCTGAGTATGATGCAGAAATGTGAAGTATGAGAATTGCTGATGAATATGTTTTCTACAGTGTGAATAAAACCAACACAGAGAAAGAAGTAGAGATAAGAGAGAGATAGAGAGACAGAGAGAGAATGAATTCAGGTGATACTGGAGTTCATTGCTCCAGTTGTCTTTGAGGCCATTTGAGCCACTGCCATTTGCATGGTTACATGAGCCTTAGGATAAATCCACTTTCTTACTTTAGCTGGTTAGAAATGAGTTTCTGTCACTAGCAACCAAAAAAGTCCTCTCTAATATGCAAAGAAATTTAACCATAGCCAAACTGGACAGAGAAGAAGGAAAGCATTAGGTAAAGAGAACTTTAGAAAGAAGATGTTACCTGGATTTTGAAGATAAGTAGACCATCACTTGTCAGAGAAGAAAGGAAAATAATATTATAGTCAGAATATCAGTAGCCAAGATAGATGGGAGGAGGGCCAGATTTGCTCAGTTTTGTGTGACATACAGGCAGAGAAGTCCAGAATAAACTTCAAGTATATATCAGGGGAGAAAACTGGCCTGCAGATATGACTCTAATAGTTCAAACATCTAGTTGTTATTTGAAGCCATGAAAGAGAAGACATCACCCAAGGAGAGAGTGAAATATGAAAAAGAAAGGCTTCAGACAGAACACTGAGGAGCACTGCATTTAATTGATGAAGAGACTGAAGGGAGCTAAGAAGAAAAAAATCAAAGATGGTAGAATAACCAAAGAGGAATAGTATCTCAAAAGTCAAGGGAGAGAAAAGGCACTAAATATGTTACCAGACAGAACATTAATATAAGAATTAAATGATGAAGGCAGAGAGATGTTAGAAGACTATTGGACTGACCTTGTAAAATAAGGATGGTGACTGTACATATGTAGAGGGCAGGAAATATCAGGTAAGTATTTAGGAGGTAATATTGTCAGGACTTAGCAATTACCTGGATGCAAAAGGTCAGAAAGAAAAAGTCATGGACATTGCACAGATTTCTGGCTAGGTCTATTTGAGTACATAACCAGTGCCATTCTCTGAGCCAAGAAATAAAGATGGTGGAGCTGTTTGGTAGAGATAATGATAAGTTAAGTTCGGAGTGTGCTGACTTTTAAGGGCCTATTCTATACTTAAGTATATATATTAAGTAGACAGTTGAATACAGTCAGCCCTCTGTATCCACAGGTTACACATCCAAGGATTCAATCAACTATGGATCAAATTCCATTGGTTGAATCCTTGGTAATGGAACCCATGGATACGGAGTGCCGACTTATGACAGAATTTCATGTAAGGGACTTGAGCATCCATGAATTTTGGTATCTGCGGGGCATCGTATAACCAGTCCCCAGCAGATATCAAGGGATGACTGTATACAGTTGTGGAGTTCAGAGAAAAGATCTGTGTTAGAGATGTAATATTGTGAGTCATCTGCTTATAATTGAACTCAGAGAGTTTATGAAATTACCTAAGGCAAAAGTGAGAAGTAAAGAAGGACAAAGAGAGGTCCCTGAGGAATTCCAACATGTAAGGACCAGCTAACAGATAGTGAGTCTGCGAAGGAGAATTTTAAAAGAATAGCTAGAAGTAGGAGGAGAACCAGAAATAAGTGGTTTCTCAGAATCCAAAGAAGTGCTCATGAGAATAGTCACTTCTGTCACATGTAATAGAGCTATCTAGATAAAAGAAGACTAAAATTGTTAATCAGACAAATATGGAGGTCATTGGTCATTTTGTGGAAAGATTAATAGTGGAGAGATAGGAGGGAGTTGATGCCACACTGGAGGGGTTCAAGAAGTAAACAGATCATGAGGTAATGAAGATAGTAAATACAGGAAACTGTAGAGAAGTTTGCCTCTAAAAAGAAAAAGAAACAAAGAATTAGTTGAAGAGGAAATCTTTTAGTGTAATTGTGAATGTATTTATCTATTTTTTCACACATATTCTTATTGATACTAGTGTGAGGCTGGGGTCAGATTATGAGGTGTCTTAAATGTCGTCCTAAGGAGTTTGATTTTTGTTTTCCCTGTAGGCAATGTGGGAACATTGGGAGTGGCATGAACACATCTAGATTTTAGCAAGAGTAAGAGTGTTTTAAAGGATAAGATTAATAAAAAGAGATAAACTAGGTGACTATCGTAACAGTCCAGATGAGAGATAATAAATGTCTAAAATAAAGTAGTATTAGTGTATTTAGGAATATTAATGAGATGTAATTAACAGCATATGGATGCAAAACTGAGGAAAATACAAGGATTTTGCATTCTTGAGTAAATGGCTCAATAGTGGTGTCACAAAAGTGGGAACACAGGAGGGACAAGTTTATGGGTAAGGTAATGGTTGGATTTGAAAACATTGTACTTGTGAAATGGCCAAGTGGAAATGTGTAGTAGATGTATGGGAGATGGGGAGAAAGCATTAGTTGAGAGAATGACTACATTTGAGGTGTTTCATTGCATAGAAGCCTGGTGTAAACTCTCAATCTCAAATGAGGAAATATTTTTTTGTTTGAAGCTATATTTATGTTTTCATTTTCCTAGACTGAATATATATAATCATAAAGTGTGCAGTTTCATTAGTTGAAAAGGTTTTCCATCTCTAGTAAACTGCGTATATCAAGAGCTTTAGAAAATAGTTGTATAATTCAATAAAATCCCAGAGGATACTTCACGGGAGAAATAACTACCAAAGAAACCAACACATTTGGACTGACAACTTTAAATGATATATTTTTGTTTTCACTTAAAAAAGAAAAAATTCTTTGCCTGAGTTTATTATTAATATGGTCTCTCTCAGATATTCTTGAAAATTACCCACCAAGATACGTAGTACCCACCTTGAATATGTAGTACCCTATGTTTATCTTGATGGGTTAAGGTTGGTTGCCTGTATGGAGCACTGAAATGTGCAAACCTTTCAAATTAACATCAGCTTATTTTATTTGGAAAGGGAGCTTGTTAACACTTTAAATGAAATTTGGGGAAAATATTAATGTCATATTTGTTTACTGAGTCAAAGCGACATGTAAGTCTGTAAATGAATTTCACTCTGCCACCTCCAAAGTCAAGGAACCCCAAGTTGGAAACTTGATTCTTTGTACACACTCTGATAAATTTTGACACCCAGCACAGATATAGTTTAACATATAACCATTTCCCCCATGAATACGGTAGATACGGACTCTCCTCATCTTACAAATATTTTTCAAGTTTCTTAGTTATTTATCCTGCAGATATTTGCTCTTAAATATATTATGTTATAGAAAGACTCTGCTGTAGTTGTGGTTTCATTAACTCTAGGCAATGATATGTATGGTGTGAGGAGGACAGTAACTCTTAATAGAGTTAGACAGAGTGACTGGAAATGCAAGTCTATGGATGCCAAGCAAACTGTCTCCATGTGTAGCCTTGAGCAAGCTATTGATCCACTCCAAGCCACAAGCTGGAGCTATTTGGAAATATCCAGATAATTAACCACATTCAGAAACTCTTACCATATGTCCCTACCCTGGGTTAAATTCGCCTTCTCAATCCTCCACTGAGTAGTCTGAGAAACTCTGTTACTGGCCTTACTACATTATTAGTAAAGGTTCTTGTATAGGCCTGGACCATGAGATTTTTCACCATTACTTACCTGTTTATCTTCCACACATAGCAAGGCTGTGTGGACACAGAGCTATGGTAAGTGCTCAGTAAAGCTTTATTACACTGAATTGAGTATTTTCCCATTTTCATCCCAATTATCTCACTTGTATGGGATTAATCACTGGTCTTTGCAGCTTCACTAGCAAGGAAGATGTGTCATTATGTACCCAGTAAAAATAGCAACTGCTCTAAAAGGTCAAAAGAGTTCTCATGACAGTCAGATTTTGTTGAATTATAAAATGTTGAATATAATTTACAGTACAAAGACTATTTGTACTGTAGTCATACAATGCATAATGAATTTGGTTTCTGATGTAGGATCTATGAAGTATATAAGTGACGGGAAGGAAGGGTCAAAGCGCTCCAGCATCAAGACAATCAGAAACTCACTTAAAACCAATCTTAGTTAGCAATTGCAGGATAATTTTATATGAAAATAAGTATACATGTATTTCTGTAAGTCAAAGAAAAAGTCGGAAAACTTCAAAAATAAGTACATGCCCTAGAGCAGTTTTGCAGGAGTGAACACAGACCATTGATGCAATATGCTGAAATGGGAAATATTAATTATACAAATTAATTTCAAGTCAATAATTTAGCAAGAATATATTGTAGGTATGGCAGAGTCCTTGGTACTCTGCGGGCAATGCAAAGCTATAACCAATTCAGTACCTAACCTCACAGCACTAGTTACCAAGGGAAATAAAGATATAAATTCAGGTCATTACAATTCCAAACAGACTATAATGGATGCTAGAGCTGCAGTTCAAAATACTGTAGGAACACAGATAGCAGGAGAAATTCATTTGACCAAAGATTGACAAAAGGATTGACAAAGAAAAGAACATTTCAACTGGATATTCCCTGAAAGGACAGATACTATTTTGGCAGAAGACATGAGGAGGATGGCAGAAGCAATGGCTCAAAAGTGGAAAGAAGCACATTGGAAAATTACAAGCAGTTGACTTAAGTGGGGCTAAAGCACAGTGTACTGGATATACTTGGTACATATCATTTCTGGCTTGCCAGCATCTCTTACCTTTTACTTTTAGTAATGGCACCCCAACATCTTTTGGAGTTAAGGCTCTATTTTCTGTTCCTTTAGTTCAGTTGGAAATGAACTGACTCCAGGGATGGAGCAGAAGACCCGGGCCTGGCCAGTTGAGTCGCAGACTCTTCTTAGCCACAGTGATTCGTCCACAAGTTGGCATGAGCCCTCAGCTAGTCCAATTAGAGTGAATGCTTGGACTGGTCCATAATTTACCTGGAAAATATATACTCTCTTTTCCAGTGTGCTTGAATTTGGGAAGTCAGCCTTAAGATTCTGCAGGTTGCCATATGGAGCCTGATAATGAAGGCAACTCAGGTGAAAGCAGAGGTAAGAATGGAGATAAATCAAGCCAAGGTAACACTGTCTGGGCTCCTAGCTCAGGTCTCACTTGGGAATTTCTTATATAAGCTAACAAAATCTCCTTTCACAAAGCCTGTTTGTGTTAGGTTTTCTGTACCCAAGGGGTCTTGTCTAATATTCACAGGATGAGAGAATGAATAAGAGAAGAAATGTCTGGAAAATTAGGGTATAACTTGCATCAGGTATTTGTCATGCCTGTGTCTTTTTTATACCCCACCCCCAACCTCCCAAACACACAGGCTGCTTTCTTGAATATTCAAACATTAACAATGGGCCAGTAAGCAAGGTATAAAAGGTATGTGCCTGGGGCCTCAGCTGTCTTCTGATGGGGCTCCTCATTTTTCCTATCTTTGCAACAACCAGTTAACAAGCAACCATTCTGCTGGATCCCAAGTGCCTCACTAATTTATTTCAAAAACTAGCAGAGCTGATGCCACAACCATCTAGAATCTCTGCAGGATATGATTTGCAAGGCCAGCTTTGAATATAATTTTCTATCTCAGGAAAGTGGACCACTTTATAGGTGTACATACAGAAGAATATGACCTCGCTAAAAATAGGTTGCCCTCAATTATATTCAAACATATAAAAGGTCTTAAAAAGAAAGGTGAGTTTGATGGAAATGATGAAAAGTTCCTTTTAGCAGAGGATTCCAAGAGACTTTAAAATGTTAATAACAATAATCCTCACTGATTTTATAACATTCCATTTATTACTTTTTAAAACAGTCACTGACTGCCTACTGTGCTCAATGTTTTGCCAATATAGATGAATCTCTTGTTCTAGCCCTCAAGGAACTCAGAGTTCCAGTAGGACAGATAAGACCATCTTTCCTTCCTTTATTCATTCAGCCAAAATGCCTCCTACATGCCAGACATTGCTAGGTATTGTGGATTGAATGAGAGAAAATGTTAAAGGCAGAAATCTGGCCTGATTTGGGAAGACTAGGCATTGACAAAATGCCAGGCAAAGAGCTGAGTGAAGTGGTATGTGGTAGCCAAGATGCAGGTAAAATCAGACAATGCCAGTTCTGGAAGGAAGAGGCTCCACACTGCTTGAGGTTATTGCTCTCTAAGGGACAGTGACCCTGACGAGGAGTTTTCTATTTAACTTCTTATTTGGAAATAATCATAGGTTCACAGAAAGGAGCAAAGATGGTACAGACAGGTTCCTTGTATCCTTCCACCAGTTGTCTTCAATCGCTACATCTGATACATAATATAACATCAAAGCCAGGAAATTGATATTGATACCACATGGGAGTACTGTTCTATGTCATCTGATCACACACGTAGCTTGTGATCAGATACCACCTATTCCAATACCACAAAGATCTCCCACAAAGATCTCCCTTTATAGTCTTAATCACTCCCCTGCCCCTGTCCACCATCTCTAACCTCTGGCCACCACCAATCTGTTTTCCATCTCTGTGGTTTCTAACAAGGACATTTAAAAATCTTCTGGACCTTCAAATCCAGTCATGAATCCAGATGAGCACATGGCCCCTGATATCTGTGAAGGAAGCAAAGGATGTGCTTAATAGAACACAACTTAATAGAAACAACAGAGAAGACTCCAGTGGAGTCTGCACGTCTTATGTTGGCAGTGTTATTTTAACATGTGAATTTTTAGTCATTATTCAATTTAACTTAAGATTATTGGTAAGATGTTTTAATACTGTATTTATTTTTTTAAAGATGTAGACTAATTATCTCTGTATCCACCACTAATGATTGTCTGGAGAGAGGTTACTTAATCCTTAGAGTTGGCACCAAGTAAGGGAACATCTAGTGACAAAACCAGTGAACAGTAGAAAAAAGTAAGTAGACATCCAGTAAAAAGTCTGGAAAGAGGAGATTTGCCAGTTCAACTTACCTAAAGGGATATCTTTCATATAATGAAGCAGTACTTTTGGGAATACCATCAATGGATGTTTGTTTTTTACCCAATATTCTATGTGGTCAGTCATCTGGGTCATACTGTGTGTATTTATACATGTGGGGTCCTCACAGGGTTTTTAGTAAGTTAGAACAAAATTCTGGCCACTTCTCAAGGCAAATGGTTTAATCTTCAGGATGCAGTTCTGCAGAAAACCATTGTCTTGGACATCTGCTGAGTAACTAATATAATCATTTTTGTATATGAAAAGCTGGGCTATATAGAGGACATCTTTCTGTGCCAGAAAAAGCACATGTTAAACATAAAAGAAATCATTATGAACTGGATTAATAGATGTATAGAAAAAGAGGTTGAGAATCTGCCATTAGTAAGATTTGGCAACAGGTGCAGGATATTCAAACCCTAATTTCTCATGAATGAGGAATGAACATCTGCTCAAAATAGCAATGGAAGAGAATATTCGGATCTCTACTAAATACACTTGCAAAAACAGGAACCATGGGACCATAACCAAGACATTTTTTTCTGTACCCATTTATGTGCTAGTTAATACTTCACTAACTCTACATTGAGCAGTATTCTACAGCAAAAGTTCTAGTTCTGGTTGTGCATTCTGATCACCATTGGAGCTTATTTAAAATGCTGATATTTATTTCACACTGCAGGAGTACTGAGTCAGAAAATCCAAGATTGATGCTCTAGGATATGTATTGTTGCACAGCTCCTCCACGGATTCCAATGTGCAACCAGGTTTGGAAACTACTGCTCTAAGTGCTATTCAGTTAAAAAATGTCCAGAACTAAATTTACCATTGCCCTCCTTGATTCTCAATGAGCCATCCAACCCATTCCATCTTCTATATATATTTCTTAAGTCTAGTTCCTCCTCTTAGTCCTCACTGCTACTGCCTTAGTTCCAAGCATATGAACTTGGACCATAGCAGTAGTTAGATAAATTGCCTCTCTAGCTTCAGTCTTGCACATCTCCCATTCTATCCTCCACAGCTACAGAGTGCATCATTCATTACATCTCCAACATCTACCCACCAATGGATAGGCTTCACAAGAACCTTCCTTAGAGGACAATTATAGGTACCCCCCACTTTTCAAAAGTTCACTTTACACCACTTTTGCTTTCACAAAAGACCTATATTAGTACCTATTTTCTCTAACCAAAAGAAATCTGAAGAGGATTTTTGCTTTTAGGGGGAAAAAAAAGATAAAAAATGAAAATAGTGTTCAGCAAGCCATTATAGTGGCAGCATGCAA
The DNA here is from genome assembly GCF_009834535.1 of Camelus ferus. Lineage (NCBI taxonomy): Eukaryota > Metazoa > Chordata > Mammalia > Artiodactyla > Camelidae > Camelus > Camelus ferus. The sequence continues at coordinate 83,732,024 of NC_045732.1, read as the reverse complement.
CCCAAACAGTGAGAGTGGCACCACCAAACTCCTTCCCCAGAAACTACACTCAGCATCCAGCTGCCAGAGCTTTGAATTGTGTCTGTGAGCATTTCCGCTTTATCTCAGTTTATTTTCTGGCTCTGTTATCAAGATGTGTTCAAAGGCTCTTCACTCTACACAGTTTTGGATGAGGAATGATTTCATAGGAACACTCTACTTTTGGATAGTGGGGAAACCTGTATATTAGAGATCCTGCAGGGGAGAAGAAGCTGGTGTAAATGAGGCAGTTGGTGAAGAACTAGTGTGTTTTGGAAAAATGGTCAAGAGTGAAGAATATGTCAAATTGGGTATTTAATTTTATGTCCATGACACTTTCCCCAAGAAATATTTATTTCCTTGCAAAGCATGGAGATGTTAGTTTTATATTTAAATCTGACTTGCCATGCCCTACTAAAAATGTTTCACCAACCCCACCCTCCCTTGACCTTGTTATAAATTCTAGTTCTTTGTATGACACTTTATGAACTGTGTGATCTGGCCCCTACCTACCTCCCTTTCCTCATCTTCACCTATTTTTATACTTCATGCACTAGTAATCATGAATTTTCTAAAGTTTCATCAATATACCATGCTGTTCTAAACTGTCTACCTTGGCATGTCTTGTTTCTTTTGCCTGAACTTTTCCTATTCTACCTTCTTATTCAGATGTCATCTCCTCTGAGAGACTGCCCCCAAACACTTTAACCCTAAACAGATTTAAGCACTTACTCTTCTGTTTCTGTTCTCTGTAGATACTTATACTATGAGCTTAATCATTAAATCTGAATTATTTATGTGCATATATACCTACTATACGATCAGTTCCCTGAAGCTATGACCTGTTTTATTTTTCTCATATCCTTAAACATGTTTGAAACATTAATTAAAACTTACTTGCTGCCAAATATTTCATGGTTTATATAACCATTCCCCAGTTTCTGGGATTTTAGGATTATTCCCATATTGTCTTTTATAAACAATGCCACAAAGTCCATCTTTATTGTAAGAAATACACAAATGCCGGTAGATTTCAGGTAACAAATATTAGTTGCTTGTCTGTATGTTCTGTTTCATGACCCTGTTAATTGTCATATCAACATCAAAACATTTTGAATAATGTAAACCACTCTGTATTCCTTAATATCTTGTACACTGAGTGCCACTTTATTACTCTTCTTTCCTATAAATATCTTTAGTTGTTTTTCCAAGTGGATTTTAGAATCATTTTTCAAATCAAAAGAATTACAAAGGATTTTTGATTGGATTGTTAAACTAATTAATTAAATTAGGGATAATTAATATATTTACTTTATTCATTTTCTAGTGTATTAAGCTGTTTATATCCACTTAATATGATTCTTCAAAATAAATAATATCGATGTATGCTGTTATTAATCTCATTCTAATGTTTTTGTTAATTTTGTAATGTTTTGTAATTACTCTAAGATTATTTTCTTACATGTTCTAAAAGATTATTGCCCACATAGAATTACCAATAATAAATATGTAAAATCACATGTGTAGCAAAAGTTGCTAGTTGTCCATCAAAATTCCCAGCTGCCTATCCAGTTATTTGTGGCCATGGGACCAAGTTGTCTCCAGAGGAACACAAGTGGAAGTGATATATATCTCCAAAACACATATACATATCTCCAAAATAGAGAGAGAGAGAGAGAGAGAGAGAGATATCCATGTTATGGATGTGTGTGTGTTTGTGTATGTGTATGAGTTGACGACATTAGTGAGCATTTGCTATTTCTACTCTTTTATATAGTATTTTGGTTTTTCTTTGGTTATCTTAGCTTCACTAAATAGTTACATGATCTGTCAATAATAATTTCTCTTCTTTTCCTATATTTCTATGTTCTATTTCTCTAATGACTAAAATTTACAGAATACTAAATATTAAAATTGATAAATGACACTGATTTATTAATCCTGATTCTAATGTAAACACCTCTATGGTTTCTTTATGATGCTGGCTTTTTGTTTAAAATTCATATATTTTAAGTCTTATTAGGAATTGATTTATGTTTTCTAGTTTTCTATCTAGGATGCTGCTCTAAGAGTGGTCTTTAGTTTTAGTTTTTTGTGCTTATTTTTAAAAGAATTTGATACCAAGATTGTATTATCATTTTAAAACAAATTGAGAAATTTCATGTATTTTCTATGAGTTGAAACATTTTATAGAGCAAAGCACAAACTCATAAAACTATCTATTCTAGAGCTTTTTGGTTTCAGGTTTTTGATGACTTTCTTTAAACTTTCTTTCATAGTTGATGATGTATTAGTATTTTCTACATTTTGAGAATTTCAGTCACTTATATTTTCTGAGAAAATTATCCATTTCCGTTAGATTTTATAATTTGTAAGCATACAATTGAACACAGCATTCACTCCAATGCTCTCCCCCTAGTCTTCCTTCCTCCCCCTCGCTCGCTCTCTCCCTATTTTCATTTCTGTAACTATATGCCATAAAACTACTTTCCACATATTTTATGTCTTTTTATATTCACCATTATATTTTGTAGAGTTTTTTTAGTTGAGTTATAGTCATTTTACAATGTTGTATCTAATTCCAGTGTAGAGCACAATTTTTCAGTTATACATGAACATACATATATTGTGTTTTTTTTTCACTGTGAGCTAACACAAGATCTTGTATATTTCCCTGTGCTATACAGTATAATTTTTGTTTATCTATTCTGCATATGCCTGTCAGTATCTACAAATTTTGAACTCCCAGAGAAAGAAAAATACCATATGAGATCGCTCATATGTGGAATCTAAAAAAAAAAAAGCATAAATATAATACAGAAACAGACTCATAGACATAGAATACAAACTTGTGGTTGCCAAGGGGGAGGAGGGTGGGAAGGGACTGACTAGAGTTTTATTTATTTATTTATTTTACTGCCCTCCACCCAAACTATCTTGATTATTCATTCACTAAATTTTTAATTATTTCTTTCTGCTTCTGTATGACTTACTTCCTCAAAATTTTTGAGGAAATAATTTAGGGAAGACTAGTTTCCTTTACTCACCTCACTAGTTTGTAAGCAATTGAGAAACATTATAAGAATACAAATATGGATGGAGTCATAATATTGGAACTTGAATGCAGCTAGAGATGTATCAGACAGTGTGTCAAAGTCTCCTATCATTTTCCTAATATGAACTTACATAGCCAGTCATATACATGCACAAATGTAGTTTGGTGCAGCCACTGTGGAAAACAGTATGGAGATTCCTCAAAAGACTAGGAATAGACTTACCATATGACCCAGGAAACCCACTCCTCGGCTTGTAGCCAGAAGGAGCCCTACTTCAGGATGACACCTGCACCCCAATGTTCATAGCAGCACTATTTACAATAGCCAAGATATTGAAACAGCCTAAATGTCCATCAACGGATGACTGGATAAAGAAGAGGTGGTATATTTATACAATGGAATACTACTCAGCCATAAAAACTGACAACATAATGCCATTTGCAGCAACATGGATGCTCCTGGAGAATGTCTCTAAGTGAAGTAAGCCAGAAAGAGAAAGAAAAATACCATATGAGATCGCTCATATGTGGAATCTAAAAAACAAAAACAAAAACAAACAAACAAAAACAAAGCATAAATACAGGACAGAAATAGACTCATAGACAGAGAATACAGACTTGTGGTTGCCAGGGGGGTGGAGGGTGGGAAGGGATAGACTGGGATTTCAAAATTGTGGAATAGATAAACAAGATTATACTGTATAGCACAGGGAAATATACACAAAATGTTATGATAACTCACAGAGAAAAAAATGTGACAATGAGTGTGTATATGTCCATGTATGACTGAAAAATTGTGCTGAACACTGGAATTTGACACAACATTGTAAAATGATTATAAATCAATAAAAAATGTTTAAAAAATAAAATAAAAAAATAAAGTTGTGTGGATGTAAAGATATAAAGATACCCAGCTACCTTGCCTCAATTTGGGATAAATATGGAGTGCTATCCCAACTCCAGACCTCCTTGTGGCAGAGACCTCTGATATAACCGCTGAAGTTCAACTTTGCCTGCCCAGTCCTACTTTGTTCACAGGTGTTGTTGCTGAGTACTTTTCCCAATAAACTTTCTCTATTCAGATCTCTATCACAGAGTCAGTTTCCTAGGTAACTCAACTCAAGAAAAACATACACTGGAAATACTCAGGAGCTTTTTAATAACACTAGACCCCAACGCTAGAGATTCTGATTTAATTGGTCTAGGGTAAGGCTTAAGTATTTTAAACACTCCCCAGGTAATTCTAATGTTTAGCTAGGGATGAAAACCACTGTATTAGCCCATTGAGCTTAGTAAAGAAGCATTTGGTGTGGCCATTCCCCTTGGGAAAGTAAATTAGTAATATTTCAGAGCAGTACTGTTCCAACCCTGATGAGGTAGCTCACCTTTGCGTCTCTAGTATCAACCACTCCCATTTTATATATCCTCCAGGAACTAGCTTTGGAAACAGTTCAAATTTTTGTCCCCAATAAAGTAGGTCAAAATAAGACATTAATAAAATTACTCCTATGCTGCATTGTACCCTAGGCAAAGTATTTTATCTTTATTCTATTTTCCATCTCAAATTATGCCCATCTGCATTGTTTAACATAGCTCGCCAGAGATTATGCAATTAGCCCAAACAATTACAACATGAAGGATGCCCCAAATGTGAACACTCTGAATCCCCCTCAATTATTTCTTTCCCAGGGAGAAATTAAAGAACAAAAATGAAATCTCCTCGAATTAAAAGTCCAAAGAAATTAAAGTTAAAAATGTTTGCCCTGCCAAATTTTATATTCCTCTAGTTCTCAGAAGGTTCTAGTGCAAGAACATGTGTAAAAGATAGGTTTCCTTCTTCAGTATCTGTAGCTAACCCACTGGAATTGTGTAAGTTCTTACTAACACCTCAAAGTTTGAAATAATCCAACTTTCAATTTCTCACGTGTCTACCTTTTCCAAACATCACAGCACCAGGCTCACATCCACAAAATTTGGGAATCAGGAATGAAAATCCAGCTGCACATAAGTTCTCCTCAGCAGGATTACATTCCTAGAATCTGGTATTTTGTATGCTACAAGTGCTTGTTTTTGTTAGCAGCCAGATAATAGCAGACACAGTAGACAGAAAAAGCACGAGAGATGAAAAGGGTAATGGAATTATCATTTTAATTTTTATGTTTTGTTATTTGATTACTGGTGATGTTGAATAATTTTTCATGTTAATTATCTGAAGTATTTATCATGTGCCTGCCTGTCCAAGACTTGAAGTACATAATTTACACATATAGTATATTTAGGTTTCTTATAAACCTGAGGCAATGAGAAAACCATAATAATCTTGCAAATTGCTTGGTTGTTGATTAAACAATTAGTACTATTTTTCAATATGAAATTAACCAGCTTTCAGGACTTTATGCCCAAAAAACATTTGGTGATGTATGGACTAGCCAAGAAGACTTGTTAACCATCCACAGTATTAGACGTTGAATACAAACATGCTACAAAAAAGAGATTCCTCAAAAGACTAGGAATAGACTTACCATATGACCCAGGAATCCCACTCCTGGGCATATATCCAGAAGGAACCCTACTTCAAAATGACTCCTGCGCCCCAATGTTCATAGCAGCACTATTTACAATAGCCAAGACATGGAAACAGCCTAAATGTCCATCAACAGATGACTGGATAAAGAAGTGGTGGTATATTTATACAATGGAATACTATTCAGCCATAAAAACTGACAACACAACGCCGTTTGCAGCAACATGGATGTCTCTGGAGAATGTCATTCTAACTGAAGTAAGCCAGAAAGAGAAAGAAAAATACCATATGAGATCGCTCATATGTGGAGTCTAAAACAGAAAAATGAACATAAATACAAAACAGAAACAGACTAATAGTCATAGAATACAAATTTGTGCTTGCCAGGGGGGTGGGGGGTGGGAAGGGACAGACGGGGATTTCAAAATTTATAGATACTGACAGGCATATGCAGAACAGATAAACAAGATTATACTGTATAGCACAGGGAAATATATACAAGATCTTGTGGTAGCTCACAGCAAAAAAGAATGTGACAATGAATACATGTATGTTCATGTATGACTGAAAAATTGTGCTCTACACTAGAATTTGACACAACATTGTAAAATGACTATAACTCAATAAAAAATGTTTAAAAAGAAAGAAAATGTATACAATTTTCCTAAGGAATTGAAAACTCAAATACGAATATCTTTTAAATGCAAATAGTCAGGGCCTACTGTTTGAACAATAGGAAGCTATAGTTGCAAGTTATTCACCAGTACTAAAGAAATAGGTCATAGAGTTAGTCATCAATTCATCTGCTTCCTTGTATCTAGTTAATTATCTCCTCAGCCTTGCTCAACCTCACCCTATTCTCATATTGTTTTATTCCAGTTATCTTAAGCATGTTCCCCAGATAGTCTTAGTTGAGGGTCTCCTGAAATCAATCTGTCTAAATGGGAAACATTAGAAACCTACACCAAAATAACAGGTAGAATTTGAAATGTGTGCATCAGTATAGACTATCATCTAATATCCCCAGAAGAAGCCCTCAACAATTCTGGATACAACGAAAGTAATGTGTACTTGTCCTTACCAAGCTAATCTAGTTTCTGCCCCTACCTTATTTGCTGACTGTCAGTCCTATTCCTTGTGGTTTATGTTGGCAGATTCTTAAGGAAAATTTAGAAATACTGCTTTGAGCTTAGCTATCTAAGTTCTAGGATTCAGATCCTTGAATTGGTCTCAATTTTCTAAACTGTTAAGAGTCAAATAACCGATTTGTGTTCTTTGTGCTTATATGAGATTCCTTATATGTAAAAAATAAATCTCAGAGATCTCAACACAACCACTGACCTTACTAACTGTAATGTCTATCAAACAGAATGAATAGGAATCAATTCATAAACACTTTTAGTAAAAATGGATTAGAAAAGATAGACCCAAACATTTTTCTTCATGATTAGAAATTCAAATAAAATGTTTCAAAAAAGTTACTTTTCACCAAGAAACACAAACAAGGAAAATGGGTACCTAACTTCAACTAGTCTTTGTTATAAGCAAGTTAATATTTAATAAGTGATATGTCAAATAGTTGTGTATAAATTATTATTGGCCACTTAGTTTGTGATCAGTTGTATAGTCTTCCCATGATAGTTATACAATCACTACAGCTATAGAAATAAGAATGTAATGAAGGTTCCTTGTATTTGGTTAATCATTAAAGACTTTAAACTATAATCCATCCATGTATTCATTCACTCAACAAACATTTATTGATTCTTTACTATGAGATGGGATAGAGCAGTAAAAAAAAAAAAAAAAAAAAAAAAAACAACTCTTCTCTCCTTGTCTTACATGGCAAGAACTGTATTTGAGGAAAATAATTTCTCTTTTCTTATTAGTGAGTGGTATTTTCCTAGCAGTTTCCTGAGAAAAGTATTGTTATGAATACATACAAAGCAAATTTCATTAGTCTTGGCCAGTAGTTAGTAGACTCTCTGAAAGTGTCAAGATAGTAAATATTTTCATCTTTGTAGACTATATATTCTCTGTTGCAAATATTCAACTTTGTCCTTGCAGCATCAAAGTTGCCATAAATAATATGTAAATGGGTGAATATGACTATGTTCCAATATAACTTTATTTATAAAATCAGGTGGTTGGCTGAATTTGGCCCATGGGCCTAGTTTTTTGAATCCTTATATTGACCATTTTCAAGTTAAAAGAAAAACAACTTATTTGCTAGAAATGGATTTTCAGATAAAGTGAGTTAATTTTACAGTTAAATTGAATATAGATAGGTGGCCTACATAAAGACACAAGACTGTAAATTTACCATCTACGTGTTTATGGGTCATAAATGGATTAAAATAATGACAAAAATATTGATAGCATAAAGCTGTTTATTGCCAAAAACCTATGGAAAATGTCTTTAAATCAAGCTCATATTGGTTGTGACTTTTCCCACCAATATAAAAATCTGCCTTTGATTGCAAAAACCCAAAGAACCCTGTTCACACAGAACAATGGACCCACCAAAAAGTACACGTATGATTACATAATATTCTGGTTTGAAATATAGAATACAGCAGCATAGTTACACAGATGGAATTAAGCCTTTTGTACAATTGATAAAAACTCAAATTCTAAGAACTTTGATCTGAGCCAGTATATAAGCAAAAACTCAGTCTTAGCAATAGTATCCCTGAAACCTTATTACTAAGTATTAGTGGGACAAAAGCATTAGGATACACAAACTGGAGCCCATATGAAACCATAACCCTTCCCTTGACCACACTAATTAAGGGTTATCAGAAATTCCTTTCTGAGGAACAACCAGGGAATGAGAAAGAGAATCCCCTTGACTTCCTATGTTTCTCATTCCAGATCACAACATTAGCCATTCTCAACTGATACTTTTATTTACTTTTTTTAATTGAAGTATTTATTCAGTTACAATATGTCAATTTCTTGAGTACAGCATAATGTTCCAGTCATGCATATATATACATATATTCTTTTTCATATTCTTTTTCATGAAAGGTTATTACAAGATATTGAATATAGTTATTCAACGATACTTTTATAATCTTCATAAAGTCATAGGCCAAAAAGGCAAGATGAGTGCAGTTAAATATTGATACCTAAATTTTTCAGACCTACCTGCTTATTAAAATTAAGTCTCTATTGCCCACAAAAGCCAACTCTAATGGGTTTCCACTGATCCTGGATAGTACAATTTGATTATCAAGTAAAATAAGTGCATTGGATTGAAATATAGCAAATACACAAACATCTTCTGAGTTAGTAATAATGCTAAACAATAACTCATTGGACAACACTGGAGGTTGTAGACACCCACCAGCTCATTACTATGAAAAATGAAGGGAATGAAGTTAACATTTACCTCACCTGTTTTATACAACTATACCTCAGGGTATCCAAATATTTGAGGAGGGACAAATGTACTGTGCAAGGATTCTAACTAGTAAAGCCAGAAAGAAGGATGATTTTAGGAAAAAATACTTTTGCAACCCTGAATATCATTAATAGAGCAAAGCCATTATCATCCTGGTTGTTAAATCCATTAGACGAAATATTGATGGGAACTTCATTTTGGAGGGATCAGGTTGATATATCTGAAGGCTCTGACCAATCTTGACATCACTAAAAAATGTGACTATATATTATATATCTTAAGATTCCTTGCAAGAGAAAGTACATAAAAACCACATATGAAATACTTTAATATAAAATACAATTTAAACAACATTGTAAATTGACCATACTTCAATAAAAAATAATTTTTAAAATGCAATTTAACCTAAATCTAATCACGCTTTCAGATCTAATTCATAGTTTGCAGGAAATACAAGTTGGACATACCACAAAATAACAGCCAAAACTAGAGTGTGAGCCATTCTACAGGACAAAGGACCTATGTTCTCTAAGAAATCAATTGCATCATAAAGAGGGATTTGGAGATAATTTCAGAACAAATGAGACTTGGGCAACCAATTGAAGCCAAACCAACTGTAAAAAGACATTTTGAGACAATCATGGGACTCTGAACATGGGCTGAGTATTAGATGATTTTAAGAAATTTTAAGAAATTATTCATTGTTCATTGTGATAATGATGTAATAGGTATGCCAGAAAAATGTCCTTATAAGTTAGAGATACATACAGAAGTATTTGGGTTAAATGATACATGTGTGGGATTTAATTTAAAATACTCCAACAAAAAAGTGGGGAGACTCAGTCACACAACAAGGTAAAATGTTGGTAATTGTTAAAGCTTGTTAATGGATACATGGGAGTTCGTTAAAGTAATATTATTTCTTCTAATTTTGCATGTTTGACAGTTTGAGGGATAAAGTGTTAAAAATTGCTGGTACCCAGTCTGGCAAAATCAAGTAAGCCACACTCAATATAGAAAGTTAACAAAATGAGACTGGTTTTGATTTGAATAAGCTTGTATGCTGTGTTCACATACAATCAAGTATGCTATTTTTAAATTTGAAATTACCCATTATTTTGGCTCATTTACTAGTCATTAATTACTAAATAGACAATAAGCTAGACTTACATTCCGTCAAGTCATTTCCTGCTCTCCCATTATAAAGAAAAGGATCTGTGTTTCATTCTGTGTGTGGATGTTCATGTTAATCAAGTTATTCATTATCTGTTCAAATCTCAAATACTAAACATCATATAAAGACAAAAAGCTGTTGAGTATCAAGAAGTCAGAGACAGGTCAATGCAGTGAAGAGTGTGTTTGTGCAGACATAGAGTGAATCAAGTTTTCATTAGCAAAGCCTAAATATGTTAGAAATGTCAATGGCATTGTTAAACAGAAGCATAGTAGATAGAGGGTAGTGATAACATGGGAGTCCAATCTGGACACAACTCAAAAGATGAGATGAGAAAATATACCACATGGCAAGAGTATTATCTCTTTATGGAGTAGTATGCCTTTATAGTGAGACAATAGACACATTGTATGTTCTTCTTTGATTTCCTTTGCATCTTTAAATGTCTTCAACAAAGATATATCATTTGAGAAATCAAAGTTAATTGTAAGACCATAAATGCAAAAATATATGGGGAGATGTATATCTGGCTGATGTCATGAATGTGAGTTTAGACTATATACATGACATACAAAGAAAAGGTGATCACAGTCAGAAAAAAGTCAAGACAAAGAGGTCTGTAAAGATTCTATTTTTAAAAATCATTAAGGTATAAGATTATGTAGCTATAGATAACCTTTCTAGGAGGCAACAAGACAGCTTTGTTTGTTGAAATTGTAGTATGGACCAAGTTATGTGCAAAGAACATGGAGTCAGAGTCTTTGCCTGTTTTTGTTTATTGCATCATCCCTGGTAGTCAGAGGAGTACCTAGTGCATAGTCGGTATTTAAATATTTGTTGAACGAAGGAATAAATGCATGTATTTTCTTAATCTTCCAAATAATTCTTTGAAATAGGTGATGATAAAGGTATGGTAGAGAGGTCAAGTAATTCAACAAGATCACATGGGCAATATAGACAGGACACCAGAGGTATCTGACTCCAAAAATGTTTGTACTGTCAATACAAATTCACCAAAACTGTGTCTCATAATATTATTTATGGGGTACTAGTAAAATTAAGATGCACCAGTAGCTCTCACTTGAAATCAGTCAACCTACAATGCAACCAATAAACACTATAAAGTTTAGTCTCACTCTTGTAAATTGTAGCGTATTACAAGATTAAGTGGCAATGGAGAAGCTTAAAACTGTGATAGAAAGTGTAACCAAAGAAAACAGTCAACAGAAGATCTAGGAAATAAATCTTTGTAACATGTCTCTGTAGGTGTGCTAAAATTGTGTGAGACAAAGTTTAAGGCTTCCAAAACTGCAGAGGAGGGAAAGGAGATCCCGTAATGCTGAAGGGACTGACCTTTAAAGTCATAGTGAAGAATATAAAATAAATTTCAGGTAAGGGGAACAAAATGAGTAAATGCAGGCAGGAAGAGCGAGAAGAGACCACTCAGCTCCACTCTATCATCTTAATGAATTCCTGTCCTTCTGTAGATCCCAATTTTCTCACATCTAAACAGGTGGCTCTATTAGTACAGTGGACACAATTTATCTACTAAACCATTTCCCAAATCTACTGTTTTCTGAAAATTTCCCCTTCTCCCTGCACCTCACTCCCTTCTCTAGTATACAAGGTTACAGAGGGAGCAGCCATGTTTCCATGATAGCACCCCTTCTTTTTTCACAATTTTTTTGTCCCAGAATTGGGGGTGCCTAAACCAAAAATGAGAATCCCTCCGCCATCAATTTCAACTAGAATTATGAAATTCCACTCAGTATGATTGGATTCTGGAAGCCAGGGGATGTAAAACCCAAGAGCTGGGTGAAAACAAAACAGCTAGTCTGTATCAAGATTGATGAATCAAGCAGGCAAGCAATGAAGCAAAAAGACGAGAGGATGAAAAAGAAAGTCGCTAGTTCTGTAAGATGTCCCACTATCCCTGCAATAAATCTTTCTTACTTTTCTTAAGCCAGCTAAAGCAGAACTTATTTATCTACTGCAAAATTCCTGTCCCATACAACCAGAAACTTTTAAAGTCATTTTTGGCTTTCCTATTCTCCAACCTCAGATTATTATGGTATACCTTTGGAGCAGTATGCACATCCAACTGACTCAAGCGTGGTTAGAATGCAAGCCCTCTGAGAACAGAGATCTTTTTTTTTGCTCACTGATGTCCCCTAAGTGCCTAGAATAGTCCCTGGCACACAGTGAGTGTTCAATGTGTGGTGAATGAAGATAAAGGCATATAGGAAACCAGTGAGCCATCTATTTCCATATGGCAATGGAGCCAAATCATAGATAATTGGAAAATGAACCCTAAGTATAAATGTTCTCTAGAAAGATTTAGGTAGTCTATGCTGAACCATCAATGTAACAAAAGTCAGGTTTAAGCACAATATTTCCAAGAACTCTCCATTGGTTTTGAGATAAATAGAAAAATCCTTGGAATTGGCTATAAAAGCCTACATGGACTGGACCCTCACCATGTCATCCACAAAATGATCAGCAAGCTCCTGTCAAATCAATGCTTGAGCCACACAGCTTTCCTTTTTTTTTTTTTTTTTTTAATATGCCAGGTGCACTTATACCACAGAGAATTATATGTTATTCCACCTACCTGGAAAAGTTTTCCCTCTGCAACTTTCATGAGTAGTAAACCTTACTCATCCTTCAAATTTTATCTCAGTTATCCCTCACTCAGAAATATTTCCCTTGTCATCATCTAGGTTGAAATTGACTATTTGTTCATGGGATTTGAAAAAATTAGCAGCCATCTTTTCTACTGGGTTGTATGAGAAAGAGAATGAGTCTTTCTTTACTCACCAGAGGACCCTCTGCTTCCAGAATAAAACCCAGCATATACTAGCTGCTCAATAACAAGATTTTAATTAATGAGTGTATATATATGTGTGTATATTTTTATATATACATGTGTGTATATATTTATATTTATATATATATATATACATATATATATATATAAAACTGAATCACTGTGCTGCACACCAGAAATTAACACAAAATTGTAAACCGACTATACTAAAAAATGGGTGACTGAGTAAACACAATTTTGGCAGTCATATTCAAGACTAATTAGAAAAAGTAAACTAAGATGGAAGTGCCAGATGAGAGACAAAGTTAACAGCTGTGGTGCGAGGACATGAACTTCTAGACTTGGGCCATGGCACTGATAATGAAGAGAATGATCTAACTATGGGGCTACTTTTTATTAGTTGTTTTTTTTTTTCACTATAAAAGCAATAGTTATTATTTTTTTTAAGCCTCACACAGCCAAGAAGGGTAAGCTATGGAAAGTAAAGATTCCCAATCTTAGTTACTTGAATTCCATGCTCCGCTATATAGTCATTGTTAAGTGTTCTTTATTTCCCTCCAGAACAATGTAAATATGCATGTACACAAACATGCATGTTTTCTTTTCATTGTCGACATACAAGATATCTTCTTTTGCCCCTATATATCCATATTTCATTCTCCTCCACCCTGCTCTTTTCCTAAGCAGACTGAAATGTATGGATTACATCACCCTTGGTCTCTTGCCCTCTGGCTTCCAATTGGGTTCAGCCTCTGGCAGCAGATTAGAGAAGGGGAGGCAAGTTACAAAGGAATAGTTATCTCCCTGCTCCCATTTCACAAGGGCACTTTGCACTCGCTGTGTCCCTCCACTAAAGAAATTTCTCCTCTCATTAGAAATTGCTTCACACTGTTCACACATCCTCATCACAATCCTGCTAATTTTTTCCTTTGCTCATCACTGTGGCCCGAGGAGTAGAATGAGCTCTGCTGCTGCTAGATGCAGATTTCCACACTTTCACTATGACCCACTTGCATCTTTGTAATTAACTGCTTTATAAATAAATTCTCTTTACATTATCCTGATTTTGGTGGTTCATCAATTTCCTGCTGGGATCTGATTGATATAGTATCATGCTCTATATAGTGTAGTGTCCTTGTTTTTTCCACTTGTCTCATTTTACTGATTCTGTGATGCAGATTTTTCACATTTTAAGATCTCTGTAATTGGGATGCATTTTACAATTAATGTTGCACCACAGCTTAACTCTCAGTGTTTTTACTTCCTTAATGGCATATAATGGTATATAAAATAGTGGTGCCTCTCAGAACTGATGAAACAATCATATATCTTGGCTCTCTATGCCTATCAGTAAAAAGATGTAGAATACAGAACATTTGAAGAAGAAAATTAGTTGTGGGGGCTTCTGAGAGATGAGGCAAACATGATCACGTATTCAACCTCAGATACCTGGGAGAATAGTGATGTCATTGACAGAAATAGGGCCATGAGCAGGGCTATATGGTTTGTATAGCAGATATCACTGAGTTTAAAAAAGTCCACAGGGTACTTGGAGGTAAAGCATTAAGGCTTAGATGAAAGGACATCACCAGAAATCTAGATGAACTTTTGAGAAAAAGTCAATGTCTTTGGTGTGGACTTGTCTTAATCAGTTCAAGCTGCCACAACAAAATACCATAGACTTTTTAAAAAGGAAATTTATTTTCTCACAGTTCTGGAGGCTAGAAGTCTAAGATCAACTGCTAGCAGGGTCAGGTTCCAGTGAGGGGTGTCTTCCTGGCTTGCAGATGTCCACCTTCTCACTGTATGCTTACAAGGCTTTTCCTTCTCTCTTAGAGCCACCATTCCTATCAGTTTAGGACCCCACCCTTATGATCTCATCTAAACCTAATCAGTTCCCAAAGACCTCATCTCCAAATACCATCACATTGAGGACGAGGGCCTCAACATATGAATTAAGGCGGGTATCCCCAGTTCATAACATTTTGTCCCTGCAGTGTACTACCCCGTCAAGTCAAAGGAAAAAAAAGTTTCAGGTCCTAAACAAGTCCAAACCCTAGTAAGACAAATGCCATTAGATCTTAAATCTTGAGAATAATCCTCTTTGGCTCAATGTCCCACCTTCCGGGCCCACTGGGGTGACAGCATTACCCCCATTGCTCTAGGTGGGGAGTTCTATCCCCACGGCTCTGCTGGGCTGGGGTCTTATTGGGTGTTCCATTCCCCAGGGCTTCACTAGGCTTACTCACCTCTTTTATGTGAAAGTATTTTGCCACAGCGGCAAGAAAAATAGCTTTCTAAATTACCAAATAATCTGTAAATTAGACACCATTAATTTCTAATTCTTATACTATTTCCTGTCTTGACACTGTGGTGAGAAATGAGGACATATGGAAATCAGAAATTAAGAAAAGAAAATAGATGGATCAAGAGTCAGCTATGAGGGACACTCAGGGATGTCTGTTAACCACTTTGCCTAGTACGTCTGAAGTGATTTTATATGTTGAAATTTGATGTCTTATCAAAATGATTGTGACAAATCAGCACAAGTAATTGTTGTGATTCAATCCTGGCTGACCACTTGGCCTAGCTGAGACATTCTTTCATCCATTCAATTCATTCAATCATCAATTCAACAAGTATATATTGACCATCATTTTTGTGCCAAATAAAAGTCTAGATTTTTTGGATACACTGAGGAACAAGACACGTGCTGACCTCATGGAGCTTAGTCACTAGTGGAACATACAGACAAGTAAACAGGAACATTATCATAAAGTGATAAGTGTGATTCGTATGAGATGGGAAATGATCTGGGTGCTATGGGACCAATGAGGGGCATCTACCCTAGAGTGAGAGTGTTGGGATGGGAGATGTTGGGTGATGCAATCAAGGAAGGACTGGCATGTTTTAGGCAGAGGGAACAGTGTGTACACAGGTTTTGAGTTCACAAAAAGAATGTGGCATGCTTGAGGAAATTAAGGATATCTGACTGCTAAATCAATCAGTCAATTAATTGCAATTGAATAGTGATTGTCAACTAGGAATAATTTTTGCCCCCCAAAGGACATTTGGCAATATCTGGAGACATTTTTGATGGTCACAGCCGGGTAGGAGGTGCTACAGATATCTAGTGAGTAGAGGCTAGGGATGCTGCTAAACATCCTACAATGCACTGGGCTGCCCCCTACAACAAAGAATGATTTCATGCAAAATGTCAATAGTGCCAAGGCTGAGAAACCCGGGGCTAGATTCTCCCATGCCTCAATAGTCACTTGTTATAAGTTTAAGTATTTATGTTATTAATACTAGAATTCTTTGCTTAATGGCTATCTCCTCTGCTACACTGAAAGTCCATGAGGGCCAAGATTATGTCCTGTTCATTACCATGTCCTTAATGTCTAGAATAATTTTTAGTAGATAGTGGGTATTCAATAAGCACCCATTGACTGGCTTAAATGGTAATTAATAACTGACCAGGGATGAGGGTGGCCAAAGGTGAAATGAATTTGAAGGAGATGTCAATTATGTAGGGTCATGTCTTGGGGGACAGATCCAAGGGGTGGTTTGGAATAAGGGAGGCCTCTTCCCCAATATATTATGGAAAGTTGCCATTTTCTCAAAATGTTGAAAAGTGCTATGCAAAATCAGTTTTAAGATGAGTTCACTAAGTCCTAATTATGAGCATATTATCACCATAACCCCCTCCTATAACTGCAAAAGCATTTGTTTTCTGTGTGTAATCTCTGGAGGTGCCACTGTTGCTTTATTAAGGGGCTTAGAGTTTTTCATGGTGAGAATGGTCAGTGACACAAACATTCATTTTAGAACATTAACTCTTGCTAGAGTGTTAAAATGGTTTGAAGGTAGAAAGATTGACTACGAGGAGGGCAGTTAACAGACTGCACTAATCTGACGAGAGATTATGGAAGCTGAGACAAAAACAGAGGCAGTAGAGCTGGAATGAAGTGGATATAATTTTAGATCTATTTAAAAGGATTAGGAGGTGGTAAAAAAAAGAAGTCAAAATTGATCCCAGAATTTTGCCCTGGGAAATTAGGTGGCTGTGAAAGAGGAGAAAATGGAAGAGGAGCAGAATTGAAGGTGAAAATGATTTCTATTTTAAACATGTTGAGATTAAGGTGTACGTAAAACATCTGAGTAGAGATCCCTGGTATCCTGTTGCACATGTTACCCTGAGGTTCAAAGGCTGATCTGGGCTGGAAGTACAACTTTGTATTTCATGAGAACATTGCTGGGAGTGTCTAAGGCCACCCATGCAGTGGGGTGTATATTGAGACAACAAGAGAGCCTAGGAGAGAATCCCAAAAATATACTGAGATATAAATAAATATTAGAGCAGAGGAGACCAAGGAAGAGTTTGGAACAGTCTGCAACACACAAGGAAAACCGAGAATGTGTTGACAGAGAATCCAAGGAAAGAGAGATTTTCAAAACTAAGTCAACTGTGAAGGTAAGTACAGGCTGAAGAAGGGGTTCTGAATTCGCTGGTTACTGGAGAACTATCAAGAACATTTTCAGACAAATGATGAGCCAGACAGGAGTGGGTTGAGAAGTGAATAATAAGAGGAAATTCAAAAAGTTGCTCAAACTTTAACAAGTTTCACTTTAAAGGTGAGGAGTCAGATAGGGCCAAGGTTGGAAGGAATCTGTTGTTGAGAAGGGGATTTTGTGGGGAGAGAGTTTTTTTTTAAAAGATGAGATTGTCTAAATGCTAAGAAAAGAATTCAGGAGAGTCAATGGAGCTGGAGCATTCCACGGCAGAAAAATGGAAATGAGACTCTTCAAACTGGGCCTGGTGGAGACTGTCAGCTGTGAGGCGCAGCCTAAATGCGGGGGCATCCGCAGCAGCCATTTCAAATATCCTCCACGTTCCTCCAACCTCTTCCATTATTACCTGCCCTTTCACTCTCAACAGACGGTGTTCTTTCCTGTTTCACAGCAAAAAAAAAAAAAAAAAAAAAAAAAAAAAAAAAAAAAACTTTTCTCAGCAAAGCATAACACCTGAACCAGAAACCAGAAAGGAAAAGCTCTGGCTACAAAATAATTCCAATGTTTGTGGAGAAGAGGTTGGTTTAGCAGTTAAGAGCAGGGCCTCAAAGGCAAACAGATCTGGTTCAACATTGTGTGTCTGCGACTTACCACCTACCTGAGCTTGAACAAATTGCATAACCTCATGTTTGTCATCTCATCTACAAAACTGTGAATTACAGGAATGCCTATTTACCCCCTAGTGTTCTTTTTCAGTTTTAAATTAGATAAATAAAAGTGTTTGCACAGTGTCTGGTACATAGTAAGCACGCAATCAATGTTAGACAAGAAGATAAATATGATATAGAAAAATGGACAAAGGCCAAAAGAGGAACTACAGTGGCCAGTGTGTTTAGGAAAATTTGTTTCACCTTGCCAGTAATCAAATAAACGTTTATGAAAACAGCCATGAGAGTTTTTTCATGTGAGATGGAGAGTTTCAGGAAAAAACACTTAGGGTTGGCAAGGATGTGCAGAAATCAACACACTCACTGTTCATTGGAGCAAAAACTGATACAACATATCTGAAGGGCAATCTAATATTCAAAGCCCTTAACTGAGGTCCTTTGAGCCACAAATTCCTCTTCCAGGAATTTATCCTAAGGAAAAAGTCATCTCCTAACCAGATAATTGCACACAGATATACAAAAATGCTATTTATCATAATGCTGTTTATGATAGAAGAAAAACTCAACCAATCTAATAACCTTCAATGGAGGATTGTTCAAATAAACCATGGTATATCCCTTCCATATAATACTATGGAACTGTTATAAATGATGATGTAATGCATGTATTGAAATGTGTTTATGATGTATTGAAATATTAAAAAAAAGCAGGTTACTAAAGTGTATGTGTCCATCATATGAGATAATTTTCTCTAAAAGTAAAAGCACATTTGTGAGTGTGTTTGAATATTTTGTTAAAAGTCTTAAAGAACCAAAACATTAATGGAAGATGGCTCTTGGTGATGAGATTACAAATTATATTTTTATGAGTTTTCTGAATCTTCTTCATAGAAAATATATTTTCTGATAGAAAAATAGGAAAAATACATGGACAGAAAATTTACAAGACAAATGTAGAACTGACATTTACCATCTGAAGTGATGTTTCACCTCACTAAAGAGAAATTCAAGTTAAAACAAGATATGGAGATATGGAGACCAACTCAGAACTGACCCAAGTATTTGAGTTAATAGCCAAGGACATTTAAACAGTTACTGTAACTATTCTATGTGTTCAAAATGTCAAATACAAACATAGAAGACATAAAGGGTCATATAGAACTTCAAAAGAAAAAACTATAATATCTGAGATGACATATTCACTGGATGGGATTAATGACAGATTAGACATGACAATAAGAAAGATTTGTGTGTTTGAAGGCATAACAAATGAAGTCATTCAGAACAAGGCAGGGAGAGTGAATCAGTACATAAAATGGATAATATACTATTGACATTTAGGGTTTCCCCAAGGATGCAGTCTTGGTTAAATAGTCAAATATCATCTACACCTGAAACTAACATAATATTATAAATAACTATGTTTCAATAAAAAAACAAATATCAATATAATACATATTAATAAATTTTAAAAACATAATTACAAGTTCAATCATATAATCAATAAATGCAGAAAATGTATCTGACCAAATCCAACACTTACTCATGATAGAACCATGTAGAAAACTTAACAATAGAAAGTAACTTCCTCAGTCTGATAATGTGCATCTACGAAAAAGTGGTAGCTAACAGTATAGGTTAAAGTGAAAGACTAAATTGTTTCCTTCTTATATTAGTAACAAGACAAGGATTTCCACTTTCTCCACTTCTATTCAACATTGTATTGGCAAGTCTAACCAGTGCAAAAAATCATGAAAAAGAAATAAATGACACTTACTTTAGGAAAAAAGGAATAACGCTGCCTTTATTTACAGATGACATGATCATCTATGTAGAAAATCCAGTGGAATCACCAGAACTAATAAGTTCATTTAGGAGTTGCAGAATAAAATGTTAATATGAAAATATCAGTTACATTTCTATATATCAATGAAGAATAATTGGCAACTGAATATACATACAATTTACATAGCATCAAAATTGAAAATGAAATACCTAATGAGAAAACTGACAAAGATGTGAGATCCTGTACACTGAGCTACATTTCTGGGATTTATTAAAGTAGGTCTAAATAAATAGAGAGACATATCATATGCATGGATGAGATGATTCCATGTGGTTAACATGTCAATTCTCCCCAAATTGATCTACAGATTCAATGAAGCCACATTCCAAATTCCAGCAGGCTTTACTTTCAAAATTAACAAGCTGATTCTATAATTTATATGGAAATTTAAAGCAACTTTAAGAAAGAAGAATAAAGTGGGAAGATTGTCATTACTTGGTTTTAAATCTTATTTTAAAAAGTACAGTATTCAGGACAGGGTTGTACTGTGTAAATATAGAAAAATACATGAATGAAACAGAACATAGATTCCAGAAACAGACCCACACATATATGGTCATATGATTTTTGACAAAGTGACAAAAGAAATTTAGCAGAGATATGAGGGAGAGCTAGAGCAGGAAAGGACTACAAAAGGACACAAACAAACTTTTGTAGGTGATGACTATGTTCACTTTCTTGATTGTGGTGAGAGTTTTATATGTTTATTCACATGTCATAACTTACAAAATTATATAACTTTAATCCAAGTGGTTTATTGTATATTAATTATACCTCAGTGAAAGTTTTTGTTTTAAGATATAGGGTTTAAAGTAGACACTTCTTTATTGAATCTTGTTTTTGTTACTTAACTATCTGCATGACTCTGGGGAACTGAGTATCTCTAATCCTCTAAAATGGGGGTAATAACTTTACCTACTCATAAAACGCATTATATTATTAAATGAAATAATATACATAAATTACACAGAAAATGCTCAGTAAATGGCAAATAATTGTAGTGTCTACATCTTGTTTAATGTTACATAAAATATGTAACAAAATATCTTTAACCCACCCTGATTATCAGCTTGAAATTCTTCAGCATTAAATACTGCAATGGCCATCCTTACACATCTTTTACACACATACACAATTATCCACTTACAATAAATTTATGCAAGAGAAATGTTTATTTCCAAGAATATGCACATTTTAAAAGTTTTTTGATACATGTTGCCAAGTTTACTTCCAGAAAGTTTTGTATTAATTTGCATTCCAAGCAGCTCTACATAAGAGTGTTGGCTTTTCTTCTTCATATGCTAGCTGGCACTGAGTATTCTTTTTCTTCATTAATCTTTCTTATCTGGTAGGTGAAAAAAGAATGTACTTTTTTCATCTTCCACAAAGTCCTTCAAACTTTTAAAAGAAGACTGGAGATATGATAACAAAAATGTAGATGCTTTCGTGAAGCTATGGAGATCATTTTATAAAAGGGTAGGGACCTGTTAGTTTTAGATTTTGCTAGGCACTGTTGGTCATCTGCCCCAAATCTGCTATCATCTCTTCTTCCTTATTGATAGAAACTTACTTTGATTCAGCTAATCTCATCCACCGTGCAGCCATTTGATCTAAGGTGTAATCAAACAAAGGGGAAGAGAATAAGTCAAGGGATAAGAACAAGTCAAAAGAAATATGAAAGTTTTTAAGAATCTGCCCCACACAGCATATTGAAGGTACACACAGCTCAATTTAGCCCTCCACAGAAACATTCCAGTGAGAGGGAAGTTAACGTAATCCTGAGAAACTTTATAACCTACCCCTAATTGAGAGTATAGCTGAAGAGGAGAAATAAGCAAATCTGGTCAAAGATGGAGACAGTTCCATTACTTAAAAACCCCAACCATGAACCTCTCCCTCTAACCATGGTCTGATTAAACTGCAAGAATTTGCTATGATTTTCAATTCCCTTCTGGGTGTAGAGTTGAAGAAGAAACAGAAGGATCACAAAAACTAGGAACTAGTTAGCACCAGCAATAAACAGAAATTGAGTCAAAGAGAGGACCAAGAAGAAAATAAGACCTGAGGGAGTGAGAGATGAGAGAAATGACATCTGAAAACATTGAATATCTCCTCCCAATGCTATGACTCCATAACCCAAAGCTGCCTTCTACTTGGCCTTTTACTCTTCTTCTTGGGGTGGTGGAAATATTCCTTGAGAGTAAAATGGAAAAAGGGAAAATAAACCTTGCTGGCTATCTCTGACACAATCTAAGTCTTAATGTTCCACCACAGACAGGGTAACCTATGCGATGTACTAAGTTATCTCTCATAGGACATTTCACAAGATCATAGAAGACAAGACAAAGGACAAGTCTGGCAACCAGTTCTGTTTCTAGACCCAAATGATGTCTTTTTTACCACATGCACTACTGTGGTCTAGAGAAAACTTAGCTCTCAAATCATGCCTCTCTAGGAATGAAGATAATTTCCCAACAAGATGGAATGAGACTCAAGTTCACCCAAAATATATCAAAGAAAGAAATGGACTGCTTAGAATTGTTCGTTTTTAATATAATTAAGATTTTTAAACAGTGTTATGGTATCTATGTAAATATTCTATGGAAGAGGATAGGAGAAGAATGAAAAACAGCAAGCAAAATAGATAAAGATTTTGTTCAAAACAAAATAAGAACAATGTATTTGGAAAAATATTG